>NC_090880.1:15385242-15437742 GCF_036669935.1 Montipora foliosa
CAGCTGTTTTGTTACACCCCACGCGCATGAGGCCTTTCATTGACTATTAAACTGGGTTGTATGGAAAGCCATAACTTTGTTATGTAATCTTTATTCTTGTTGTGTGGTTTGGTCATTTTTTGATGTGGTTTTGTCATTATGTGACGAGGTTTGATGGCTACGTGTTGTATTGCCATCGTGATGTGTTGAGGTCTTCTTTTGACGTGCTGTGTCTACATTTTATGTGGTGAGGTTCTTTTATGACGTCGAGTTTCTCCCTTTATGTGATTATAAACAGAAGACCTCGACACATAATGGAAACACAACACGTAACCAGCAAACCTCGTCAACTAATGGCAAAACCTCACCACATAATGACGAAGCCACAACACATAATAATGTTGCCACAGTACACTATGACAAACACAAAACTTCAAGACCAAAAAAACATAAGGTTACGTAAGAAAGTTACGGCTTTCCATAGGAATGGGTCAAGCGTCATTTATTACTTGCATGGCCTTAAGACCTCTAATACTGATTCGGCCTGGGTTCGAACTCGCGATCTTAAGGTTTCGGTAAAGGAAAATCGGAGGTGTCCGCGGAAAAATGAAATTGTCGCGGCGCTATTTTTTGTATAGGGTCAAACTATGTATCATATTAAAGCTAATAGATTGAATTATTTGAGTAAAGTTTTAGTTTTTTGGTATTTAATATTACCTTTTTGTTTTGAGGCCTCAAACTCAGAACGACCGAGTCTGCTGCAGAAGCTCCTGCCGCTTTACTTTATTGCGAAAATAACCGCACTTTGTTGCATCGTAGTCACAGATGAATGTACTCCAATATCGTGTGAGGAATTTTTGATATGTTAAGAATTGAAGGAAATAGCACGCACCAAAGTCGAAACTCTCATCTCATACTTAATTTGGGCCGAAAAAAGTGCCATAAAATCAGTCTCACATAGTATTTGCGTTAGTACAATCATCCATTAGAACTGAAATTTGGAAGCGATATCTTAAAACCCGTCGGGACAGGAGGTCCGAGAAGTTGTAATTTTGGCGTCAAAATAAACCCCTAGAAAATCGAGCTTGAAGATTTCTCATGCAGTTCACGGTCTGCTGGACATGGAATGTGAGAAACCACGACGGCTACGGCAACGAAAACGTCACTTTAAACTCTTAGTTTGAGCTATTCTAAGTGTTTCACAATATTTTTTATCTTGTCTATGTTGTACAATATGGGTGAAGTATGCTATAACCAGATTGGTACGTACGGATTTGAAGCAAAGAGAGAGAAGGAAAGATTCACTGTTGTTTGTATACTGTTTTGTCGTTCTCTTTTCTCGTTCTCTCTTCTTTCGTTTCTGTTCTTCTGTCATAGGTCGTCCAGGCATCATGCGACCTTATCATAATTAAATATCTTCTAAAGATATGCCAAAAAGCAGCTCTAAACAAACTAGAAATAGACACTGCGTAGCCACCAGTGTGATCATGATCACAGCTATGTATGTCAAACCTGGAATGAAACCTTCGAAAAATGTAGGAAAAAATATTTTCCAAATCGTTTTCCTCTTGAACACTAAAAGCATCGTCGGCTGTTAAGAGCTTTAGTTGACGTAGTATGGCCGTGTAGCCGCGTTGGGCCACAGAAAGCATTCGAAAAGTGTTTAGCAGTTAACCAGGCTTGAGCCTGCAATACACTTGAAAACCAGTGCCTAGTCAGCGGTCAACTTAAAAAAAAAAAAAAAACAGCTGACCTCAATGAGCTCTAAACTCTTGAGTCCGCGATATGGTCACGTGACACTGGTCAGCGGATGCCTTGTTTTGACAGGTGTCAACTGCTGCCAAACTGCGTGCCGCACGTGCAGCGTGATCATGTTTTCCTCTTTTAACCATAGGCAGCCCAAGCTAGCGTCACTACAGACAGCCGTTGAGAATTTAAACGCGTTATAAGACTTTGTATGGGAAATAAAGCCTAAAAAAACCTCAATTTAACGTTCATTCAATAAAAGGGATGAAAATGACTCACCTCTGGTGTATTCTCGTGCCTTTTGGAGCTTATTTCACCGCTTCACAAATTAACGCTGTGGGGATGGGGTAAGTGTTGTACATGAAATGACTGTAGCTCATCGAGTGGCGTTAATTTGACCTCGGACCCAAGCTCCGTGATCATTTACATAATCACCGGCCGTTAACTTCATCAGCAATCGTGGAATCGGAAGCAGAAAATGCTCATTTCCAGCCAAGTGTGTGGGGATTTTTGACGACGAAACATTCACCGAGGTTCGCAAATGACGTGGCTTTAGCTTTGCGTGAAAAAATCGTGGCTGGGATGGATTTTCGAGTTGCAAACCGCCTCTGAGCTGACTACGGTCGAAATCTTAGTGTGCAGCCTTGACTTCGTCTTAGAACATTGAAAACACGGAATTCCCGAAACGGTGAAATAAGCTCCAAAAGGCACAAGAATACACCAGAGGTGAGTCATTTTCATCCCTTTATTGAATGAACGTTAAATTGAGCGCTTTTAGGCTTGATAATCGACGGTATTTTATTTCCCATACAAAGTCGTATAACGCGTTTAAATTCTCAACAGCTGTCTGTAGTGACGCGAGCTTGGGCTGCCTATGTTTTAACTAATAATAATACTGCTATATGGCATTTTTCGCGCGAAGATAATGGCGGGAAACAAAGAAAAGCGGTTTTTAAATTGATTTTACAGAATTTTTTTCGGGAAAAGTTACTTCACAGCCCACCGACTTGGAAAAACAAAAAATTTGAGCAAGACACCCAAATTTACTTTTACCGAGACCTTAACTGTAATTGTTGAACTCGGAAACTAAGAATCCAAATGTCTGGAAATTTGATATAGGTATAGAAAGCAGCTCTTGCGTAAGTGATTATTGTTTGATTGAAAGGGAACATACCTGATTGACAGTCAACCATATTCATTTATACATATAACCGGGTTTACACGTCTTTCATAAACTTTCCGAATCTCGCTATGAGTACAGTGCAGATACATACATACATACATACATACATACTTAATTGACCACTCCCGATAGGGGCTTTTCAGGGCCAATGAAACACAACGAAACGACGGAACAGAACAACGACAATTGTTAAGAATCCCAACCGGCCGGAGGCAAACCAGTTGGCTATTTACAAGTGCAGCTGGCAAGTTGAACCAGGGACTACCAGGATCAAATTCAACGAATGGTCAGAGCGGGTCTTGAACCCGGGATCTCCGGTTTTCAAGGCAAGCGCCCTAACCACTGGGCCACACTGCCTCCTCGATATTTATTAACTCCATGTTTGTTTACATTTTACTACACAGGTGCCACTGAGCGATCATGGCGCTCCTACAGTTTACTCGTTTTCTGATGACTTCGATGAATTCGAGGGTGTGTTAACAAATCTTTAAAAATGCGATGGACCAATTAAATATGCCCATTCTGTTGTGGAAATTTAACTTTGGCACCGATAATGAGAGAAGTTGTTTATAATCAACAGACGACGAAGACGAAGAGGATGAAGAAATCAGGATTATAAAGAGGGTGGAAGATTATTATCCTGAAAATAAGTTCTCTGAGAGGTAAGATAATGGTGACTCACCCCACAAAGCTGCCATTTTGGTACAACGGAAAACGCAACATAAGAATATTGAATAAAATCTTGCTGCATGAGCCACAGGTAATTAACTACAGTTCTCTGTCGCACTTTGCAATACAACAACGTAAAAATAATCGTACATTATGGTCATGACAACACAGCATACAACAATGAATCGTTCAATGTCTATCGTTACTTCGATAGCGTTCGTACCAATTCAAGTCTTCAGTCACGTGACCAGCAACCATATAGCCTGATTTTCACGAGCAAACCAAGCACAAGAAAAAGCGCTCTTATATGCTTGCGCTTGTGCTTGCGTAGCTAGTGAAAAGCAGCCTTTATTGGATTACTGAAACAAAAGAAGGAATTTGCATGAAAATAGAGATTAGTTTGGTACATCATCATGGCCTCCATTTCTTTGTCTTGGGACACCATCATGGCCTTCCGGCTCTAAACCCAGTTTAACATTAATTTTTTTTTTTCTTTAAACATGAAGGGAGCGAGTATTGATTCACGATTACTTCACACTTCTTGCCTCTCTGGAGTACAACATGCAGGAAGTACAAAAAGTGCAAAAACTGATGAATGATCTTGTGGACATAACGGTCACGGTAACAATGATTTGATTTTCTTGGATAAAAAGTCGTTAGGCACACGAACACAAAACCATTATTCAAGTAGGCAATCCGGCAAGGAGTTTCTACAGATCTGCACCCCAGAGTTGGGCATTTTTTTCCGCTGGAACCATCCATACCTGGCAGCAATTTTATAAAATTAAAAACAATAATTTAAAAGAAAATGAATGATATAAAATTATACTTACGCGCCCCTTTGTAAACTCGAAGAAACATCTTAACGCAATAAATGCAATTAGCCACAGGGACGGATCTAGGATAATGACTGGTTTCCAAAACAACGGAAAGTTTCTGAAAGGGAGTGGTGGGGGTCAGGGGTCATGCTCCCCTGGGAATTTTTTTTCGATTTGAACTCTCTTGTCCCCTTTCCCGTGTTTCTGACTGATTTCTGTAAAACGGTGGAAACCGGTACGGGTCCGTCGCCCCTGAGACATCTTGCATGGAATGCGGTACACACCTTGAGTTCAGAATTTCATCGAAATTTTGTTTGTTCATTTAAATCGGCGATAGTAGCAAATGGCCTCGAGTAATCGATACCCCTTTGCTTATGACAGCAATGTTTCCAAGTGTTTGACACATTAGAAATAATTAATGCTCAATTCATGTATTAATAGTCGATTGACCAGTTTCCATTGCCACCCAAAAAAAAATCAACCCAGAAACATCCCATGTTATGAAAACTGATTTCTGACTAGAAGGTTGTCATACGGAAAGAAGACAAGAACCTGTTAGCTAGTTTTCATTTTGACAGCGCCTAGGATAATATATTCCGAATTCAAAGATTTTGTTTCCCTTTTAGATACCAGATATTCCTGAAGAGTTGATATGAAGCTCTTTGAGTCCTTGGGGTCGCTTCCAATCAGACTACATGATTATTCCTGTGATGTCGTTGTAGATTTTTAACTGAAATAATATTGAAGCTATTAAAAGTTTCTTCTGTTTAGTTGAGCCTTAACATTTTGTCAATCATAATCATAATCATCGAGGCTATTGAAGATGGCTCACTCATAATGGCCAAAGTCATCCTTTCGATAGCGAATTTTATTAAGCCTGGTTGTTCACGGAAACAATGCCTTTCTCGAGACCAACTTGATTGTGTCCTTTAAACAAAAGAGAATGAAACGCTTCATTTCAGATAGTTATACGTATTCTGTCCTTGGAAACATATCCAAGGGTTTTTATTTGCAAGCGATTTTTTGAACTGAATTCGGCAAGGTGGTATAATTCTCTTCTTTTCACCAACTCTCACACAATCTCGAGATGTTTCTTTCTTAATTACTATCGTTATAAATTCAACAGAGGAAGCTAAAAGCTAAAAGTTATGTCCGTTGAACAGGTATCCTTGAGAGTCATCTCGTTCTTATGTGTTTCGCCGAGAGCCCACACCCTGTTGCGTACAACTCCCATACTTAGTCAATATTCACACACGATTAGCACGATTCGCCATTCTTGAGGTGATTCCTCACTATTCTTCAGAAAAAAAAGTTGTTGAACGATTTTCTTGAAACTTTCCCTGAATGTTCCCAACTAATCCCTGTTTTGAGAACTACAAGAAAAAAGATTGTCACCGTGCTTGCTTTAGAGATATAATGGGTCAATCTTACTCCATTGATGACTGTACTGATACTAATCAAGCGCGTTATTTCATCGGCTCAGGGTACATCTCGCGGTAGCTAAACGAGAGAGTTTTTTAAGTAACACTTGAATAACACCTGATAGGTAGAAACCCTAGAGCATATGTAACACTGTCTTATATAGTTTATAGAAAAATCACTTAACTTAAAACGACGCCGACTCAAAACTTTTCTCGAGTCGTTGTTTTCAAGATCATAATTTACATCCGTGAGTAAGGGGCTTTGTGTACGTTTTTAGCTATATCTTTTTTTCCTTCCGATCAATTAGAAAAAAAATTGTTGTTTTTACCTTTGTAGAGTTGAGTACAAAATAAATATTAATTGTCAGACAAGTTAAATGCGACTTCAGTAAACACTGTGATGCATTCAAGGCGTTCGATTCCTTAAATGTTTGTTAAATCCATAAAAAAAATTGCCATTTGATTTCGGTGTTGTATATAATACCAAGCTAGTAAAATATTAGAAACAACGCTCACTTGATATCAAACGGCGAAAAATGAAATTGTTGTCGAAGATCATTACTCGTCGCTTTAAAGATTCAAGATATTTATTTTTCACCGCCTGTCTTGTTCATGCCGTTGACGTTCCATTCTTGAGCTCCATGAGAGTATATTTTGTTTAAAGATCCACTAAAACGTCATTTCGCGTTACAACTACTTTCGACGCCATTGCAGGTTAATTAAATGTTCTCCTGTGTGCACCAGAGAAATCTACGCATTACCCCAGCCCCCTTAAACCTAACAAAATACGCACAGAAGACTCTATGCACAAAGACACCACTAGGCAGGGGAGTGACAGGCAAGACTTCATGACACGGAAAAAAATAATAAAAATACGGAGAAATGAAACGCAGATTCCGGCTGGGTTTGGCAACCCAGTAATTAAGCTTCAATTTGAGAAAAAGAACGCCATACAATGCTTTGTATTTTAAAGCTCTTTATAAATATTATTCATGAATTATCTTAGAAAAACGCGGGGTTAGCAATTTTCTTTTTGGATTTCAATAACACTTGTTAAGATCTACATTTCCTGCATGATTATAAACTGGGGCAAAAATATCTTTGAATTAGTAGGCACCGTCCTTAAAGTATGTATGTCAGCGAATGTGCAGTGACAAGCTTCTAGTCCCGGGCTCCTGGTTTCACATAAAATGGCGCGGCAATTCGTCGGAAGGCACCATTTCCAGTATACAAATTGTTTGTCTTTTCAAACTCGATCCTATCCTCATTTCCTCTCTCAACAACAACAATGTACAGATTTATTTTGTCTCACAACGTTTGTTGGTTATTGAAACCATGCATGCAGGTGTGGTCAAAGGGAGCCCAAGAGCACCGTTAAATAACTTTAATTATTAAAAACTGGATCATTAGATAATACATTTCTAGTGTTTTGATTGACTTAGCCATCATGGTATATGAGCTATGGTTATATACCTGGACTTTCACTCAATAAAACGAGCACTGTGATTGGTTGATTCTTGGTCAAGTGCCCTTGATCAAATTTAAATGTATGCCGAGCGGGATTGAGCAGGATTTGTTGAGCGGGATACAATTCCGCAGTTGTTGACCGCGTCGGATGTTTTGCCGCGATTGTTGAAGGGAATATCTAAATATATAACAAAGCATTTAATGTGTGATCCCTCGAGAAACTAGTTAGTTTTGTTTTCCCTCAAGTGCTGATGTTTCCCTCGACCTTGTCTCGGGAAACATCAGGACTCTCGGGAAAACTAAACTGTTTTCCTCGGGACCATACATACAAGGGTGTATTATACCACGCTCTACAAATACCAGTAACTGCACGCATCAGTTTTCTTGCATTTACAAAATAAAGTAGGGAAGATTTATCCATACTTTGTGAGCGTTTTTAATAAAACAATTATTCCCCACGCGCTTATTGGCTATGAGATGATTATAGCCAACTCGGCACTATGCGCCTCGTTGGCTATATATCACCTCATATCCAACACGCGCTCGTGGTATAATTGTTGAATATGTAACATTGTATACCAGCAACGCGTTTTTCGAACACACAGCCTGGGCGAAACTCTAATGTCAAGTCTGTCTTTTTCGCCTCTTTTTTCCCATGGGATTCGGCCATTTTGCCTTGAATTTGTACCACATCTCATCCTAAATGAAAAGGGATTTTCAGGAAGTCCAGCATGACAAAAGCCCCTTAAAGCCTCCCGAGTGCTCGCGAGAATTGGGTGACAAGACTGATAATACAATCGAGATAAGATGAGTGAATAAAAAAGTTGGAGTGCATTGAAAGGAAAAAGCTATTTATCGATTTACCTTCACAATAGGTTTATTTATCGCGGCCCAAAACGAAAAGAGAACCTAATCGCACGTTATTAATTTCTTGAGGTCTGCATTATTACGTAAAGCTAGGGCGTTGCATATTTTACAGCTATCAACTTCAAGTAGCACTGTCAATTCATCCACCTCGTTCCCAGGGTCCTCTCTCTTCCTCCCTCGAGAAGGTACCCAGGTTGCGGCTGGTCACGTGTCTTCCAGATTCCAGAAAAGTAAATGAAGGGAGGGGCACGAAGGTTAATTTTTTGTCTCCACTGGATTCATCTACCGAGCTCATTAGGGGAGGAACTGATTAAACATCGCGTGACGCAGGAATGTCTCTTAATCTGAAACAAAGTAATTATTTTCTGTATCCTGTTGGAAGTACTGCCTTTACATCTTTCCTCAAATACCACGCTTTCAGACGAATTACTTACTTTTAAAATCACGTTTGTATCACCCGAAAGCAGCACAACTTGAAGTTTACCTTTAGAACGTGAACGCGATTTGAAAGAGAAAAACAGTCTGTTTCGCCCTCCCCTTGACTGAACTGAATACTGTTGACAAAATGAAACCGAGGACCCACCCTCCGTGCGCATTCCATTTTACTCATAGGCACGTGAGCAGAAGCAACCAGGGTAATTTCTGGAGGAAGAAAGAGAGAGGACCCTGAAACGATGGTGTTAATTTAATACCAATTTATAAAAACATAGGTAACACAAATTCCTTCTTTTCCAGTAAGGCTGGTAAGTTTAAATTTTGGTCACGACGCTATTTCAAAGCTTTGAAATAAGCCCTTCTTCTTCTACAACAACATAGATAATTTCTACATTCTTCTGGAGTGAAAGGGAACCTCCACTGTTTTAACAAATGTCCCCTAAAATGTTCCATGTGTACTTATTAGAAGATCTGTAACCAAAAAGTGCATTACCTAGTGAAACAATTTTTTGTATCGCCTACCAAAGCGCTTACCAGTGCCGCCAACTTGAATGTCGAGCAATGCAAGTTGGGTGCTGATGACGTTTTGTGGTCGCTTCGCTTTAAGTCTCTTTGCCTTGCTTTATTTGTGTATATTTTCGTGACGTGATTCAGTTCAATGGGGAAGATGAAAATTCTTCCTTCAGGGATCAGTTGGAACCAGAATAATCATCAAGCGAAGAAAGAACAGAAAATCAAGGCGAAGAAGAAGAAAGCAATTATTTTCTTGCAAATTTAGGCACTCACGATCGCCTTTCGACCTTTGTGACCGATGCCCTGTTATGCCGGCTGAGGTGGAAGTTTTTGGAAGAATTGTCCTTTAGATGGCTTGAATAGACGCACGTCTATCATCTTTCCGAAAAATATGGAAACTTATGCTAGTATCTTTTCTGGTTTTCGCTTTCCTTCTACAACGAAACAAATTTTGACTCAAAGTTCCCGCGAACCGGACAGCAAAGCAACCACGAAACGTCATCAGTACCCGACTTGCGTTTCGCGACAATCAAGATGGCGGCACCTGGAAGCGTCGAGGGCGATCTTTGGAAGACAATAAAATTATTTTTATTTCACCAGGTAAGGCATTTTTTTGTAACAGATCTTCTAACAATTGGAAGATTTTTGGTGACATTTGTTAAAAGAGTGGAGGTTCCCTTTAAAAATTTAAAATCAACAGCTGGCTCTTGTCTGATTATCTTTTCCTCTTTTTGCCTCTTCCCTTGGAGTTTACTTTGCCTCTCGAACTATAATTAAATGTTCCCTGTGGGCCCTTCCTTCCTTCCCTTCCTGAGCCATGCTCTACTTTCCACTTTTTTCCCGCCCTTTTCTCTTCCCATTTAAGCTGCTTGTCACTGGCTCCTGCTCTCCTGACGTCATATTGCCCACCGCGAGACGCTTCGGAATTCTCTAACAGATGAGCAAACTGCGGAAGTTAAGAACAATAATTTGGATTAGTGAGGAAAAGATTAAGCTTAACGAAATTCACATGAGACTTTCCGACGACGCGTAAGCTCAACAAATTGACCTGCTCACAAAAAGATGCCGCAGAGGTCAAGAGGTCGAATTCCGAATGAAACGGATTGATCTTTTTCAGGCTAAAATACTGACAAATACTAAACTTGTCGAGACAGGTGAAAACCATACCACTTAGAGGTCTATAATGAAACGTATCCAGCGGATACCACATTAAGACAGACAGCTCGTTAAAGGGCAAACGTGACTTTCCAACAGATAATTTTGATCGGCTCAAGTTAAGTGCTTGAACTGGTCAAGATGTTCGCTTTACAGACAGTAGACTGTATTTAAATTGGCAAAGTTTTTAACAAAAAGGAGATGCAGGTTTCATTTTGTTAAAACGCTGTAGCCGCCAAAAACTCCATGTTTTGATAATTTGTGCTTTTTCTGACAGAAAAGGTGATTCCAAGAAAAAGAAAACAAACAGGCACAGCAGCGTACTCCACTGTCCACAAGCACGTACATAACGAAGTACGGTTTATTCTTTAATTTTCTTCGTTGTCTTCGCGATTGGCAAATCGCCGAGTTCAAAGCAACAAGTTGTGTGTATTTTGACTTAAGGTGCGAGTGGATGGAGCCGATGTACGACTCAAATTTTAAAGAAATGTGTTCGATAAAGAGAGCACGAAAGATTTGGCAATGTAGTCCAGAAACATCAAGCGCCACCATCACTAAGCTGAGGAGCCCCAAGGGGAGCTTTCTTCGGGAGGAAAGAACGTAGCTTTAAACCCCCTTTCATGAATCTTTCTCCAAGTAGGCGTGATCTTGGGATTGAAAGGTACGGAAACGAGGCACTCCTTGCTGTGTTGATGGCACTGTAGCCAAGGCTGGCGCCATACAGTTCGGTCAGATTATTAACATGCTGTTATACAGGAAGGGGGGGGGGGGGGGGGTGGATTTTATCGATATTTTTCCTTGCTACATAATTTTCACACTTGGTTAGATATGACGAGTACTGATTCGTGAAAGACAATCTGAACTGAAGAATCGCATGAAGGTGTTTGAAGCCGAGTCTCAAAGGCCTTACTCAGAGAGTGAGGTCCAGATAATGATTGATGACAAATAAACTGTGACAGCGACAGAGGAACAGTGTATTCTACAGGGAAAATGAGCTGCTGGTCTTCCGAAGGAACAGATTACTTTTTCCCTTGGGGAGTACTACAGGCTATATATTGAATCAATATTTGCATAAATAAAACTTTGACCACCATGTCTGAGTTGGCCAGTGGGAGGATTGGAAGGCCGGTTGCTCGAAATGACCCGGACCATGGGTACTTTGTTGTGTCTAAGCAACAAGCATTCCTGTTTTATTTGGTAGGCTTTTTCAGAGTAAAAAAACTGTCATTGTCACGGAGTTGTGAACAAAACCAAGATTTAAAAGGGACGGGCAATGAAAGCAATGGGTGCTCAGTTGGACATATCTTGGTTACTCTTTCCACTAACAACCACGATTTTCCAATAACTGCTACAAAAAGGCCCCGTTCTTAGCGCTTTCGTCATGAGAGTTACTGAATTTCTTATCAGGTTAGCGACTCGTACATTGTTTGTGACCGTAGATATGCATCAGACAAGAAGGTTGTTATAGGAGTGTGCGAGGCGCTCAGATTGTCTTGTTCACTGAGACATCTTAGGTGAGACGTGGGCACGGACAGTGATGACACAGAAGTTGGCCATTCTAAGTTTGTGCCGGAAAGATCTAGTGGCTACTAGGCACTGCTGCGGTGTGTTGCCAGCATTTCTGTCAGAGAGGATCCGACTCTTGCCAAAGCTTTTTCAAGGTTAGCCATTCGGGGGTCTTTGTGTGGTGGGGGAGCTTGCACAGATTTCGTGGTTGACCTTTGGAACTTGAACATGTTGACAGTTCACAGGTCGCAAAGTCTGTTTGCCTTTCATTTTTCGTAAGTTAGTTTGCTCCACCATCGTTTACTTGCGATGTATGCATGTTTTGAGTAGTGTTCAGTATCTAGCGATTCTCTGATGCTTGAGCTACCTAAATTGCAGGAACAACCGAAGTTGTTTCTGTAACTGAGTGAAAGGAGTAACTTAAGCAAGTGCACTCCAAGCGTCGCCCCAAGCGTTTGCTGAAGCAGAATTTTGTCCAGACGTATCTTCTCTCTGTTCATGTAGGTTGTCTACACCATCGTCGCCGGTAGAAATTAGAGTCTTCCTCTCTAGTATTTATTGTCGCGACCGATGACTTCAGGAAGCCATTAGTCGCATTTCTCACATGCCTCATTAGAGACATGGACCAATGCTGAAGTAAAACAAACTAACTCAAGGTACAGGAGCAGAGCGAAAAACTACCACTCACCTCTTCTGCGGAGGCAAACACTGACGAAACGCTGGATCTAGAAACACAAAGAAACGAGATCATTAATTAAAAACAAATAGAATTTCTTATATTTTCCAAAAAGTAATAGTCATGAAAGAAGTGACAAAAGTAACTAGTCAGTTCTCAATGACATCTTCCCTACCAGTAGTACAGGAAGCGATAAAAAGATGGCAAGTGTGTTTTTGGGCTGGAATGAGAAAGCCAGCGGAAACACGACTGGGAGAATGCGATCTAGTGTCGTTGGAGTCTTCAGACCACATGCATGACTCGTGCATTAGTGGTATCTGCATTGGCTGACCTTAGCACACCCTCATCAACAAGTAATTGGTTCTGAGTTGTTTCAGGTTTCAATTGTTTTTCTTTCGCGTTGGCATAGATCCAGTTGAAGTGAAAATAGGCGATTTTAGGATTTATGAGGGCAATATTTGCAGAGCTTCAATCCACATTCACATCTAAGCTAACCAAAAGTTAGCAAACAAAAGTCTTTAGGTTGATAACTTAAAGCTTTTAAAAGGATGATTACCCCTCAACTTTTCCTTTCTTTGATTTCCTCTTTGACCTTGGAGTGTCTTCGTCAGAAAATTCATCCGAGCTTAAATTTTCAAGAAGAGCCTGGAGCAGAAGACAAATACTATTCTATAATAATAACGACTACGACAACCACATCGGACCTTATTCGCGGGGCAGCCATATTGGCCATAGACAACAGATTTCGTACCCCGAGCCTCGACTTGAAATGTTTGGGAACGAGTTTCGGCGGGACAAAACAAAAGTTTTCAATCCCTCGGGACTCAACATGGCTGCCGTCTGATTAAGGCCCATTACAACAATCTGGCCTTATATTATAAGAATTCTCAACTGTATGAAATGCCGAAAAACACGTGATTTCAAATTGTGTAAGATACTCCAAGCCATATTTCTGTGGTTAGCTTTTTACAAAACATACGTCAGGATAGTCACAAAAAATATGCATTGAAGTTTCCTTCACAATTTAAAACAAAAGATACCAAATAAATCTCAAACATTTTATCGCAACCTGCATGTTATCTTTTTCAGTTGTCGCAAAACGATTGCCCTTTCATTTGTTCCAAACAGCACCAGTGTAACGAATACTTTAACCTTTTCACTCCCAATAGCGACACTAAGGGCCTCCACAGACTAGGGATTTAGTTGTCGACAACTATTTGTGATCGACAACTAAAAAGTTATCGACAACTAAAAAACGTAGTCTGTGGCACAAGTTGTCGACAACTAAACCCCAAATTATTAGTTGTCGACAACTAACCAGTTTCCCTTTTCGAAAAGGGAAACTGCTTAGTTGTCGACAACTAATAATTTGGGGTTTAGTTGTCGACAACTTGTGCCACAGACTACGTTTTTTAGTTGTCGATCACAAATAGTTGTCGACAACTAAATCCCTAGTCTGTGGAGGCCCTAATAGTTTCTACTCTGTCTAACACCAGAAGATTTAACTCGTTAATAGGGTCTCCCTTGGGGCCGAAAGCCGTGAAATGGTCCAATTAAAAGGACACACCCCATAGCTGCATAAGTAAAAGTAAAGTCTCCGCTTACGAGCCAGAAGGCTCATCAGGCCGGCGCTTATCTCCGGTTTCTGTAGCATGAAGCGACTAGGAGTATTTGTACTCCCCCCTGGATGGGATGCTAGTCCATCGCAGGGTTACCCCCAGCATTACGCCGGTACCCATTTATACACCTGGGTGGAGAGAGGCACCGTGAGAGTAAAGTGTCTTGCCCAAGAACACAACACAATGTCCCCTGCCAGGCCCCGAACCCGGACCACTCGATCCGGAGTCGAGCGCACTAACCATGAGGCCACCGCGCCTCCCCATAGCTGCATGTGGGTGACAAAAAGTAGTTTAGATGAACTCATTGGATTATTGATGACGAAATTATAGCATTAGGTTTGAGTATATTTGATGTATACACGTTTCTTTATTATTTTCTTCCAAGGAAAAAAATAGCCTGCCACCGCCCACTATTATTACCTTCTCGTAGTCTTTGTCGGTGAATTTCCTTTTCTTGCCCTGGGCACTACTTGGTTCCTCTGAAAGCAAGGTCACAGTAAAATTTACTTGTTAGTGCGGGGAATTTTTCAAGTAATCATATGTATTTTCTTGAGTGTATAAAACAGTGATGTCTTGCGCAACTTTCACAATCAATTCAGCAAAACTAAAACTAAACGGAAGTTATTCTTATTCACTCCCATCCTCCTGTTGTTCATCTACAGCATTTGTATACGCAATCGCATGGGGCCCAGTAAAATTCAAGGATTAATATCAAGCGCATTTTCAGAAGTTGCAGAAATTGCCCAAGTCGCGCAGCGACGAAACAATTTCTACAACTGCTGAAAAAAAAGTGATATTAATCCTTAATTTTAAGAGGAAACATGCGATTACTTGTTTATAATATAAAGGGCATTTTTTTTATTAAAGAAGGTGAAAAACGCACGCCGTTGAGCAATTTCGTAAAAAGCCATTTCAGTGTTCAGTTAGAGTCACTGAACTGTAAAACGCACGAATCAGCTGAATGAAATTTTATATTTGTACAACGCCAAAGCAATGAAACCAGCCCTACTTAAAAAAAAAAATTTACTACATGAAAATGTCCTGTCTCAGCCAATTAGCATTTCGTAATTTTGTCCCTCTATGTTGTAAGAGAAAAGTCTCATGTTACGAACGCTGCACGGCATAAACTAATCACTTATGAATAAAACAAATACACCAAACATCCTACGTATATAAACTTATAAGCATTTTTTAATGCCACTGCTGTACTGACAGCCATAAAAGGAGACTCCTGCTAGTCTAGAGCAGGGATTTTATCATCCACCTTGGCTGAAGCGGGCAACTGGTTCCAAAAAAGGAAGACATAAAATAGTTTAAAGAACTCTGCATATGCGATGAGGAAAAGGATGGCTGTGCAACATTATGAACTGATGGGCGCACGTAATATTAAAATTATTATTAAGGATGGCACAGTCGGTTAGTGCGCGGCCTTGGTGCAAGAGGTCCTGAGTTCGATTCCCGGATCTCGTATCCTTGTTTCGACTTCTTTCCTTTCCGTGTAGCTAATTAGCTTTAAATTCCCGTAAAACGGAGCACCTGATGGAGAGGGGGAGTAAAATGAGCGCACCGTCGACCTCAGGTTTGTCAGTTGAATTACTGTTACGAGTTATCGACGTTAAATATGGTCACTTTACTTTACTTTAATATTAAGCAGTCTAGGGGTGAAAAATTCGAAATATAAGAAAGGCCTTGAATATGACAAATTAGCGACTGTTCCAGGCATCTTTTTTTATGCTTTCCATAGCGCATAAGGATAAGTTGGTATCATAAGAGAGTTTCTGAGATTCAATGGAGTTCTAAGAGTGTCGACTGACTATATTTTTAATTTTTTGTCTCGGCTGTTTTAGATGAATTTTCTTTTTATTACAAATTGAAGCCAATATACCGGAAAGGAATTAACACGAGTCTTCAAGAACGCGGCCAAAAATACTAGACAGGCAAGCATCCTGAAATAAACTTTTAACAATTTTTGTTTTTACTAACGATAGCTTGTAGAGAGATCAAAGAAAACTTGGACACAAACCCATCTCGTCCTCCTCAGCAGAAGAAAAATCCATGGCTTCATAGTCGAACTCTAAAAACATGGAAACAAATTAAAACGAAAAATTAAACCTGCTCGTGAAATAGCCATGCAAGTGATAAACCAGCTATAGAAGATGTCACAATTTTTATTGCTGCCATAGAGCGAGTTTCAATCGAGTGTCGTAAAACCAAAATCAAAGTAATTACTTTGGCCAATCAAAAAGAACGGAGACAATCCGGTAAACCAATCAAAACTCAAAGAAATTACACGTAGCCGACACAAAGCGCGGGAAAAATTATGTGCGAGCCACGATTGGTTTTACTTTCACTTCTGATTAGTTGAAAAAATGGCGCGAGAACTTTGAACCAATCACTAAGGGAAGTAATCAAAAACCAAAGCAATTCGCTAATTACTTTTTACACTCAATTGAAAACCGCTCTAATACAAATCAACGCTACTTTTCAAATTTGTATGTTCAGAAACGCGAGGAATCAGATGCAGGCCCAATTTTGACATCCAACACGAAGTGTCCTTTCAAGTCTAAGCCATTGCTACCTATTTCAAACAATGAGTTAAAGGTAAAGGTTAGCGTTATGTTTAGCTTACGGTAAATGCAGCTGTCTATCTTTACTTGAGGAGCACCATTTGGGGAACACTTTGTGACGTTAATTGTCTGTATTCCGAGACACGAGTAATGTTGAAGTTCATCAATGATGGAAGGTGTACCGGCGCCCGCGGAAATTATAGAATGAACTGAAATATCACGCTTTTTGAAGTCCGCGTGCATCTAATTTGGCGTATTTCTGGACATAATTTGTAGGTGAAATCACAAGCTCTACAGACAATCACAGTGGATTTGCGTACCATCTTCAGAGGAAGATTGCTCCTTGTTTTCACCTTCGCTGTTGCTTTGTTCCTCACTCTCTTCTTCGTCATCACCTTCCTCTTCTTCTTCGCTGTCACTAGGTTTGTTTTTACCTGATGAACTGCGTTTGGAGCTCTTTAATTCACTAAAATCAATCAATCAAGCAATCAATCATTGCTTTTAAATTGCGATGTTTCAGAGTCTTCTTGAAACCAATGTCCGTCAAACGCACAATAAACGCTTTTCCCCAGTGGAAATTTGATCATGTCATGCTTTTTCGAAATGTTAAATAAATAAATAAATAAACACCCAAAGAAACAGGGAAACAAAATAAAAAAAGAGTTCCCCTAAGCCATATGACGTCGTTTACCATGAAGTTGGTCCGTTTTCATAAATTTTGTCAATTCGTTGATTGAATTCACGTGATGTTCACGTGATGAGACCGCCATGTTGGTGCCATAACAATAGAAAAATACAGCTCAAGTTTTGCATAATAATAGAGTCAAATTCCCAAAGGACTTTTTCGCTATTGTTCTTTCCACCAACATGGCCGCCATGACGTCAGCTGCAATCAAAGAATATACCTCATTCACGATGGCCGCCATGTTGGATTTGCTATTACCATGCAAATTAGCTACACACTTCTGAGGGGGCAAACAACACAAGTTCGAGAGGTTATAACGAACATTTTAGCCACACAGATGATTTGTTTCACGTTCATTGAATGTTTATCACCTAAGCAGTAAAATAAAATGACTACACAAGTTACTTCGATGATTTTTTAGTGAAAAATGAGCAGATAACGAAGAAGAACGTGAAACTGTCAAAAGCAATCAAAAGATATAAAATTATTATAAAAGGTACTTAATTCTAAATACTAAAATGCACTTTTAGCAATGCTATTTCAATATTTCGACGAGCCGATTTTCCACAATTTACCTTTTTTCCAATGTTTGCCCCCCAGCATAACACATGGCTAATTTGCATGACAATTTGAAAACCAACATGGCGGCTATCGTGAATAAGGCCTATTGTGTGCCTTGCCGTCTTTGTGCTCTCACTTATCACATGCAAATAAGTGGCCGGTTATTCTGCAGTTTAGCTGTAAGTCCTTGTGTTGGACCAACGTTAAACAAAAAGATTCTAGAATAAATCTGTAGCAGATACAAATTCAATACTATCAGGAGAAATAACTTCAAAAGTGTGCACTCAGCCATGGATTCCCGTTCCCCTCAGATCATCGGTGTTCGGTGCTCCACCTTTCAGGTCCATTACGCTTTCTAAATTACCAACTAACTGCCACCAACCAGTTGGGTTTTTTTCGACACTGCTGCGTTAATTTAAAATGTTACTCTACGTACACGACACCTCAAACTGCAGGCGTCGAATTCTCACAGATTAAAAAAAAGCTCTCTTCCTTTTATTTGACTGACCTGGCAAAATCGAAGTCTGTGCTGGAACGCTCTTGCATGTTATCTTTCAACAATAGAGAACAAGAATGAGATGTTACTTCCACTAAAAAACAACTTGCACAGCCAGTCAGATCAGCCAGCAATTTTCAGAGAACTTTGTCGCAGCTGTAAGGCAACCATAAACTGTGAACACAGTACGTCAAATATGATACACGGTGCAAATTGGTGGTACAAGATTAAAAATAACATGTAAGACAAGACCGAAACGATAGCCCTGTTTCCTCGAACTCTTAAAGATGATCAGTGCAAATCGCCAGTAAGGAGATTATTTTGAGTGCATCGCACTTTATAATTACGGGCGGATAAATTTGTTTCTCCACCTTGCATATTGGTTAAGAAAATAAAACAGTATATAACTGAAAAAAGACAAAGCACAGCCTAGTTAATGCGGATTTTTTTAAAAAGAATTTCACGCTTCAAGCATACCATAATTTGGTATATTTTTGGAATTTTCATCGTCAGATTCACTTGTTTTTTTCTTCCGCCGCTTTTCTGTCTCTGCCTTTCGTTTGAAATACCTGTACAAAATGTGAAAAGAAAAAGAAAATATCGATGATCATTGGTTATCTTCGTGCCAAATAGGTGATAAGGTCGACTGGCTACATGCTACTATATGTATCAGTGGCTGGCTGTGATGGTTTGTGATGGGTGGACTGATTTGATCCTTAGAGTTATTCCCCGAGTCAGTACGATTCCAAATTGTTCCCTCGGCGGTTCGTTGACGTACCGTTTCGACAAGTTCAGTCCCAGCAGTATGGTGGGACAATAGACCATTTTACAGTTGTAGCTAAGTTACCTGGCCTACGAATGGAAGCGAGGCTGCCGGTGACCCTGTTTTGATACAAACCTCCGTGCTTTTGTAATGTTAATACGGACTAATTAGAATTACAACAACACAATTTGCATGATAAAAGCAGTGGGGGCTGTATCAATGCAAGGTCACCGGCAGCCTCGCAGCCATTCATAGGCTAGGTCGCTGAGCAAACAATTGTAAAATGGCCTATTGGCCAGTTTCGTATTCTAACGGTTGGGTTGGATCGAGCATGAAATGGAGGCTAATATGAGGGAATCTTTTCACATGAAAATAATCACCCCGCATTAGCCTCCATTTCATGCTAGATCCAGTCTAACCGCGAGAATACGAAACTGGCTTCTTGTCACCTGAAATGGTCTATCAGCCACGACTCTCCTATTGTTCAGTGGCTGTAGAGCATCCGAACTAGTAATCGGAAGGTCCGACGTAGGCTCGACACTTGCAAAGGAGTTCTCGGATTTTTTCCGAGTATCCCCGTGTCAACAAATTGGAAAAATATCATCTCTTCATTGTGCAATCAATGTGCATAGCTTCAAACAAATAGGAAGAAAGTGGGGTCAAAGCTCGAGTATTAAACTCACAGTGGAAGAGGAACCTAGGCCCTTTTCTGGTGGAAAAACACCTGTCAAAGTGCAGTGACGTCTAACGTCTTCGAAAACATAGTCGACAATAAGGCATACCTGTGGAAAAAGACTTCGTCTTCCCGGATGTCCTCCTCTTTCTTCACTAAAAATGCTTCGGTATTCACTATTCAAAATGAAGAAAAGAGAAGTAAAAGAGGATTGCTGAGCGTCTATTTCCCTACCCTCGCTTGTTTTATAGTTCAATCACAAACATCAATCCGCAGTTTGCCTCACATGAGATGTACTGAGCCGTCAGTTACGTTTGCACGTTTGCTTGTCTTTTCTAGAATCACACAAGAACACAAAACCCTCGGGTCAATCGTAATACTAACTTTTACATTCTGTTCTTTCAGAAGGAAGGAGAAAAACATTTTGTTTTTCCTATTACGCTTGCATGCAAATACAGCAGATAAAAAAACGACAAATGCGCCTTGATAGCCTTGAAAGAAGAAAAGAGTTTTTGGGCCTTTTGCGTTTGCGACAAGCGAAAAAGATGCTATTCGCGCGACGCACCTGCTATGGGTATGGGCGTAACGTAAAATCACGTACACACAAAAAACACTACCCTGCCAACACTAGAACTCTGCTTTCTACACTGTACGGTCATATTGCCGCATTTAAAGACCTCATACCAGGCTGCTCGGCTAATCGACTTGACAACGTTTTCGGCTGCATTAATGAGCCTCCATGATCTGAAAAAGGAAAAAAAAGTAAATTTCACCAAAGGAAAGACAAAACAGAACAAAGTAAAAAGACATACAAAAAGAAAACTGAGACAAATCAAAAACAGCTATCATTTAAAGTAACGAAACCGCAGTGCAGGAGGCAATAGACAAAAACTACCTCTTTCCTTTTGCTTCGGATTTTTATATACAAATCTGTCAAGGAATCTGCAATTCAGGGAACAGTGAAGAGTAAGACACAATGACAAGTTTTGCTTGTCCTTTTATGAATATACGATTTTTTTGTCCTAATACACAAGACCAGATGGGGCTGACAATTTGCAAGTATCATGAAAAGGGCAGCACTTATTCTTACGTTATACTTTTATTACAGCAATAAGGTACTTCCTTAAAACAAAATCTGTCTTCAAATAACCGTCTTTATTTAAGGTTTAAATTCATTGATAGTCTACAATTTTAAGTTAGAATCTAAGCTATTCCCAGTATTAAGAACACGATACTGTGCGATATAACTTTTACCACACCTTACCCGCGGTTTGAACTTGGGATCTCTCGCAGTAAGAGCGCAGAAGATGTCACTGCGCCATCAAGGCGATTGTTAAAGGGGATGGGTAATACAAAGTAACTGATATTTCGGACTTTACTATCGGTCGGTTATAAAACCCGGGGTGATACTTAACTCAGTTTGAAAACTACGACCATTCTCGCCCTAGTATTAGTGGGCATTTTTTCAGCTCCTGGTCCAGGTTTTTCAGTCAAGTGCACGAACCACACACGCTCGCGTCAGCTCATGCATGATTCAAAATGGGTCACCGAAATTAAAAAAAATACCTCATAAGAGTGAAGTCCTGTAAAGGGTCCCCATTGTACTCTATAAAATCTCCCTGCCGATTAAAAGCAGACAATTATGAGACTCTGACCGATAATTTGCCTTTAGTTGTCATCTCGTTGTCATATCATCGTCATCGCTATCGTCGCTCTCTTCAAGATAATTATTATCATTATTATATTCCAATTATTTCTACCAACATAATTATTATTAATATTATAGTAGTAATAGTAATAGTAGCAGTAGTAAATTTTTTTCATTTGCACAGGAAATATTTGTCGCACTATTGTATGCAACACTTGCATGTTGTCCAAGAACATGACTAAACCATGAAAATAAAAATATGCAGCCGTGAAAATATCTTTTAATCAAATGCAAATAAGTTACTATGCATTTGAAATTTGTGGCGCAAGACACGGTAAACCCCACGCCTAACGCGCCTTTTGTAGTGCGTCTTCGTGTTTAATTTGTTCTTTCACCCGTTGCCAAGCAACTAGCTTATCGTCATTTGATTATTTGAGTCCAAAAACAACTCCACCTTAGGAATGTTAATTCTTTTCACCGTGAATGAGAAACTTTCCAATGTATATGATGTCGACTTCACGACCTCAGTCAAGCTCAGGGGTTCAAAATTTTCACGCACCCTCCTGTAGAAACGCCTAGCTGTAATCTCTCGCTTCACTGGCACTGGCATTAAGATATGAGTTAAAAAATTCATCAAGGCAATCTAGATAAACTAGGAATACTCTACCCCCTACGAGCGAAGCGAACCATTCAATATGAACCTTTTTTCTCTCAGTTAAATCAGAATTATCCAAGTATATTTTTTTCAGCCTAGAATTTCTATCGCTTAGCCTAGTTTAATTTACAGTTAGGTGACGCAAGGGTAAAATTAATTTCAATATTAAGAAGCTATTTTGATTAAAACTGGAATGAAAACATGCGCTCCCAGAATTAATCGAAACAGCGCTTATCACGCACAAGAAGAGAGGGAGTAAAAGGATGAAGAATGGTTTTTGACAGGCATGCATTAGAATACTTCAAGCTAAAATGACTGGAAAATCAAGGCTATACAAAATTCAGAAAGTTGACTGAAAAAATTCTGGTTTCTTAATACATGACTGTGTAACTAGAACCTTTATAATTTTCTGTGTGCTCAAAGCTGAAGAAGTTCAAACACTTACCTTCATTAGAGTAGTAGCAAAAACGACCACTGAAGGATGATAATGTCTACACAGTCGGTTAAGTTCCCATGAGCAGGAATTTTCTGCCCCGCTATACAGCGGATTTCTCTGCTGAGGCTTATACAAACGGTTTGGTCCTGTCTGATTCAGTTTATGCTCTTTCTGTGCGATCTCCGTCGTGTCGGTGTGGTTTCCTTGTTGTTTATGGTCACTGGTCGCGTTATTGTTCTTGTCAGAATAATTATCCTCATCTGAGGGCGCGTCTACGAAATGTTCCTCGTCATCATCATCCTACGATCCACAAAAAAAGGTTAACTTTTTCCTACGGGTGAGGAATTTGGATGACAGCAGGAAAAGAACAAGCTTGGATGTATTGAGCGTTGTGATTGATTAAGTCAAGGAACACATTCAGTAATACAGAGAACATGTTTGGATCGCTCTAAGTAGGACTAATACTTGAAAACTCCGCTTTCTAACCTTACGATGGTCAATTTATTTCCCAATTTTACAGTAAAATCCTATTTATAAATATGATTATGATTATTCCAACCTTCTTCTCCGTTTTTACATGTACTTTTATAGCTACGACACCCTCTTTTTCTACTTCAGAGTCATTTTTTGGCACTCGAGAAGCATGTGCCAGGAATGCCTATTAAACGTCAGCATTTAAATGTTAATGTACCCTAGGTATTTTTGGTGACGCAACACATTTTAACAGGGAAATCAAAGGGGCTGTTTACATGGAGGTAGGAAGATCCTAGCACTAGGAAGATCCTAGAAGGCGAAACAACTTTTCGTTTGGTCTACACGCAGAAATTTCTGTCTGGGTGGAAGTGGAGAATGAAAGCAAGATGGCGGGCAAGAACAACAACCATGTAATTTGGGTCCTTCTACTCTCCTTACTAGCTTTAATAACTTCCTCTTCATCTTCCACCTGGCAATCTCTCAACTTATTCGGATGTATTTGACTCGCAGCGTTTTCGACATTGCTGTCGATGGATTGCTCGTTACTTTCCACTGTCTCTCTCGTTTGGGCGGTGTATCTTTGAAACAAAACTGGTCCTGAATATTGTCGACGGTCATCAGCATCATTAGAATCGTCCTGTGGGAACGCCAGACGGAATTGTCGACCTTTGGCAGCTGAATACCGTGAACACCCGGCCGCCGCCATGTTGGTTTTTTTTCCCCTAGTACCAGGAACTTCCAAGCGAAGGCAGTTTACATGGTGCTAGGATCTTCCTAGCTCACAGCTAGGAAGATCCTAGCACTAGGGCCAAGTACGAGCTCTTGCATGTAAACTGAATACAGAAAACATATGGCGCTAGGATGATCAGCCTTCTAGGATCTTCCTAGTGCTAGGATCTTCCCAAGGTCAATGAAGAGAAATCTGTATCAGATATGCAGATATTGATTAATTTAATAAAACATTTCTATTGTTTTCACATCATGAATTATTAACGATTTTGTAAGGAGTATAACAAAACTTAACAACCATTCAGCCGTTTCTTTTCTTGAAAGCACCCTAAAAGACAAGCTATACGTTGCTTTTCCAAACAGGAAATCGTAATTTCAACTAACTTTTCCAGACTTTCAGATAGGGCCTTTAGGGCAGACAAAGTTGGTTTTCGTGTTCCAATAAGCAAGAAAAACTAACAGTAAAATCCTCAAGTTTCGGTTTTGTGAAAGCACGACAATTAAGTAATATATAATGCATGTAAAATTGATAGGGGAAACGGAGACAGGCGACCGGGGCAGAGGGAAGGGGGATTTCTGTTGATGGTATTCACCCTTAAAATAAGACAGGATCACTGTTACCTCCGGTTGTTCTATCAAACTCCTGATGCCCGGCTTGAGTTTTGTCAACTGAAAAACGTGATAAAAAACCACCAGTGATTAATATTTTAGTCAAAGGCCATAAAAGATTTCTCTCAAAAAGAGAGAGTCCTGGTGTCACCAAGCATTGGCCAGAAAGGAACTAATGTTTGGTATAGTGTTACCTCGGAAATCAAGAAGAGTACCCCACAGGTAAAAGCAGGTTGCTGAAAACTGCAGATTTGTAAAACACGCTTCACAAATGCCTGGAAAACAAGCAAACACAAACATTGTGAGCACTGTTCTTAAAAATGAATGGCATATCAAAAATTATATAATATTGTGCTTACCTTGACACGATGTAGAGATGGATCAGCTTTTAAAGACTTATACAAAACATTTAGGAATAAAGCCTAGAAGCAACCAAAAACAAATATTTAAGTCTCTTGAAGCTGAGGTGATAGACAAGACAAGCTGAAGACGTGTGTATTGACTAATCTGACCTGCTTGGAAGACGCTTTTAAAGTCGGATCCAGAAGTTTGGCATAAAGAGCCTGATAAAAACGATCTGACACGGACTGCCTGAAGAACAAAGAAGACAATTGTTTGTTTCAGCCAGAGAGATAAGAGAATAAATAGGCCTTTTTTGATATATTAAAATTCAGCTTGATAGTGAAGCAGTGAGGACAAAGACAATGGGAAATGGATGACATGTAAATATTTTTCACATTCATTCCAACGTGCTTCTATTGTTTTTGTCCTCACTGCCTCGCTATCAAGTTGAATATATGGCCTAATCGCGACCGCAACGAGGGGAGGGGGGGGGGGGGGAAGGATGCGGAGGAGATGGAATCTCTTTACTGAGCAGGGAGGAGCGTAAGGTTTGGCGTGCGCACTTGTACCTAGTAAGTAAGCGTGCTTGGAATTGCAATCTTGTACCTGTGGCCGAATCTAAGGGTAGCTATTGTCGAGGACGAGTATTTGCCACTCAGATCATTTTTTCACTTAATAACTCTGACGGATGAAAACCGAATTAATCCAAACCAAGACGCTTGAAACTTGTTACGGTTGAACATCTTCGCCGTAAAGAAGAACACTTAAGCAGTAAGCTGCTTATCGTTACTGCTTAAGTAATGTAATGATCTTTAATGTCTTTCGCATATAGTCCGTTAATACACCTGAAACTGCACTCCAATTTACAAGTAAAGATAACGCTTTAAGTACCTGGACTCCATGACTTGAAACAACAACATGAGAGCCTTGCAAAATACAAAAAAGGTTATCATTTGAGGGCAGAGGGGAAAATCAATTGAATTGTGATGTTACACCTAAACAACTACATCGTAAAACCTTCATTGAATGAACCCAAGACAAGATGATCTGCAGTTGCTTGCAGCATGCTTCAGTAGGAGTATTTCCCACTTCCTTTTGCTTGCCTTAGCACTAGTAACTGAAATTTAAGCTTGCAGGAAGCATTTATTTGTACGTTATGGCAACTATAACAGTGTATTTTGCTGCTTATTTCATGATAATGTATTTGGCCTTCACTCTTTGAGACAGCGGTAAAAAGAGAACGCATGGAGAAGTTGGCTCGGGTTGACGGGATTGATTTTTAGCTCATTTTCCCCTGAATATTACAGATATTGTGCGATTTCACAAAACAAAAGAGACAATAAAATAATTTTGATGCTTTTTTCGACAAACAGCAGTCTGCTGTTAGCTGTTGCTACGGCACCAGGTCTCTCTGTTGTTTGCCACTTATGGCCAGAAATGACACTAATTTGATGCACGCCAAATTTTGACATCCAACACGATCCACCACTTTACAGTGGTACTATGATCAAAAAATCGTATCTCTTTTTCCTTCAGATTTTGGTAGCGTGTTCGCTTAACACCTGATTGGCAAAATTTTGAGCTTTGATTTTTATCTAAAGGCTGTTTATTTGAGTGTAAGTTTTGGATTTGACGGTCCGCCATTACTCACGTTCAAAACTGACCGATTGGACCCCAGAGAGTTGGATCTAGGAAAGTGACGTAATTTCCTCACTAGCTAAAAATTTCAGCGTGTAAGCGCAACTTATTTTATATGCAAAACACGAGTTTAAAAATCTGAAAGCCCGAAACTGCCGTGCTGCATATCAATTCAGCCGCGCACACACGCATTGCATTCTTAAACTATTGAGCATTTGACGTCATTTTATCCTCGAACCAGCTCTCCCAAAATTTTGAAGTTAGTAATGGCGGACCAGTAAATAAGAAAATTCCAGTTAAAATAAACAGGTGTCTTTTTAATCCTCGACCCAGCTCTCCCAAATTTTTAAAGTTAGTAATGGCGGACCAGTAAATAAGAAAATTCCAGTTAAAATAAACAGGTGTCTTTTTAAAATCAGAACTTAAAACTTGGGTCACTTAGTGTTTAGTTAACATAGTTTTGAAATTCAAAGAAAAAAAAGAATTGTTTTTTTGGTCGTAGTACCACTTTAAGTCTACGCCTTTGCTACCTATTTCCAACAATGACGTAAGGGGAAAGGTTAGCGTTACTTTTAGCTTAAGGTAAATGCAACTGTTTATCTTTACTTAAAGAGCAGCATTTGGGGCACAATTCGTAACGTTAATTGTCTTTATTATTCCACTATTACGCCATTTTACCATATTTGGTCAAGAGAACCCGCAAAATATGAGACGGTATGACACTGTGGTGTCCCGGTTTGACCGGTTTAGAACAGAGCAAATACGGACGGAACGGCAGTTTTTCAATGAATGAAATTGCTTTCAACGCGATACAAAGCCCGAGAATTTAGCTTGTCATCGCTTGTCACTTGTCATTTCGTTTATACGATCAAATAAAGGACATTTGGCTGGCTTTCTGTGCTGTTTACATCGTTCGCAAGCGCCCTAAAGGACTGATGATGCATTTTTTAGAAACGCTCTTACCAGATAAAATTTAAAAAAAAAACACCTTTTTGTAGTGGAATAATAAATCTCTTATTCGATGGTTGAACGTGTAATACTCGTGGAAATTTTGCTCATTGCTACGCAACTCGCAAAATATCCGCGCATATAATGTATATATTCCGCGACATGAGTGATGTTGAAGTTGGGGAGTAAAGAAAGGGGACACTTCGTGACGCTTATTGAAAACCGTGTGCATCTAATTAGCGTCAATCCTGAACATATTGTTTGTTTGTTTGTGTTGATTTTCTGAAAAGACAGTAATTTGGCTGCTACGGATGCAGAAATTCTCCTTCAACCCATGACAGCTATTTGAGGTTTATTGTATTCAAAAGAGGTGAAAACTCAGCAAAAGTTGCCGTACAAACCTGCACACTTGTGCTGAAAAAACCAATGTGCACGGTCCGAAACAGAGTATTGATTTGTTCATTATATTGTTCGTCATCTTCTACAAAAGAAAAGAAACAAGGTCTCTGAAGTTTCTCACTCACTGTACTGACAGCAAACATCTTTTAAATACCTTTAGCATAAGGAAAGGCTCTGTTAACACCTGTGAGAAGAGCACTTAGCAATTTTGCTTCCAGATCCCCTTTCTTTAAGAATGCCTGTCAATACAAACGCAAAAACCGTAAGGGTAGCACAAACACCCCAACCAATATTCGACAATATTGGCCAATGATGGAAATGCCACACAACCACAAATAACCTACAACCAAGCTTTGGTAACACTGACAGTACAGAGAAGGCCTATAGAATCACTCCTAACAATATCCACCGATGTTGGTCAAAGCTGGATAGTGCCGGCATAAGTCCCAACACTTTCCCACCCTACTTGGCTTATACTGGCGGTGTAATTAAGTAACCATATACACAATCAATACAGTGTGGGCCGATGTCTGAAAGTGCACAACCCTCCACAACTTCCATCCCTGTTTGAAAATCGAGAGAACAGGAAATGAACATGTATCGACTTCATTGGTAACCTGATGGCCCATACACATTCACACTTACATTAGCATTACCCTGGCATCAGCTGCGGCCGATAAAGAACAGTGCAAAGCTCCCATCAGCTTTGATCGCTGATTGAAATACACTGCCAATAACACATCATTTTTTTCTCACGGGTTAAAGAGCGACGTAATCAAGTGCCATTGGAACCATGTAGAATGCACAAGAGAGGGTTAACACTGCTTTGGCAGTGATCATAACACTCATATTAGCCAATTGAAAAGCTACAGCCTGTATGCTTAAAAAAAAAACCACATCACAAATAAAGCTAGAAACTTCTGCCAAAAAACATCCAACGAAAGTCAACAAAACTTGGCGCTAAAGAGTGCATTGAATACTTGTTTCAAAACTGATAGGATTTGTGTGGGCCTCAGTAAGACTGTTACTTAAGAAAGGTTAAATGCCATTACTTGAAGTCCTAATGACGCGATAAACTAAAACTGCAATTAAAAGTCTAAATTCTGGGCAATGAAATAAATTATGAAAAATAATGTCTTAATCAAAAGCTCATATTCAGCATGTCGATATTAACACATACGTGGGAATCCAACCGACCAAATTAATAACTTCTTACTAACCAAGCGAGAGGGCCGTACTGGAGAATATTGGCCCGAGGTCGTGGTAGTACGGACCGAGCGCAGCGAGGTCCGTACAAAACGACCGAGGGCCAATATTTCCCAGTACGGCTCGAGCTAGCTCGGTTAGTAAGTAGTTTATTATATGGCTTTTTAATTACTTTTTGCTTTGTTTTTGCAAGCCCGTAATCGGCCCGTGGGCATTACGGGAGAATAATGCCCTACAATTCAGTCACAATTAGCCAATCAAAGCGCGCGTTACATCGGCTACAAACACAAGCCATACAATAATACTACATATAACCTTAGTATAAAGAACTTGACATACCCTGAAGAAGGAAAAATAGATGGAAATTAGCCTGGTGGCAAGATCTTGATCACGTTTACCCAGGATCAACTGATTAAGAAAACAAATCGCATAATATCTGCAACAACAAAAAATTCTTTTTTAATTAAAATAAAATGCAGGTGCAAATTCCCATTATTGAAAGTTTAATTTTGATATGAAAAGTTGCCTCCACGATTTGCATTTTAAGGTGAGAACGCTATCTCTTAGTTCTTTATGCATTTCCATGCAAGCGACCAACGATTTGAATGACAGAAAAACTAGGAAATATAACTTTGGTTCAATGCCAGATTTATTAAGTGAATACACGATTTGCTGCCTGCCTGACAGAAAAACAACATGACTAAATAAACAATAGACAAATTGAATGGTCGGCTAGTTTTTGAACTTACAAACACATACAGCGACAGACTGGTCCAACCCTCTAAACTTTATACTTACTGAGCCTTCATGGCTACGTTTGGTCTGTACAAAAGCTTTTCCATTTCTTTCGTTATTACTAGCTTCATGTTAGGATGTTTGATGACTACAAAATGAAGAAAACAAACAATTTGAGAAATTGGTTGGTGCGAAATGTCAAAATTAAAGGGATTTGTGATTCATGATTTGCTGTGATTTATGTGTCAATGAAAAAAGCCTCGCAAGTTCACAAAGAACTTCACCTGAAATGGTGGCACCCGCCGACTTTTTATCAAGCAATTTTCAATAAAACGAAATAAATTACCCGCACGAATCTAAACCTGAAGACATACTCTAAAATAAATCCTAGTTAACCAGACAACAACCCAAACAACCCAATTTTTTTCCTGGGTGAAAATTTCGCTGGTTTTAAATACAAACTTTGTTTTCCAAATCCCATTTGTACTAAGAAAATATCAGGTAACTGAAATTATCAAAGGCAGAGAATTCTGATTGGTTCTCTGAGCGGTCCCAATTTTGCAATACAAACCGCTACGATGGACCAGTCATGAAGCAGCGTATATAGGTTGCCAACTGTTCCCAGTTTCTCAGAAATAGAAAGAAAACTGCGAGAAATTTTTTTTGTTTGGTCATGTCAGTTCCAGTACGAAATTTACTTTCCAGAACCATTAACAGAAGCAGGCGAAGAAGCAAAACTCAAGGGATAGAAAACCCTACGCAAAAGAGGCAATATAATAAAAAGCTAATTGAACTAGCTTGTTCCGTCCGCATTGGGAAAATATTGGTCGAGTTCCTTTTTTGCAAGTTTATGGACCGAGCCTGAAAACTTGCAAAAAAAGGAACTCGACCAATATTTTCCCACTGCAGACCTCACGTTACTTCAATAACAACTATTTATGCAGGTTTGCTGAGTGCGAAGCTGGGAGGATTTTTTATTTTGATGATAAATAAGTAACGTTTATCAACATTACACTGCGAAATTGTCTGTTTACTGGAGCACATGTATATCTCACCTAAGCGTCTCAACAGATCAACTGCTTTAGATGCAACTTTCTTCTCAGGATCCCCAATCTTGTTGACAAGTAAACTCAGCAGAACCTTCACGTGATTAAAATAGAAACCTTTTATGTTGGTGTACAACAAAGAGCCGTACTAGGTGTATGCCACTACATCTACGCTATCTGATTTCCATGAAATGTTGTTGCCATTCAATGGCATACCGTACTCTATCTTTCAATAAACACCGTGCGTTGCAACAGAACTACAGTGTACGTACATTTTACTTTAAATAACTCTTTATCTCTCGGGTAGTATGCATTGGGACGGGCCAATTAGGCAGTCTGTATTCGACAGTACAGCCCATTAATCTACAAGTTTGCTGTTGTCGTTTGTTATCGTAAGTTACAGCTCCTTGTTTTTTTTTTTTCAGTCCAATTCATGTTTTTTTATGCTTTGCTTTCAGGCTATATATTGAGCTGAAAAGGAAGGGGCCATAACTTACACTATTACCCTCCGAACTCTGTTTTTAATGTATTATATTCTCTTCAATACGTGGTTTTCACATTACGTCATCGCCGCCATGTTGTTGGACGAAACAAAAGATCTCTCATTAGCTCCTCTTGTTCGTCCACCAGCAACTGCACATTGCAGCATTGTTATCTGTGTCTCTAGAGATTGGTTGCAAACCATCTATAGACCTTATTCTTAAAGGGAACCTCCACTTCAACAAAAAATAACTTTAAGTCACAGGAAATAACTGTTATAGTCAAGTCAATCTAAGATATTTTCAAAGATAGCGTTTGTATACGAAACAAATACGTTTTAGAATCGTCTATAATTGTTTTCAAATTTTGCGGGCGCCGCCATCTTGAATAATTGTGACGTGTTACGGTTGCACTATTGTTATTAGACAAAAGCTCTTTGTGTGAAAACAGTAAGTCAACCACAACACGTCACAATTATTCAAGATGGCGACGCCAGCGAAATTTGAAAGGGAAAATCAGCTATTTTAAAATTTACTTCATATAAACCCTTTTTTAAGAGGAAATTTTGAACAAATTTGTTTACAGACATAATTTCTTTCCGTTTAAACTTATTCTGTAGTAAGAGTGGAGGCTCTCTTTAAATGGCGGTCAATTTATAATTATTTTTTCCAAGTGCAAATTAGCCTACCAAGTCTCGATACCATACAGTGAATAGACCGATTCGGCTAAAGGCCGGTTTACACGATACGATTTATCGGCCCGACGGCGCAAATCTTGTGTGTATTTTGACAGCCGATGAACGACCGATCATGGAAATCAAAATCAGTCCCATTCAAAAAATCTGTTGCAACGAAAACAGATTTTTTGAAGCCGGGATGACACTCCGAGAGAAACCGCCATGTCAATCAAAGGGTATGGGAAATTAACACTAAAATTGATAACCAACAAATGAGTTGTGTGGCATTTTCTTAGCAAACGCTAGCCTGAGCCTTTTGCTAAGATTAATTCTAAAAGGGTGTTCAATTAGACTAGTTTACTTACTTGCTCCTGCTCTGGTTTCTCGCTTAGTAAATCAAAAATTGTTCCTACAGAAACAAAATATTCCAAAAATGTTGAGCTCTTTGCAAAGAGAAGCTACAATAAAAACCTGCAGAACACGCATCAGAGTCAAGACCATCCAGACACTACCTCAGATTAATAAAAATGGTCACAGTGCAAACAGATTAAAAAACGCAGACTCAAGACATGGTAACTTCAAGGAAAGGGTCGACTGAAATGAAACTATTTCGCCACCATTCCACCTACGTATGACTGTACAGAATGGTACGAATGGCTTTGAAGTACATGTAAATAATAGAGAAAGCAGTATTCGCTGTTGTAAGCTGGTGTTTTCATCTGGTTTTCACAGCCAAGAACTGTTCTAAAATGTATATATACCACACAATTGCAACATAATCATTTTCATCATAAAGTAACATTATTATTGCTTGTACAATTGCCGATGCCATGGCTTAAAATCCCTACCGTGTGTATTGTGCGCCAATTTCTACCAACGAAGGCATTAACTCACCTAAAATCTTACTTCTGATGTGAATCAAAGTGTCATGAAGAAGATTCTGTGAACAGAAAAGGTAAAATTTAGAATCTAATTTCTGGACTGCCTCTACACGATTACACCCCTGTGGGCATCGCATGTCCTTGCGAAGCCTTAATATTGCTACCAATCCGCTTCACTTCAAGCCTACTTTTTGGATTTGTGACAGGATGTGTTTTTTTCGAGGACGGCTAGCGGATAGTCGGAAAAAACGTGTGGACGCTCTATCAATGAGCTACAGTACACTCGTCTGTTAAGCTGATTAGTCTGGTATGCAGTCACATACATGTAATGTCTTTCAAAATTAACCTGTTCCTTTAAGATAGCCGAGAAAACCATTATTTGACAGACGCTGTCTATGCTATCACATCAATTGCCTTACCTCGCCAGATGGCTCCTCTAGCTAACTGCAGGAAAATGAACTAAAGTTCGGGAGCTTGTCAGTTTGACTCCAGTGCTAATTAACTGAATTTTTCCCACGTTAGAGCTCAAACAAACCGCATAATTTACATATCTTCAACATTTTCATTATTCCCGAATGCTGATTTCTAAGGTGTAAAGTTGTAGCTTTTCTGAAATCTTTCCCTGATGTGCCATACCTCTACAACGCCGATAAACTCCTTGTATCTTTGTTTTAACAATTCCTCGAAGTGCCACAGGATAAGTCGCCTATCTCGTTCATCCCAGCCACCACCGTTGTGGATAACTTCACTCAAAGTCATCAAGGGATGCTAAAATTTCAAAGCACAACAGGTAGATATCCATAACGATCACTGTTGACACAAAATCTCATTATCTCATTTTACATCATCAGGACAGAGTCAGTGCCATGCTTGATAAGCACAGCATTAAATTTTAGACGCTGCTAAAATCAAACAGAATGATCATTAATTCTTCTGATTGGAGTTCCAATTCGTTTCTTTGAGCCTGACTTTCCGCATCGTCAGTTTCAGTGTCCTAAGCAGAGTTGCTCGAGCACTTTTTAGTTTCAATGAAGAAGTAAGTAGAGTTGAAACCTCATACAACAATGTGGGTCAATCCACCCCACATCAGCCTTCAGTGTCGATTCACTCCACATTTGAGTTCTTCTGCCCAACAAAATTTTTATCTTGTGGATCGGGCAAGTGTATAAAACACTAATTTTTACAGCCAGGAAATAAAATAATGCCATTAATTCCATTTTCATCAAGGTTTCTACAAGAACTTTGCAGCTCAATCCATTGCAAGGGAAAAGCAGCCAAGGTACAAAGAGAACTGGTATACGCCATTCGACCTGCTTTACTTGTCTAGATTTCAAATGGAAAGTAAATTATGAAATTATATTTTCCAGATTTCTCAGGGAGGTAGCATGATTTAGTGGTTAGGTAGTTGACCTAGTAGAATTTGCATGTGGTGGTGCCAGGTTTGCTCTGGGTTTGTCTTTGGTGATTCCTAATTCAACTCAACCACAATTAGTAAAATAATAGTCAACTGGTTTCTTCCTGCCAGTTGAGGTTCTTAATCGCCTTCTGTTAAGCCATTGGCTCCTGATAGAGCGGTTTTCAAATGAGTGTAGTAAAACCAAAACCAAAGTAATTACTTTGGCCAATCAAAAAGGACGGAGACAATCCAGTAAACCAATCAAAACCCGAAGTAATTACACGTAGCCGACACAAAGCGCGGGAAAACGTGCACGCGTGAGCCACGATTGGTTTTGCTTTCACTTCTGATTGGTTGAAAAAGTGGCCAGAGACCTTTGAACCAATCACAGAGTGAAGTAGAAAACAAAATTAATTACTTTCGACACTCAATTGAAAACCGCTCTAGTGCCTCTTATAGATTTTAGTCAGCTCTTTTTCCCGGAGTTTTGTATGGGAGGTCACAGGTTTGAATGCAGGCCAGACCAACATTAAGGGTCTTTGTAACTTAATGTGCAAATGGGTATTCATGTAACTTTTATAATTATTTCTCTCCCTATAAACCAAACCATAGTCCCTGGCTTTTAATCACACAACTCTGACCGACGTCATTAAGCAAGAGTGGTCAACTTGGAGATAATCTTGTACACGGATTCCTGAGTGATGAAACTACACTTAAATAACATATTGGCAGAACTTAAATTGACGCAGTCTAAGCGAGCACTGCAACTGGTAAAAACCTGAATTTAAGCTATTTCGAGCATGGATACATGTATGTTTACATCTGTTACAAAAACATTTTTCTGTCCTTTAGAGGACATATGCACACAGGGGTAGAGAGGGTGGCAAATATATCTAAAATACCATTTCATGATGTACAAGGAAGCAAATCATCATAAAAACAAACCTGACTAAATGTACGCAACTTTCTATTGGCTGGCAACAGTGAAGTCATCCAAAGTTCTTTTAACATGTCTAGAAACATGAACAACAAAGATGAAGATGATTAATGTTATTCGCTGTGATATGGTCTCAAGAGCAAATAACTTGCATTGTTTCTACGTAAAGATCCCCCCCAACCCGCCAAAAAACGTATTGCATTATGGGATTGAGAAATAGTCCATTGCTTTTGTTCATTCTGAGATCCCCGCTGACTGATGACGGATCATGGCAGTCACAAATTTTGTTGCTTCCATAATTTTGTTGCAATTTGCAATTCGTATTCACCTCAAGTCGTTGTTATTCGTTCCTCTTCAGCCTGGTAACACTAAATGGACCTTGGAAGCATATTATAATGCCGTAACGTTGGAGGCAGTGTGGCCGAGTGGTTAGGGCCCGTGCCTTGAGATCAGGTGATCCTGGGTTCAAGACTACGTTCTGACAACTCATTGAATTTGTTTCAGGTAGTCCCTGGTTCACTTTCCTGGTGCGCTTGTAAAATAGCCAACTGGTTTGCCTCCCTCCAGTTGGGATTCTTAACAATTGTATATGTTCAATGCTTAGAGATATTAGCTACTACCTACTCTGAAATCCGAGGATAAAGTGTATTATTATTTTTTATTCAATGGCGAAGCTATCGTTCGCTGTTTTGTCACGCGTGTTAGCCGAGTATATTCCAGCATGGCGTCTCAACTCTCAGGCTACAAACTTCTCTACAGGCTTCTGCTTATGTGTGGTGTCATCTCGGCTAATCCAGGACCTTGCTCAAGGCTTAACTGTGGTGGCCTTTGTACATGGAAAGACCAAGGTTTATGCTGTGATGACTGAGGAAAATTGTTTCACCCTGCATGTCAGTCAATCGGCTCCACAACTTTCTCCGCTCTTAACGATAGTGATGTGTCCTGGATATGCTGCTCATGGGACAGTCCAAATTATTCGACATTTTTCTCTTACCACAATCTGGACCTGACAAACATCTTGAAATGGCTCAGTTGGACAAACTTCTACAAAAAGCCCTACTCCATTGGCTACCTCATCCCCTTGTGTTAACAACAGCACAAGTCATGGACAGAGAAAGCTAGCTCACTCGTGATATAGCAAGTGGTGAATTTTCTCCCAGATGGTGTCAAAACAGTTCAACATCTTCAGACGTGACAGAGAAAACACCACAGGGGATGGTGTGTTCATTGCAGTCTCCAGTGATTTTGTGTGTTCTAGGGAATGTGAGTTGAAAACTGACGGTGAAATCCTTTGGGTTAAAATTTGTCTTGTTGGCTGTAAGAACTTGTACGTTTGTGCCTATTTCAACCCTAATAAAGGCAATGAGATCAGCCTAGCAAATTTTGAACAGTCTGTACTCCAAGTGAGTAATTGTAACTTGCACAACTGGATTTTTGGAGACCTGAACCTCCCAGGTTTCGACAGGAAAAACAACATCCTCAAGCCAAATTGCTCATTCCCTAGTTGGATGATTATGGCTGTACACAAAATTATAAATGGTCATGGAACCTACATGTACATGTATGAGGGTCCAGAATAGTGTATCATTTTTCACGAAACTGACCAGTTGGTTGAAGATTTTATCTAGAATAAGGAAACCAGGAATTTCTACTCAAAAATATGAAAAAAATGAAATCGGCAAGTTTAAATTTTCACGACTCAGCCTCAACGGCGTTGATAGATGACTATCATAAAACGCTACTGGATATTATTAACTGTCAAAAATCGAATGTTATGGCTTTGCTTTAGACTGTGCTAGTGACCTCAGTTTCTGGAAAACAGCTACTCTAGGACAGGAGTGATTTGGGGAGTTTACTCTAGTATAGGGTAGCGAAATCTAGCTGAAACTAGCTCTGGTATAGGCTAAGGGTTCCAGGGTCCCAGCGGCACATCCCCACCCAGAAAATCCTAAAGTACCCCCCCCCCCCTCCCCCAGGCATTCAGGATACAGAAGGACTCTTGTGTATATTCTGCTCAATAGTCATACATGAAAATCTTACACACTCTGATTGAGGGTACGTGTGATATAATACATGTGGGTACAATTGTTACATAAAATTATGTTCATTAGAAAGTTTAAGTCGGATTTACTGTTTAGCGTATGCAAATGGTGTGTTATAAAAGTTGCCAGGCATTTCAAATTAAGTATGACTGTCTTTTTGGTTTGCACTAGGGGGTTGAGCAGAGCAGACCTTTTAAAGAACTTAAGACAGTCACTGTAACCAAGTCATTGGTCTTACTCCAACAAGTGAGGGAAACCTTCCTTCATTTTGATCTCTTACTGAACATTACTTTGCATTTCTTTTGTTACAGGACCTTTTACAGGAACACACAGTGTACAGCTGTACATGTATAAGGTCAGCTTATATTTTATCTACAGCTAATTCCAATTCAATTATTGACCAATCCACAAAAACAAAACTTACCCACAGCCATGATGCTCTCCCTTCGTCCCTTTTTCTTAGCCATCCCAATTAATATGTCCAAAGTTTTTAGCCGATGTACTGTAGATTCCTTTGTGATATAGACAAATAAAAAAAGAACCACTGAAGAATGCCAACTTCAGTAGCATGGGTGTAGCTCAACAAACTATTGTTCTTCATACAGTTACTAGAATATAAATACATGTATAAAACAGTAACTTGGCATTAGTAAGTCCCAATTTCCCTTACAGCGCAGAAATAATTTTTCAAGGTTTTTGGCAGGTACATGTGCATGTACATGTATTTTGTGTGATTGTGCATCTGTTTTATTTTCTCCACATCAAGAGGTTCATTTAGGTTGAAAAGGTGACTGAAAACAGGTTTTTGGAATAAGAAAATAGAAAATAATAACTGAAATGCATAAATTAATTCTTTTTGATTTATCTCAGCATGATATGATCAGATTAATATAACTGATTCCAGACAGAAATGCAATTCATAAAAAAAGAATAAAAATAATAAAACTCTGGAGGGTGGCCGCAGGAGGCTTGGCGTGCCATGTGGCTGTGTGTGAGCTTTAGCCACCATACATGTACATTGTACCTTTGCATTTGCTTGCTAATTTGCTGGCCCCACCTTCTTTTGATGGTGCCAGTTCACACGCTCATCTAAACTGTATTGGCAATGAGTAATAACAAATTAAAATTACTACTGTCTATTATGTATACCGTCATTAGTCACTATAAACAGTCCTCTCAACCCCAAAAGACCAAAAACCTTGAGATCAAGGTAAAAAAACCTGGAGATTTATCAATGGCGTCAAAAATAATTAAAATCAGTTCATCAAAATAAAGTTATCGTTCCTGTTTATCAATGTAAAAAAATGTTACTGTTTGTCTTTTGACAAAGAGGATGAAAGGAAATAGATGTGACAAACTGGTAACAACAACCTTATTTGGCATCTGTCTTCTACAGTAAATATGGTTGTGATGTCTGTTTCTTGTCACCCAGTCGATCAAATATGACTTAAAACTGTGGATATCTAAAGAATTGGCACCAAAACATCAATTATTTTACAAGGCAGAAAATAATGAAAAATTAATATTCAAGGAAAGTGTATTCCATCGGCCTGTGAATCTGTTTACTGAGAGTGAGATTTTTGTGCCTCATTGTGAGACCGTGAGATTGCCTCTCAAGATAAAACTGTGAGACTTGAGAGGTCTGTTATACAGTTTAAATGGTACATTAAAGGATGCAAATTCAGAATACATCATCTGATGACAGTACTATAATAAATTATTCTTAGGACTCACTTGTACTTGGACAGTAAGAGCAGCCACTTTGTCTTTCAATGTTCCCGAATGCACAACTGACCTTAACCACTGAGAATCTGATGACTTATCTTTAGCTTTCACTGAAACCAAAAATATTAATTCAAGTGTGTTTTTTCCAAGAAAAGGGATCTAGAAGTGTAACCGAGTTAAGAACATTCCTTCTACGTTTACAATGTAAATCATCATTGAAATGTTCCCTCCTCACTTACTTTCATCATAAATGCCAACTTCGTTCTGCAAAAGGTTTGCTGCCTCATTGTGAAGTTGGACAATTTCTTCTTGATCAAGAGAACTGTTGGTAGTGTTTTCTTCTGCAATCTACATCACATAAAACATGAAACTACACATGACCACATACATGTTGTACAGCCGTATGCAATGTTGCATGTGCCAGTCTGCACCAGTTGCTTAATATTAAGTGTACTTTGGTACTGACCAGTTGGTTAAAGGAACTAATTGGAGTACTGTATGTTCTTTCCCAGATCATGAGGAAAGAATGAGGACAGCAATGAGCTGGAAAAAATGCAAAGAAATAGCAAAAACAAAGAATGTAACAGCCGATAGTTGGGACAAGATGAGAATAAAATCACATGTACTGTACACTGTATAAGAAATCGGTTAGATAGAGAAGAATGATTCCAATTGATCAATTACAGTCAATGAAAATACTGTATATTGATACAAATGGCATAGCCTAAATTAAGACTAGACAAAATTAATGCTGCAAGTAAGTGTAAGTACAGTGTACAGTTAGTACTTGAAAATATTATTATCTTTATCAAGTGCCTGCCCTTTTTTTGTTCCTATCCACTGCTTTGGTGCCTAAGGCTTATGAAAAAAATTTTTTGATGACATGTATACATGTACATTGTAATGCCCTCTACATGTACATCATACTGACCAGATCATACCACAGTCCACCAGGTGTAATCAGCAACTTGTGGGGAGCACCTCTTTTCCTGCCTTGTAAACTGTGTTTCTTTTCCTGGGTTCTATGTGATGCTGTGTTTGTAACATCTTTAGACTTAGCTTTTTTCTCTCTTTTGCCTTTAGTCTCTTTCCCCACTTGATTGTTCTTTGTAACTTCTTTATCATCTGACAGGGAACTTGAGCCATCATTTTCACCAGCACTTTCCCTATCATCCCCATAATACAAAGTGAAAATGAAGAATTCATCTGTACAAATTACATAAGGGGGAAAAGGAACCTGCACCATTAAATTGTAAATTCTTGTGTGATCTCACATTAAAAGTTTATAACTTTTTGTACATTCAGTACATACTTTACTCCCGTCTCTTCAAAGGCAACTTTGTCCAAGCCAAGTTCTTTGATATATGACATTATCTGTTTTTACACAACAAGATGGAAAAAAGTTAAGAGCCCAATAGTATTAAAATTAAAAGAATCTCAGTGCATGTAATGATAATTTACCCAAGGTAACCAGAAACCCATAAGGGTTGAAATGTGTAATGGCCCCTTGTGTGCTGGAAAACAAGCTTCGGAATATTCAATTTGCTAAGTACCATATTTGGAACAACAAGAGTGAGGCGTTTCCAAATATGGTACTTAGCACTGAAACATTCAACCAATCAGTTCGCACTGAATATTTGGAAGCTGTGAATGCGCGTTACATGTTTCAACCCTTATGGGTTTCTGAGGTAACTTAAAATGTACTTAGGGTGAAAATTGAAATAACACAAATGTAGGAATTAAGAGGGCACTGTCGTTGATAGCCAGCTGTTGCAGTGAGAAATATTGGCCACTTGTACAGTACTTACCATGGGTAAGAAAATATGGTAACCTATCTTTGCGAGAAAATTTGGGTTTGGTCACTGTACAACTGGCAATCGCGTGTACTGTACATCCACCCCTCCATGCATGCGAATGTAAACTTTTGTGGCGTAACCCGCACTTTTTGGCGGGAACATCTTTGATATTGAACATCCATGTTGTAGTTAATTGACACCTGTCAAAGCAAGGAATCCACTGACCAGTATCAAGTGACCATTAATGCAAGCTCAAGTTTAAAGCTCATCAAGGTCAGATATTTTTTTTCAAGTTGACTGCTGACCAGGTTTTCGCTTGGATCACAGGCCCAATCCATCTTAACTTATTGTAAGAATAAAATTACTGGTACTAATAACACATGATGGGAGCTCTGCTTTTAGGTTTGTTTTCGTCAGTTTGTTTTTTTTCCTTTCAAGGGAAGTGTATTCCATCATTTTTTTCCTTTCAAGTGTTATACAGTTTGACAACAAATGTTCAACACAAAGATCACAATGGGCTAACTCTTGAGGTTGACCATTGTTTCTGCAAAGTCAAAAATTTACTCTCCTAGACAAGGTTATTTATCACCAAGTAATTCCATTGTTTTGGAAATAGCAGCTGCCTTATTATTCATCAGCATCACAAGTTCTTGCAGAATTGGGGGCTCATTTTGTTGCAACTCAAGTATGCTTCCAACAGACCTGTTTATTTTTGTGATTTATGCACGCACTGCGGGCCTATTGGCACCACAGAAACTCTTACGCTCTTAAACTCTTACACTCTTACAACGCGTTGACATAGTGCGTAGTGCACTATCACAAAAATAAAATCGGTGAAAATTAAATAACTGGTAAATGTATTTCAACCTACAACACATAAAGTAAATGTTGGATACAATAAAAAGGCACAAAGAAATTAATTTTAAAATCAAGTGAGGCTGACATTCCTTTTTAAAGGAAATTGCAGTATTAAAATTGGCTATATTTAAGGACGGTGCCTACTAATTCAGAGGTATTTTCGCGCGGTTTACTGAATATGCGGGAAAAAAGATATTAACAAGTGTTATTGAAATCCAAAAAGAAAATTGGGGGTAACATATTAATCAACAATATTTGTAAAAAGCTTAAAAATACAAAGCACTGTATGGAGTTCTTTTCCAAATTGAAGCTTAATTATATCTGAAAAATGCATGGTTACCCCCAATTTTCTTTTTGGATACCAAGAGCACTTGCTAAGTTCTGCTTTTTCCACATAGTTTTGAACCGTGCAAAAATATCCCTGTATTAATAAGCATCACCCATAGGAAATCCAAGTATCTCGAGATGCACAGAACGTATACGCAATAACAAAATAGAAGGCACCGTCCTTAACATTATTATGTTTACACAGCTGCATACATGTAATTATCAGTTTGGTGTCAGCAGTAAGAGCTTGAGAGAGGACTGGCACTAGCACAAGTCCACTTGTTATTTCTTTTGTTTTGCTCCTGCAATAATTTAAGATTATTATTATTATTATTACATGTGGTGATTACACTGTAATTAAATATATCTTATTAGATTGTTTGGTGTGTAGTATCGCTGAGTATTTTCACGAGTAATGTGTTGTAGTTTGACGAGCCTGTTGGGGTGAGCCAAAGAATAAACAACCAGTACATGTACATGTACATGTAGAAATACTCAGCGACTACACACCAACACATCATTCCAATAAGCTATTTATTACTGTATCCAACTTTTTCGCCCTAAATTTTTCATGAGTGAACTGTAAACAACCGAGAATGTGTGGCAGATTTGTGCGTGACAAGTGCCTGCAATGTCAGCATCTACACGTAAACTAGTCAAACCAGTTCTCTACTGTACAATAACCAAGTGTACAATGACTAATTGTACAATATCATGGAATATTAGTACTCGTTTCATGGGTTTTCTGTACAAAAACTAATAAATATTGGATAATAAGGGTTAATATTAATTACGGTAAGGATTGGTATCATGAACATGAACTCTTCACCTCATTAGTTTCTATCTTTTCTGAGTCTCCTTCACCAGTAACAAAGTCACCAGAGACATCTATGTCTTTAACCATCTCAAAGTCCTTCTAAAAACACAATTTATACAAAATTTAGGACATTACTAAACAACGAAACACCGAAACAGCGAAATGAAGCACCCAAACACCATGTACAGCTGTATGACCCCACCATACATTGAATACTAACCGACAAAGGTTGGATTTGAGATTAAATATTACACAACAATAATCACAATACATTTACTGAATAAAGAAATACATGTACATGAATAATAATTATGATGGTGGCCATCTTAGAGGGAGCATTCACAAAAACTTGTCAGAGGGGGGGCAGGAGGGGGGGACTAATGAGAAATTATCTACTATCTAAAAAATTTGGAGGACCCCTAATTGCTGCATTTTAAAAACATTAAAAAACAATTCAGGGACCCCCTTTTAGTATCCCTAAAATTTGAGACACCCTCAACCCACCTCATACGCTGCATGTTTCACAATCTTAGTGTGTGTACTGATTCATCGTTGTCACTCCTCTCATTTCGTACAGACAAAAAAGAAAACTGTTTGAATATTCCTACTGTTTCCGAACCTACAGCTGCTGCCCTGTAGGTTCAAGGAGCTATGATCCTGCTAGACGGTATAGGTGAGAGTATGTAGCCCTGAGAAGGACTGTTGTTGCTGATCACCAACATTAATTGCATGGATTTGATTGATTGATTGATTGATTGATTGATTGATTCTGTAATTGTGGGATACTGTGAAGCGTGCCCGTGCATATTGCAATGTGAGGTGAAAGTCAGACGATTATTACATGTTGAAGATGTGAAGTGTTTCAGAATCAAAAACCTCAAAATCACTACAATCCTCAGGTTGTCGCAATCAGCCAATGTCATCAGCAACAGCCCTTGTCAGGACCACTCTCACCCGAACGATCTTACTTCATCCAAGTTTTGATTCAACCCTAACCAAGTTCTGACCTGATTACAACCATTTGCTATTCTTCGGGAAAGTCGCATATTTAAGACAAGACTAGGCTTCTTGCAATTCTGTATTCATAATTATGACGTTCCTGAGGCGCACACATTTTTTTTAAAAAATAGAACCGAAGGTTCTTACCTCATCCCCTCCTAGCGCGAGGACATCTTCTAGCGAGATATCGTCCATAACTCTTGGAATGCCTTTCCGTTTTCTTTTCACATTTTCTGCTTGCTTGTCCGCCATATTGAAATCGTACCACGTGTTGACGGGTTTGCGTTATGTAAATCCAACGAAATGTAGCAAGCCCTTAAATCTGTTCATGTACGGGTAGGCGAACGTCTTACGTACAGTAAAATTCCCATTTCAAAATGGCAGGCAATGGCCCTGGTTCGTTGAAAAGCAACATTACTGAGTACATGCATCTTTATGGCAGTCCGAATGAATGGTTCTATCGGTGTGAAGGACTTTGGACTGTGGCTGTTTTCCATAGGAAAATAAGAAGGGTTTTGCGTTTGAGAAAGACCAAATCGGACAAGAAGTCGACAGAGTTAAAAGAAGAAAATTACTTCCGACTTACCTTGAATAACCTTGAATTTGCGAAACACGTACTGTCGCCACTTATGGGGAGCCATTACATGCGAGTTGGGGAGGCAGTTTCCCTCCCAAAAGGTTTTGCCTCAGCCATGAATGAGATGTGCCGAAGTCATCGCCCACTTCACAGACTAGACAAAGAAATTGCTGAAAGCTGTTCTTTTGGGGTCATTATGCCGGATTTTTGTTTTGTTCCTCTACCAACAACTGCCGAAGAAAGTCTGAGCGATAAAAAGAAACATGAAAATCCAACTTTGGCTGTGGAGATCAAGCCAAAGTGTGGCTTCCTTCCTACATCTCCTTATATCGACCCAAAGAAATCAATAAAATGTTCAGTCTGTCATTATTGCATGCTTCAAAAATCAAAAGTGAGAGAAGGGAAGTATAGGAGAGAAAGCAAGTACTGCCCTGTTGACTTGTTTTCAGGTGATCTTGGGAGAGTTGTGTATGCCCTTGAATGCTTGGTTGCTGACCCTCAAAATAATCTACGCATTTTCTGTAATGGTACAGCAATTTTCACAGAGGAGCTTGTCTGGGAGGCGATTGAAACAAGAAATGCTTGTTGCGCTGAAAAATATTTGGAGTTAGTGTTAAAAGAAATCAGTGACTTTTGTACAGGCAATTATGTGATTGCAGATTGCAATAATTGTGGACTTGACATGACTGATCCTTGTCAAATGCATAAAGGGCAAGTGACTGTGGAGCATCGTACTAGCTGCAATGGTATGACTACAGATTGTTATGATTGGGAAAGGAGTGTGATAGCGAGATATGACAAATTTGGAGATGGTGTGACCTCAGAGAGTAACCACTCTGGAGATAGTGTGACCTCAGAGGGTCATCAGTGTGGCCAAACAGGTCCACATGCTCAAAAGTTCCTGGGCGTTTTACTGGAAATCCTTATCAGTGACTCAAAGCGACAGGAATTGTCTGTGAACCAAGCAGACTTGCCACTTGTCTCTCAGAGCTGCAAAGGAAGCAAATATGATCACTGTAAAGTCAGTGCACCAGCAAATCTAAGCCATCTGCAATTTGGTAATGGTGGAGTTTTCAGGCAGCTTTTATCCATACAGAAACTGGATGACATTGATGTAGATGGGATTTATCAGCTCTACCAGAATGTAATCAGCCATTTTAAATCCAATCCAGGGGTCAGAGAAAGGCTTTGCGTGAATGGACCATACACCTCACCATTGTGGAAGTCAGTGGCTTCATGTGTTGGTTATGGTAGCTCTGAGGGCTGGCAGAACATTGTTGATGCAAGTGAAGTTAACTTCTCATTTCCAGTTCTTAACCCAGATCTGCAGGATGAAAATGTCTTGCATGAGGCAGTTCTCAAGATATGCAAATTTGCAGTTGCAAGTACTGCAAAGGATAGTTCTGTTATGATTGCTTTCCAGAGAGCATTAAACAAAGAAGAAACCATCCCATTTGTTGCAACAGCCAGTGGGGACACTTTTCATTACAACATTGCTCTTGTTGACTTGGACCCTAAGGAATTTGACCGTGTACTTAAGTATTACAAAGACTGCAAGAGTGTTGTTGAAAAGTATCTTCAGTAATTGGCTGCATTGCCTTATTAGTCATTAACAACATGCATCTGGTATTACTAATTCTCAGAGGTAACAGTCCGGGTATTGGGATGGGAAGGGAAAGAGTTAGCCAGCTTTGAATAAAATTAATGCTTTTAGGGGATATTATGCCAACTAACTTTTGGCCAAAGTCCCTCTCTTTTTTCCCTTCTGTTTGGAACAAAGACGGTAGGAGGGCATTTGCTAATTCTCTGCATGTGACTTACATGTTCATCATGGTTTACGACCATTGCCTTTGTTTTTTGCCCACCCATTTGCACTTAATTTCTGAAGCAGAAACAAAAATGAGTTTTAAAAGACATTGATAACAAGATACAAAGTAAAGACATAGCACTTGTAGCATTTTACCAATCACTTCATGAAAATTCAAAACTACAGGTAAATGTAATGTAGCCAGGTGTTCTGCAGGTTAGCAGAAGGTCACATACTTTAAAATTGGTATGCACAGAAATTTAATGTACCCCTAATTACTCTACAGTATCTTACATTATTTTGTTTTCTGTTAAATCATATCATGCTTGAGCAGTATGAAATCATCCACAATGCTATGGTTGGCACTTGGCTTATCTGACTTGTTAACAGAATCTTCAAGATATGTTTGAAAGTTAATATCTTTGGAAAATAGTTTATGCATTATTATTGAAAAATAATTTTTTAATATATTCTCCAAAACGTTTATTTTATTCAAGTGGCATATTTTTGGAGGTGGGAAAGTGTTCATTTTTCCACTGAATTAACTTATGGGACTTCAGAATCTTTAAAGCAAACTTACACTGTAAAAATGGGCTGATAGGCATGTATGTGGACATGTAAGTACACTCTGTTATTACATAAGTAACAGTAAGCCAACTTTAATTTTGAAGCCCCACTGTAACAAGATAGTTGCATAGAACTGGATTTTATAATTTTATAGAGATTGGTGATTACAGTGTACATCAAGGTAAAGATCTAGGCACCAGTTTGTTGGAAATGCCACTTCCAAAGAAATTGTTTCCTGAACTTGACACGTTATTCTACCTGTTAAAGTGCCTATCACCTCAACACACTTTTCCAATATATTTATTCTCCGAAATCATCCCAAATACATGGTGTTGCTTTTAGAACATTTAGATTGAAATTTCACTCTTTCATTGGCTTTGAAAAACGGGAAAAGTGGTCATACCATGATTAATAACCGAGCAATGAAAGAGAATGGGTTCGATACCGGGTTGACGTCACAAATTAATTTGCATCGCTGTTTTCAAAGAACTACCTCAATGCAATTTGTGACGTCGAACCCATTTTCCTTCATTGCTCGGTTATGGATCAAAATATGATCACTTTTCCCGTTTTTGAAAGCCAATAAAAAAGTGAAATTTCAATCAAAAGGTTCTATAAACAACACAATGTATTTGGGGCGATTTCGGAGAATAAATAAAGTGGAAAAGTGTGTTGAGGTGATAGGCACTTTAACAGTATAAATAAGATGCTAATTATTTTTCTGTACTTTTTTACTCAAGAGCTAAATAATTAGAGATATTTACCCAGAAAGCTCCACTCACCCAAAGGTGGTTTACAGGTAGGTCCTGCATCCAATCAAATTAGAATAATTTGGAGGTGTTGGTTTTTTTTTTGGGGGGGGGGGGGGGATTGGGGGGCTACATTGTACATTGGTGGAGGTGAGTGCTGTCACCACTATGCCATCCCTTTTCACCTTGAGAGAATATTCCTGTGTTTATTTTACAGAATAATTGATTTTTGTTCATGTTGACTTCATGTTGACTTAAATTCCTTAACATGAAGAAAAATGAATAATCGCTGCAAGGGTGTAAGAGAAGAGACTTATGTACCAAACCAGTTTTTACTTTTACACGCACAAACAGATTTATTATTTAGGAGATGAAAAGTAGTGACAGAGCTAGTTTGAAAAAGGTGTGAACTGAAAGTGTCATTAATTTTTGTTAATTGTCAGAACATTTTAATATATTTTATTTCATTGAGATGTCCAACACTAATGACATTACATTGTAGTTGTAATCAGTTGTAATCAGTCGTTTGATTGTACATCATTGTGATTCTGTCTTTTTTTTTCAAATGGTTCAATCAATAATAACATATTAATAAATAGTTATTTTATCTTTATCGTGGCTTAATGGGGTGCTGTTTGTAAGTGTTGACCACTTAAGTTGCAGCATTGTTATATAAATTAAAGACACACTAGCCTGACATTTAGGCTTTGCTTTCATTGCTGCTCAAGTAACATTCATAATTATAAACAGTGATGATCGAAAATCTAGACTACATGCTTCTTTCTTGCAGTTCAAATATGGTGTTTTTCATTTTCTAGCTGTTATAAGTCATTCATATTGATAACATTAACTTTTTTTATTTCCCCATTGATACCACCAAGTGAGGACAATGTGCGAGCCATGCAAGTCATGCAAGCCGTGCGTGTCAACATGCGAGTCAGTTATTGAAAGCTGACAGTTTGAAATTGGGTGCTTAGACTAACTATAAAAGGTGTGGTGCCTTAAACATGTGCAAATGTTTTATCAATCAACCGTGGAAGCAACCAAGCTCTGTAATAATTTGTGCAATAAAAAAGCCCCTTATAGCAATGTGTCCGTAATATGTCATAAAAAGAATGTTATCCAGTCATTCTTTTTTTAACCCCCAGTCCCTTTTTCTCTCTCTAGAAATATCTTTTCGGGCTTCCGTCTAATTAATTAATCAGTCGTGCTTGAATGAATGTAAACAAAAGCAGAGCGTGAAGCGACCCCTTTTATAGAGCGTCTTTGTGTTTAAAATTAAACTGTTTATCAGCGCTTTTTGGAATGGGTGCTTAGACTTAAATGCGAGACTTGTGTGGCTTGCTGCCTCGCAGATTGTCCAGCCCCTAAGTTTGTACTTGTACGTATAGGCTTTGCCAAGAAATTTCACAAGATACAAACTGGGGGTGCTTTCCATTAAGCCAACAGTCCAACTGGTCCAAAGTGGACCACCTTCAAAAGTGGTTTACAAAATTCCAGTCAAACCAAACCGAAACCTACCATTGGGTTATTCCGGAAAAAATCCACCCCCCCCCCCCCCCCCCCGACGGATGGGGTCGTTTTTTAACCCCCCCTCTCACCTGGATTTCCTGAAGCCTAAGACCCCCCCTCCTCTCTGGATTTCCAAGACAAAAGACCCCCCCTCCTGCCTGGATTTCCGGGAAAAAATATTAGGCTTGAATTTAATTAATTTTTAATAGAAAATACGCACAATCACGTATAGAAGATGTTCTTTTTCAATTCCTAAAGCTTTGGCTAAATTATATAAAAACTCTGTTGTGTGGAACTAAGAAGAGAAAGGAGCAAAAGGCCTTGCACATGGTATTGGTGGTCAAGGCCGTTCCAAAATACGTAACGCTAAATAAAGCGCTGGATTTTAAGATTACAACGTTACTGTAAAAATCTAAAAACAGAAATGGAAAGTAAATTTCATGTGCATTTAGCTGGTAAAAAGAAAACTTCAAAATATCCTTCTGTTTTCAATTAACAACAAAATAAAAAACCCGCACTTGAAATCAGCGAGGAAAACAGCAGTGAACGCGATTGAGATGTTTGCGTAAATATTTTCTTTCTCTCAAGAAATTGCCCAAGAACATTAAAAATTTAGGTGCACATTAGTTGGACAATACCCTGGGAAACATTGATCCACAGACAGTAAGTACTTTTAGAGTAATAGTGGTAGAACTAGCGTTACGCTACTAGTTTTTGCACTAAATCTTTAACCATCATGCCAAAATTGAATTTTTCGTTTCGCCTAGCGTTCAAATGGTTTGATGTACAGTAAGGGGCCCAGTTCTCTGCCACTTTTTGTTCAACGTACATTTTTAGCGCCAAAAATAAATCTGAATAAAAAGCAATTGCTTCCAAAGGTAGCTTTATTCCTTGTCTTTTGTCCTGCCGAGTTTTGAGTTTACAGCTACTATATACTGTGAGCAAATCGAGGTGACACGAAGGTAGGTGAATTTGATTTCCACGAAAACGTGTTTGTTTACGGGTACTCGAATTACATGGTCTAATTCAAGTTTGTATTTTATGCGTGTAGGAGGCCCAAATAAGCCAATTCTTGGCATAATGAACGTAGAATGATAAAGCTTTCTGCTAAATATAAACTTTTCCTGGCCTATTTTATTCTTTTACCTAAATTCACCCCTCAATATTTCGTTAGTACTTCTGTGTATTTGCCTATTCTCGGCCACCCTGCTGGCCGTCAACAACACTAAAAAGTGCTCATAGTTTTGTATGGAGTTTTCTTGTCAAATCATTTGTAAAAGTAAATCTGTAATGGGGTGGCATGTTCCGACAGTAGCTATAAATTAAAACTATGAGTTCTGACTTACCGGACCCCGTTTTGAAATACCCAACTCTTTTTTAGCCCCGCTTGCCAGTGTATTTACGAGAAAAACTAGGTGTGCAAAAAACTTCCATTTCTAACATGAAACAAAGCTCGTAAGGATACTTTGTGGTCGAAATATCAAACACAAGCCTTATTAGTGACTTGACAACAAAAATGGTGATAAAACGTTGTTTATTCTGAGGAATCGAGCGCACTCTTTTCAGTGGCCGAGAACTGGGCTCGCTGGCTGATAACTGGGCCGACGAACGAAGCCTCTATTTTCGTTATTACTCGGGAGAAAACAGCGTTGAGCAGTCGATAGATTTACATGTGTAAACTGAATGCTGAAGCTAGTTGTCTTTGAAGTTTCAAGTCCTTACGGCTATTCCAAGGTAAGAAATACAAGTTTACGTTTTTTGTGGCCGAGAAGTGGGCCCCATACTGTATGGTTTGCTTCGTATCGTTTGAATCGTTTCGATGGTTTGTAAAACACTTGGTTTCCTTCGTTTTAATCGTTCCTCTCAAATATTTCTTTCGTACATAACCCAAAATACACGCTAAAATTCCAGTTTTGAAAATTGCAAAGCCGTGAAAAGCGCCAAAACAACTCGTTCTGCTTCACTGAACAAAGTTTGGTTGCCTAGCACGTGACAATTTTTACTCAGGACGTGACTAATTCTCTCACGCAAAGTACAAACTTTGAAAAGCTCGAAACCTTTGAAACCTTCGAAACGCTTTAAGCCTTTTCTTTCCATTCTTTGAAACGATAGATGCCGCGAACCAAACGAACAATAGAAAGTCTGAAACAATAGAAACGATGTTAAAAGTGCGATGTTTCGGATAAAAATGTAACGCGCCGGACGAAAAATTTTCCGATTCCACCAACTTTGTCTTGGTGCTGTGTGCTAACAAAGAAAAATAAACGCAAGGCAAGTATCAAGATAAACAGCAGACATAATAGACAAGCGTTTGTTTTCCGTATTATTCCAGATAAATACTTTGTAGCAAAGAAATAACAGCTAAAAGTCGGGTATTGTCGATAACGAGCGTTTGACAGCCAATACCGTGCGCAAGGCCAAAAATGCTAAAACGCGAACGAGTGTTTATACACTCTTAGCTCATAAAAATCAATTGCCCTTGTTCTTTCTTTGCTCTTTGCGCCTTTGTATTATTACATGAAACAACGGTGGCACGCTGGGTCTGGGTACGAGTAAAAATGTGTCAGGCGTTTCAAACTCTTCGTTGCAATATTGTTGCGACGGCTCTTTCTTTAGTATCTTGTTCGCATTTTCTGCTATAAAAGGACCTGCGAAGGAACTTAGATTATCATTTATGTCAGGTGACAAATATGTGAACAAAATATTTCTACTATTTTCAGGGTCTGAGAGCGCTAAACTGTCACCGAACTAAACGTTCGAATCGCGTGAACTATCGGTTCAGATGACCCCTGCAGACGACTTTTTCGAGTTCAACCCCCCCTCCCGCCTGGATTTCCAGGGTCCTTGACCCCCCCTCCCGCGAGAATTTCCAGAATCCCATCCGTCGGGGGGGTGTGGATTTTTTCTGGAACAACCCATTTGATTTCTGATCAGAACTTCCAAAAATTTTGGGTTAATTGAAAGCACCCTGGATTTTTGCAATAGTTAACTGTCCAAATTCTCATGCACTTATTGGCTAATTTTTGTCATCAATAAGAGTGCAGGCAGATACAATTTTAATTTATGCAAAATCTGTGCAATTGTCAAACTTTCAACTTTTTAACCAATGAAATTTTATTGACTGTAAGTAGCCAATCAGAAATGTTCATGTCAATTTGGATAAAATTTATGATTACAGCTGTTTACCTGGCAGTTAACCAGTTTGGGGTTTGTAAAAACAAATTGACATCAGTCTTTTATGCGTCTGTCCTCTTATTGATGATAAATTGCTGTGGAAATCATTCGCCTGCGGCTTGTGATTTCTGCAGTAGTCAAGGAACAAGTGTCACTAAAAAAAGTCACCAAGAAAGCAAGCGACCGCTGTCGAAGTGTTCAGTGAACCCTACTGAATATGAAAATTGTTATTGCCAATGTTGTAACCGTTTTTAGGGAGGGTATAAATAAGCGATATGGTTAATCAGCGTGAAAATGAAGTGTGCGACCTATCAAGCTATTAAATTCAATTGATTTGTAATTTTACAGTGAGTGGGACTGAGCCCTGGTCAGCGGTTGCTTTCATTAAACAAGAGGCTACAGGTGGCCTACACTTAGTTTAAAATTCACAGTATTTCAATGATTTTTTTTTTGTTACCATATCTTGGTCAATATCCAGTTCAATTCCGTAGTCCAAACTCCAAAGTCCTCATTCAA
>NC_090880.1:15442742-15465242 GCF_036669935.1 Montipora foliosa
ATGGATGAGAATAATGTAGAAGATCCATCATGCTCACAAGAAAGGCATTAAACAGTTATTATGGTGAGAAATACCAGGCCCCAGTTATTCGAAGGGTGGATAGCGCTATCCACTGGATAACTCAATTGGTTTTGATAGTGATTTATCCGGTGGATAACGCTATCCACGTTTTGAGCAACCGAGGCCAGGTGTTGAGTTTCTTAGGCCCAAAAAGATTATTAAATCAGGGAGAGTAAGCATAAAAAAAACAAGAGATGAGGCTATACAACTGTCAGATATTTCTAATGCTGATCAGATCGATGATGATATAAAGACGATATTTAATGCCGCAATCTTGTTGAGGAAGTCAATTAATATCATAATATACATGAAAAAATTACTCAATTTTCATTGGCTGAGAGAAGTACAGTTCAAGTGTAAAAGTGGAAAAAGTGTAATACCAGTGCAAATTACACATCGAAATTCTGGATTATGATGGGCCCTTTGCAGCTTTGTGATCACATGGCACAGAAACCGCCATACTGGAACGCAAATTTCAAGGTAATCTAAATTTTCTTTGTTTTAGATATCCCAGTGGGCAATTTGCGTTCCAGTATGGCGGTTTTTGTACCATGTGATCACAAGCTGCAAAAGTCCTATTGGATAATAAACAATAGGGTTTGGTCAGAACCAATCAAATCATTTGTTTTCAAATTAAGCGCGCGCCCTGGATGGCGCATTTTTCTCTGATTGCGCGATACGCGTGTGTTTCTTGTGCTTAAGGTGATTCTCTAGTATTGCACTTCGCATCCTGTTCTGCGCATAACACAGCGTAGGCCACGTTCGTATTCAGGCACGGCTAAGAGGCTTTATGATCAAATTTCGCGGCTCAGTTCTGTTTTCTTCACAAGTCTCAAGAGAGATTTCTAAACAAAACAATATCTAAATTTAACCATAAAGACTAGTAGCCATGTGTGAATATTGATATATCGAACGTGGCCAACAACATTTCAAAATGGCGGCCTTTCGTGAGGGAAAGCTCGCTAGAAAGAAGAATGGTCAACTTCAGAGCACAGCAGTAAAGAGCAGAACGGAAAACGTTTTAGATTCTTGCAAAAAACAGTCGAGTGATAGCCTTGCTGATGCTAAAGTGTCATTCCAGTCCGAGAGTGAAAGTGAAACCGCTGGCTCGGGTAGACGTGTTGTCGAGGGGTCGAGCTCGGTTTTCTTTCCGTTTTCTTCTAAACAAGGTTGGTGACCTATCTTTTTTTTGGCATAAATTTATTCTCTCACTCCTTCTCCTTGTGCTTTAAAAAATTTTTCAAAACTTTACGTCAGAAAAAAAAGTTACAGGGAAAAAGTATTCGTAGCCATCACTCGGGGACACAAAATTGTCTCCTCAGGATCACGCACCCGAGGAATATTTGTAGTCAGTGCCTTTTCATGACGTGTACCTGTGCCATAAAACAAACATTAAATTATTCCTTTTGACAATACAATACAATACGATACAATACACACAAGAATCACGTTAAAGCTGTGCTTCCTGTTCCTGCGAAACGTAGATTAAATGAGTAACTTGAGCAAGTTTTTCTCCCATACGAGCTTGGTGACCTATTTTTTTTAATTTCACATTTCAAGTCCCCGTAAGGTAGAAAAGTTTAAAGAAAATCTTACGACAACTTCAGTCTATTACTAGGGAATCATCTTAACCATCTCGAATTTTTTCATGTATATTATTAATAAGTAATCACATGATCTTTCTCATACAATTTGGAATAAATAAGCACTTTGTAGCCCGTAGGGTAAGTGCAATTTTTGCTTGCGAGTAATTACTTGCGAGTGCAAGTAAGGTGATTTTAGCAATCATTACATGCAATACTAATTAATAGTATCATTACGATTTTCAGAAGTATAATAAATTTATCTTTACGACAATTTTAGATTACTGAGATAGCTTGAGGTAACTCATCAAAGCAAAAGTGTACGGTTGACAAGATTCCTGAATCGTTTTCAAATGTGGTACAGTGTGAAGAGCCAGCCAAAAAAGCCCGAGAATCCAGTCCATCAGAATTTCTCTCTATATAAGGAAGATGAGCTACCGATCACTGTGAGATATCAAGATGAAGACTGTATGGCTTTTAGGACCGATCACTGTGAGATATCAAGACTGCATGGCTTTTGGGACGCGGTTTAACTCACGATGGTCAAGAGGACAAGGAAAGTTCCGTAAATGTTCCAGTGTGGCTGCGTATAATTCTGTCATCAGTGATGTCTTGGAAACCACACGATGCAACATCCCCTTTGATTGCAGCACCGGCTCACGAATGAAGTACTTTGTTGACTGTACTCGAGCAAGCTCAAAGCATTAACACTGCAGCTATTGGTTCCAGTCGCAGGGCCGATATCACATTGGATGTAGGACAGTACCAGTCAGCAAAGCAGCTCCAAATGGCCACAAGCGACTTGGATCATGTTATACTCCGTCCAGGTGACGTTAAACATGCAGTTCATCTCCAAAACAACGTATTAAATAGTATACATTGTACACCACATTCTGACTAAGTTTGGACAACAGATATTTAAAAAAGGGACGAATTGCGTAGGTGTGGTAGTGCAGTAACACAGCACTTTATTCCATATTGTCAATTGAGCTGCGTTTGGTCTTCCAGGAAATTCAAGTTGTCTTTGCGTAATATGTAGTTCTAATAGTACACGACATTGCTTTGGTATCGTAAATCATTATAGTGCCATGGTAGATGTCTTAGGTAGATGGCCCCCTGAGAAGACATGTGCTTACTAGTAAAATGCTAAACCCAGAAAGATTAAAAAAAATAAAAGTTAATCGAGAAACATTGGCTTCGAGGCTGACATGTTGATCATTTTCAAGTTCCCTTACAACTTCTTCTTCACCACAAGCTTAAGCGTGCACTCTGAGTGTTTTGAGAGCTTTCTAAGACAAAAGTTCACTAAAGTTTCCTCTATCCTGCGGGGTTAGTATCTGGCTGGAAGGTCGCAAAATATACCAATTTGTGCCAGAAACATAGGACCGAAAATCCTATTTTAACGCTCTAAAATGCGAACTAAGCAAAACAAATATTGATGCAAAAGTAAATAAATATTAATACACAGTTTTCGGGAAGAGCAGAAGGAAGTTTTCAGAAGTGTCGATCGAGAATAAAACGCCGTCAGCAACAAAATTTGCGACATGAAAACAATATAAATTTTGAACCTCCAATATAAAAAGTTACCATCAGCGAAAAACATTTTGGGAGATTTTTGATACATTCAATTGTTCTATTGTACTTTTGGCTGCACAAGTAACTCGCAAAATCGACAGTGAAATCGAATTCAGCGGGCGCCGGGATCAAGTTATCTTGCGTGTTTACTCGCAAAACAAAGGATACATCTATGTGAAAATGATGGAAAGACACCAGGTTTTTGTTAGTTCGTTTTTTTTCCTTTGAAGTGTTATAAAGTTTGACAAGAAATGTGCGAATTCAACGCAAAGATCACAATCGCGTAACTCTTGAGGTTGACCATTGTTTCTGCAAAGTGAAAAATTTACTCTCCTGGACGAGGTTATTTATCACCAAGGTAATTCCATCATTTTGAAAATAGCAGCTGCTTTATTATTCACCAGCGTCACAAATTCTTACCGATTTTGGGGCTCATTTTGTTGAAACTCAAGCACGCTTCCAACAGACCTGTTTCGTGATTTATGCTCGCGCTGCGGGCCTATTGGCACCACGGACACTTTTACACCCTGGTGACATGGTGTGTAGTTACACTGTACGCTCCTTTATTGGCTAATGAATTCATACAGGATTGTGGCCTAGCTTAAATTTTTTGGGAGAAAAGAAAATAACAAAAGTGGTAGAAATTCTTTAACCGCGTGTTTTAACTCTTTTCGCTGTAGTCATTATGGTAGCCAATCTGCGCTCTCGTTGCCATTGGCGACGATTATATTGACGGACCATAAAATGATCAACGTAATTATTCTCCTCGAGAATCTCTATGAATAAAGCAATGGCCAGTCAGGATGACGTTTTTTCGAGGACATTATATGTTTCATATGTTTATTTACAAGATATCTAAACTATGCCTATACCGTCTTATATTTCCACATGATAGTTCATTACATTGTCCGCTTGAAGAAAGGGGTTTCCTACTTAGTGTGCACTAATCAATATATACATTGATATTGATTGTCGTCTCCTAATTCGTTTGCATTGAAAATTTAAAGATCAAGCAACAATTTTATTACCTACAGTAGCTTTTAACTTTCTGGAAGTTTCAGAAATCGCGAAAAGAAATCTGGACGTATGCCCAAGCAAAATTATTGCAGCCCAGGGAAGGGACTCGCATATGAATGGGGCGGGGATGCTAAAATTCGGATTTTGGTCTCACTTAAAGTGTTCATGGCAAAACATGTAGCCCATGCGTAGAAGTCAAGATCTCGTTCAGGATTGCACGAGAAGAAATTTAAAAATAAATATTTCATGTGTTTTAAATGTGGTCTCATTGAGGGGTCAAAAAATGCCTGGGCCACGCCCAGATTGGTCTCCCTTAGGAGCTTAATTCAAAATTTCCGACGAGCATATGCAAATGCAAAGTCCCTCCTCCCCGACGACTGCAGTCTGTAAACTTAAAATGCAACCAAATTAAGAGATCAGGCAACTGTTACTTCCCACCTTTTTTGCTTCTAGATGTTCTCCGAAATCGCCCATTTCTTTTAATTATTTTGCATTAGTCCGGTCCCTCCGTGACAAGACATCAGAAAATCAACATGTAAAATTTTACAGAAAGAAACTTTCCATTTGTTTGTCCATCACCCAAGAGTAAGATTTATCCAAATTGGCCTAGTCCTCACCAGCGTCACAAAAGCGTTTCTTTTTTAACCAAGTTTTGCGGGAAAATAAACAATAGACCAAATCGGCTAACTCAATGTCCTACCCAATTCAAACCCTCTGGGGACAAACCGTGTTGTTTCAGGAATTTCCATATCATTCAAAGGTGAATGCTACAATACACAAAGAATCTTAACCTTGGGAGATTTGAATTGGGTACAATATTGAGTTAGTCGATTTGGTCTATTGTTCATTTTCCCCCAAAACTTGGTTTCAAAATTGACACTTTTCTGACGCTAAATAGATGCATAGATAGATGCTTGTTTATTTTACCCAATTGCAGCATTAGCTGAATTGCTGGGCGGGCAAGCAAATACGCATACACGGTTACGCAATATGTTGATATTTAGCGGTAAAAAAATGATTTAGTCTATTAGTACGGCCAAGAATGGGTCTCGGATTGCGGCAAAGAGAATATTCACACTCATGGTACGTGGGACGGGACGGGAATAACGTCCTGAGGGGAGGATGTTGACAGACCTTTGACAGACAGCAACACGCCTGACTGTAACTGTGTCTAGGCTTACCATGGCCATGGCATCAGCGTACTCTGTCTGTCCAAAAATTATCCTGAGGGCTTTCCTTTGTAGGGATTCTAAGAGATCTTCTTGGAATAACGGTACTGCCGCCCAGACGGGAGAAGAGTATTCGATGACTGATCTCACTAAGCTACAACAAACTTTAAGGGAGCGCAAGGCATATAGGTGTATGTATGTGGTCTCAGTGTTCATTCCAAGTTAGATCTTGCGAAATAATCACCCCTAACAGCTTAAAGTTGGAAACTCTTTCGATGACTGCGCCATTTAAATGCATATGACATTTGGCTGGTATTTCAAAAAACTAATAACCATTTCCTTCCATTAAGCTTCATGTTACGTTCCGAAGCGTATCTGTTGATATCTGCCGCAATGAAGGGCAAATAACTTAGAGATAACCTAGGGATTACCTAGGGATTATTTCGAAAACTGAGGTATCATCAACATATTTTAGCCTATTACACCATTCCCTACACAAGCTGTGTATTAGGATCGCAAACAGTAATGGCGCCAATTTCGTTCCTTGTGGGATCCCTCCATTGGGTGAGATTGTATTAGAGCAAATTCCATCCAGTCTGCTGGTTGCACTCGACCTGATAAGAAGGAGCTGATCCAGCGTAAATACCAAGGAGCTACAGCTTTGGAACTAGAAGATTATGATCCACCAAGTCGAATACTTTGCTGAAATCAGCAAAGAATACACAAGCGAACACATCGCCTTGGTCATTGGACTGTAGGAGGGCATGGAGAAATAAACAAGAGCATGGGTGGCCGATTTCTTCTCAAGTGCAAATTGATAAAAATCAAGAATTCAAAAGGTTAGACATTGTAAAGCCCTGCATGATCTTCGCAGGAGGTGATGTAAGCGAAATAGGTCGTAGATCTTGCTCGACGGATTTTGGCGGAGAGCACTTTGGAACCGGGACAACATCCGACTGTTTGAGGGTTCAGGCACATAACCTTGAATCATAGATGCGTCGTAAATGTCCATGATAATAGGTGAAATTGAAAAGCAAACTCTTTCCACACAGTTTCCGGCATAGGGTCAGGACCGGAGGACTTGTTCGACTTAATAAGTCTCACGGATTTGTACACAGTATAATTATTCACCAGGAAGTACTCAGGGACTGTAAAAAATGACCCAGGAGGTTGGACAGCCGGAGGGGTGAAGTTCACCGTGAGACTACAGGGCCGTGCGCGAAAAAAAAAAGATAACTGAGGCAATGTCCATGGTTAAATTCTCTTCGTAGGTATTTCAGGTGTTTATGATAAGTACATTTTAAAGACAACACTGAAATCACGCTTCATTTAAAAAAATCACTAAAATGACCGAGGCAAGTGCCTCGGTTTGCCTCATACTGGCTACGGCCCTACACTATCAAGAAAGGTATCAAATCTATTTGCAAGTGCATCGTTAACTGGTCACGCAGCGTTTGTTGGGTTCAATTGATGTTAGGTCTCACCGCACAAAGTCCTTTAATTTCGTCCCACCATCGTTTAACGTTCGTCTGCTTAAGCTTAGCTTTTTACATTTAGCACACTCTTTCTGCACGGCATTTCGGACCTCTCTATACCTCGGAGAGTCTTTTCCAAACTTATGTAGAAACTTCTGACGCTTGATTATCAGTGCTTTAATCTTAGAGGAGATCCATTGACTTTCCTAATAGGCAAGAACTCATCCACAGCAGAACATAATTTTTTCGTGAAAAGGTCGTACTTATCACAAACAAGACTGGCATTTAGCACATCATCTCAAGACTGCTGCACTATCCACTGCAAATGAAAAAATGTTCGTATCCTGCTGGGTCTGAGATCTCGTTTCTCAATGCGTTTTATGGTGTTCGTAGGAGAATATGAGGACTGGCGCGAGGGAATGGGACATTCTACTCTTGAATAATGGAATCTTGCTCCTACCAATTCTCACACTATACATACTTTTTACGTAAATCAATACGAAAAATTAGGTATTTTCCAAACATTTCTTCTTTCCTAGGTTGTGTCTTGGCTTACAGACATTTGCCTCCCAAAACCATTAATTTGCTTATTTAGCTTTAGCCAACCTTACAGAAACACAGAAAATACACATTACCCGAGACTGTCACTTGATTTTAAATGGAAAGATTGTATACCAAACTAAAGACGTATACTTGTTACTTTATGTAAAAGGAACACCCGAGAAACATACTGCAAAAGCCTGCAGTAATTTTGAAGTATTTAAGGGCCAAAATAAGACGACGGCTAGATCTTCAGTTATGGAAGGAAACCGTTTTGCCAAGTCCCTGATTTCTATCAAGTGATTAACTAATCCTGGTACAGACGCTTACAAACAAGGCACAAATGTAAGGAGTTGGACAGTATCTTAATACTACTGAAATCTCATGGTACTTTAACAATAATTCACATATCTTTAGTCTGCCAAGATATCTTTACACTGACCGCTACTAAGATATCAATGATTGAATTGTTTTCAATGACTCATTTAGTCGAAGAAAGGAAATGACATATCGAGGTATAACAGTCCGAGTAGTTTTCTCACGTTTTGGACATCGTTTCTGAAACAAAAAAAAAAAAAAACAATAAAGCAAAATACAAATAGTGGGTTGAAGGGCAATAAGGAATTTCGTTCTTATTGGCAAGTAAGTAACATTTACATTAATTCATGAAACGGTTTGTGCTTAGTTAATAGCAACAATTCCCATTCAGTGTCACTATGACATGTAGACTGTAAGACCTTAATAGCTAACTTCACTTGACATAAGTAACTGGCAATCAACAGTCAATTTCACTGTCAGTCTATCATAACACGGCTCAAACAGTAGCCGACCCGATGAATGCAAGCAATATTTATTTCAGGTATTAGCTATTTCTCTGTGAAGAACGTACCTGCTCCTTTCGACAATTACAAAATTAAATAGCACTTACCATTCTTTTAGCGTTTGTGTTGCCCAAATTCAAAGGTGACATCTTCGCCAATTAGCACAAATGGTCCCCAGTATTTTATGGCGGAATAGTTCTTTGTCCCCCGAAGAGATTTCATGGCATGGTGAAGAGCTGTTCCTGCACTTTTTCTATCTGCCAAGTGTTCATAAAAACTTTTCATGAACATGAAGGTTGCCTCATCGTCGATTGCCCAGAGTGACACCAGAACAGACCGGGCACCAGCACACAGGAAAGCCCTGGCTATTCCCACAACACCCTCAGATTTTATCTCTCCCTGGCCACTATGACAGCAACTCAGCACAACCAGTCTTGCCTGAAGACGAACTGCATGAACATCGCTCAACGTTAACATGTAATCTTCCTCCTTGGGGATCAGGGATGTGCGTTCGGGATTTGGGGCCAAAGCAATTTCTCCAAATTCGTCATCTCCATGTGCAGCAATGTGGATTAAAGCGACTGACTTCATTCTTTTCAACACTTCAGCTTTGGTTGCAATTTTTCCTGCAAGAGGCACAGTCTGCAAAAGTTCTGCAATGATATCCACCTCTTTTTTCGCACATGGCAGCTGTTTATACATAGGTTCACCGGTGCCGTAAGTGACTTCCTTCAAGCACGGATCGCCGACAAGCAGGGCTTCATTCTTACTTTGGAAGTGGTCGGGTGCACTGGGGATCACTTTTAAAGCAGTTAGAGAGCGAAATGCACGGATCCTAACTGAGTCACTCAATGCAGAAAAAGGAGCCAAGCAAAATGGTCCATCAGGAACAAACACTAAGTCATCTCCCTGCAGCAAGTCTGCAATAGGACTGACTAAGACGTCATATAAGGGCTGCAAAGAGTGCACAGAGAAGCTCAAGGACTGAACGGTTTCTTCGACAGCTTCCCTACTGCACGAGAGGTCGCTGCACTGTCTGTCAACCGAACGGTTCTCGCATCGTACAACGGTCCCTGCACTGATATGTTTCAAAGTACTTTCCATCAGTGAGTCTGCACTTCCATTTTCGATTTCCTTTTGTCTAAAATTGATCCCGATATCTTTCCTAAGCAACCAGAAGCTGATCGTGTTGCGGTCAAGTGATATGAAAACAGTTTGTGAGGGTACATCTTTCATTACAAAAGGGATAGCTTCCTTCATCATAACTGCTGAAGAAGGTTTCTCATCAATGCCGTATTGCATCTTCAAAACATCTGCCAAAGCCTGTGCTCGTCCTTGCTCAGTGGCATACAAAGCCTCATCAACCTCTCCATTCTTCAAGAGTGCTGTCCACAGAGCAGTGTACGCAAACTGATTTCTGTCATGAAAGCTTATTTTCCACGCATCCTCTGACCAAAGAAGACGCCTTGTTTCATCACAATAGTATATGCTCAGACGATAGTAATTAAGAGTGCCTGCCTGTAAAAATCAGACAAATTCTTAATTTCGCGGCAAGGGTCGAAAATTCGATTTGGCTCATATTTTTATGGTAGACAGGCTAGGGCATGATAAAAACTACTGGATAGTTTTTTGGCCAAAATATTCATTTATTTCAAAGAAATATGCAAATTACCAAATTCCTTTAAAGTCGTCATTTCACGCACCATTTTGTTAAACCAGTTTGAGAGCCTCGCATGTAAAAACAAATTATTCTTCCGTCTTTAAAACAATCAAATATTTTTGTGTAATGTTTAAATGTGTGCTGGGTCGATTTTAGCGAATGTTGCGTTGTCTTTTTGGGTGCAAAATAATTAAATTTCGAAGACGTGTATTTCATTCACTTGAAAGTACCTCGTGAATATTATAAATTTTCTTCATGTGCGAAACCTTCAAATGGATTAAGCTTCTGGTGGTTGAATTGCAGAAGAATGGTCTACAGATTCCTGTAAAAATTTCTCTGGGCAAATAATTGTGAGCGACGCGAGAGCTTTTCAAAGTACGTTAAAAATGCAAATATTTGCCCCTCCGCCGTCAAATTTCAATTTACGGGTTACACATATATTTTAGCATGCACCACATGACTTGACCTTTATTAAGTTGAAATAGACACAGAGATAATAATTTCGAAATGTTCTAACCTTATTTGCTGTAAGAGGCAGGTCCAAAAGGCCGATTTAACGTGTTTCGCTCACCATTTGTCGCATTTAAAGCAGTAGAGTTTCCTTCCTTTTACACAATGCCCAATCTACATCACCAATTTTCATCGTATTTAATGGTCGAATACCATCTTTGATCATGTTTCGGCGCTTATGATCACCACTGCATCTAACTAAACAACGGCTAACTCATTAGTGGATAGTTGCTTACTTTGCACTACACCAAAATACTATCACATTTAAACGATTGCTGTTTGACCTTGAATCCTTTGGAGCGCTTCGTTATTTGTTCGTCACGCAATGCTGTCATCCCATTTTAGGGGGTAGGGATAGGGCAATTTCTATCCTGATACATAATCACTTGGAGCACACAATCTTGTTGATTAGGAAGAGAGCAAGTAAAGGAATGAAAAGAATGACTAGTTTACCTTTGTCTCCTGAATTGTCTCCTGTTGTCATCTCTTAAGCGACCCGCTACCTACATTGAGTAACACTCTAGGGCTAAACTCGTTCCTAGGGCTTTTCGCGCTGTGCAAAATTTTTTTGGTTACTTTTTCCCAAACATTTTGAACGAAATCCGAAAATTCGCCCGAGTCTCTAAGCTTCGCAGCTTCCACAAAACCAAACAATGCAAATACAAAACGAAGGCGTTTTATTATTTTTTTTTTACAACTTGGCAGAATTTGTTTTCGAATACTTTTGCGGATAGTCGGAACTTTTGCAAACTTTTTTTTCTCAAATAGGCCACGTTCGATATATCAATATTCTAACATGCTCCAAGGGTTTCGGGTCAAAATTGTAACTTTTTAAAGTTTCTTTTGTCTCTCAATTCCCGAAAGAGACACAAAGAAAACAACAGTAAATATAGACGTTTGTCCTGAAAGCCTCGGAGCCATGTCAGAATATTAATATATCGAACGTGGCATATTGCTTTTCGCAACATGATCATACCGTTACCCCGGTACCATACGCATCATCTTGCACGCGCTTGTGCTCCCCTCCCGCTCCCACACATGCTTTTTTGGCACGACAAATCTTTACAAACCCCTACCCCGGTTCGCAGTTTTTCTCTCGCGTCCGAAGTAACCCGATCTCCGCACGGAAACAAAATGTCGCAAAATTACTACCTGAAGCATTTTGTGAGATTCCGCCATACCAATAAAGAACTGATGAAGGACAGCCATGAGAAAGACAAAGGAGATATTGGACTAGACCAGGAAGAACTAGCGCGTGGTGGGACTACTTTGTGAATGAAGTGGTATTACCTGAACATTTATTTCACATATGCACAATAGGCCTTTTGCCACTAACGATCACATGGTACAAAATCCGCCATGCTGGAGGGCAAGCTCATTATTATTCCCCCACTGGGACATTAAAACAAAGGCAAGTCAAGCTTGACTGGTTTAGGCCTCTTTGTTTTAATGTCCCAGTGGGGGAATAATAATGAGCTTGCCCTCCAGCATGGCGGATTTTGTACCATGTGATCGTTAGTTGCAAAAGGCCTATTCCAGGTCCAACTCTTTCTTATCGCTTTCGAACCTATTAGTTTGGACATATGAAACCAATTAAACGCTAGTTTGGGCGAAAATAATTTGCTTCGTTTTCTTCGAGATCAAAACGCATTAGTACGGTCGGGGCCTGAGTTACAGCTCTTTCTGGGGTCTTTGAGGCAAGTCCCTCACGTATTAAACACAAAGGAGATTCTCTATTCCTGCAGTGATGATCGGGGATCTTCAAGGAAAACTTGCCCCTGCATAGTGGATGAGGTCTGTTGGCCCCAGCTTTCTATGTTGAAGATTGCGTTTCAATGTGATTCGTTACAACTGCAGCTACCAACTAATTCCGTCAGAAGATCTATGTAGGGCTTCTTTCGTTTAACGTTGATTGTTGAGATGTCAAGCTGATAAAAATTACATATGTCTTGGAGGATCTGCACAGAAAACTTTGCGAGTTTAGAGCAAGCTGCGATTTCACAGATGTTATGCGTATCGTACATGATCGGATGCTGCAATGATATTTCTGCCATGACTTCGTTACTCAATTCTTGTATGTTCTGTTCACGAATTTTATCCAGCTCTTCGGCGTGTTCATCTTCTTCGTCCCCAGATTCAGCAGCTTGGACAACTTTCTTTGAAGCAAGGCGTGAGAAAAAACTTGCAACTTGCTGAGAAGTTAAATAACTCGAAGCATCAAATCTAGAAGAGCCATCTGCGTTTCTAGCTTTTCTCATTGACTTGGAAACATTGGTGGGATCAGCTTTCTTTCCAGTATGTTCGCCGCTTTTGAATACTTCTGTAAGGTATTTTTTCTGGTTTTCATTCAGTCGGGTTCTTTGAGTACTGGAGGATTTCAACGCCCAGCCCATTGACAACGATGAACGGGAATCCGGTGCCTTAGCAGTACCAGTATCCTCTACCGGATTATCAACAGTGGCAACACCCTGTTCTAGTTTTGATGCATAGGACATCATTGCCTTATCGAGAAGCGTTAGGCTCTCAAGAGCATACTTGTGCTTTCCAACATCAAGATGATGTTCAAGGGACGAAAATCTTTGAAATGATTTTACGCATCCGTCTTCAGGACATGCAAACAGTTTACACTGACACTCCACGTCGTCCTCACTTTGTTCATCCGAAGCTTCTCCGGCATCCGATCCCAAGTGCTCCTCTCCTTGCTGGGTTTGGGGTGATTTTCTCCTCGCTGTTATCGCCGTGAATGTAGCCTTTGGATCTCTGGCCTCCTTTAACATGGTTAGCATTGGTACAGAGTATTTTTCTGGTAAATCAAACTGACTCCACGGCAGGAATTTACCTGGGCCAACCGCATATGACCTCCAAACTCTCATTCCCTCATTGCCATATTCAACGTTATTGATAAAGCTAACACCTTCCCATTTTACAGGGACTGGCTTGGGAATATTCTGTGTGTCGCACAGCATAGCTCTTACTCCAGGCATACCACCCGAGGACTCTACGGCATTCTTCATTTGCTCTGGAGTTTCGACATCTCGGCCAGAATTTAGGTATATTCTCATATGGTTTTTAATTGCAGCTGCTTTGCGGTCGCAAGACCCTTTGCCCCCTTGCGGATCCGAGAAATCTAGTCTGACGTTGATATCGTACTTCTTAGCTACCTGCTGAATTGCCAGTAGTGTGGAAGCACTGTGATAGCATCCTGCATTGTCCTGTCTAAAATAAACACGATTTACATTGGGTATTGCATTCTTGAGTTGTTGCAGGACGTCATCGATAATGGCCAAAACTGTGACGCTGTCTTGGTTACAGCTTTGAAAAACGTGAACAAATGACAGCATTTGGGGTTGACCTTCGACTATTCTCGTGGCAGTGGTTATGTGCCATGAAATACCTCGCTTTCCAAACCAATCAGTTTGACTTTCGCGATATTTTCTTGGGAGGTATTTCATGGCCCAATCCAAGACCAAAAGCACCGAATAAGCGTCTAAATTCTTTAAGACATCTAGACGCGCCTCATCTTGGTTGATTGATCTGAGTAAATGAGCCTTCCATGCTTCGATTCTTTTCTTAGCTAGAGAAACTACATATTTCATCTCATCATTCTCATCGCTTGAGATTTCAGCATTTTGCAAGGCAGACTCAACTTCGTGGACTACATTCGGAAACACGTCACATCGATCACATGCCAGGTCGTGCTCATGATCACAGGAGCTGATGTAATCAGGATCAGCCTGATAGCTAAGGGCGTAGGCCCTACAATGATCTGGGACTCTGGAACTTGGCGATACATGTACCTGCAAACAAACACGATATCTTTGAAATATTTACTCTACTTATTTCTACTGACGATGTTATCATAACAAGTTATGATTCAGTTTTTTGTTTCGTTTTTTTTTTTTTGTTTTTTTTCGGTTTACCAATATGTTGCAACACAGTATTCGCCATTGTCGTTTACAGTCTTTACTTTTGACTCTCGAAGAGAATTGAAGAGAGGGATGATAAAGCACAGTTGGCTCTCTGTTGTCACAAGACATGCTGAAACTATATCATGCCTTTGTAGCTTTGCAAGATACAATGTTTATTCATTGCTTGTGACCTGATGTTATGAAATTAAGCCATCTTTAATACCTCCATTTTAATTTCACTTCAATTATTTCATGACGTCAGAAAATAGCATAAATCGATATCAAGTTAAAGAAAACAACAATTGGGCGCTTAAGTAAACAAACTTGTCATAGCTACTGGAGAGAACTCGCGACTAAAAATTGGAAATGTGTCTAATTCTTTGCGTCAAAACACGGTTATTCATGGCAGTCTGAAGAATCATGGATTAACAGTGATCTCAAATTGTCCTTGGGTGACACATGAAAATTACAGAAATTTTAAGCACATCGTAATGATCTGTTCCTTTGAAAAATGTAGAAAAAAAAAACACTTGGAAAAGTTTGTCCCGCTCAGACTCCCTCTCTCAACCCGCCAGCCACCTTTGCTTCTCCAAGAATAAAAACTGGCGTCTGAGTCCTAAAGGTGTTGCTCTTAGTTACACATTATATGTTGATATTACATGTTGATGGCATCCATAACACGTACGTACAACCGAGGGGACTCATAAAAACTTTCGTTATATGCGCATGTGTTTAGCTTTATGTATCACATTTTCAGCGGTCCTACCTTAAAATCACCTTTAAGATAGCGTTTGGCCTGCTTTAATTTTTCACTTTGGCTTTTTGCCCAGGAGAGACCTTTGCCATATTCGCCAAGGTTCTCAATGACAGCTGCCAGTTCATCAAAAGCCTTTGCACCCTCAGCTGAGACATAGTCAAGCCCTTGTAAAGATCTGCGCACAGAAGCAGAACATACTTTAAGAATCCTACACAGCGTAGAGCGGCTCATCGGGACAAAGCCAGTCTCATGGCAGTAACTCTGGTACTGTTGGACAATCTGCTCCGGAATCATTGTTCTCACCACGTTTGGAATTTTTATCTCCGTGTTCGATGACAACTTTAAGGTTTTTTCACCGAATGGCAAATCTTGCATCACGTATGAACTAGTGATGAATGCTAAGAAGTGGTCAAGTTGTGGCGGCAAGACTCTCATCCTTTTGTTTTCAGCCAGAGGAACGGTGGTGCCTCTACCATGAAGTAAGATATGATGCCGAGCGATGTTGAATCTGTATCTAGAGAGATTTGGTAGCCATGTTTTCAGTACTTTGAAGCTGACTTTATCAGCCATAATTGACAATAACTGCCTGCGCGTACTCCAGTGCCCTGCGTTCTGATAGCATTCGACCAGGACCCCCAACAACGTACAGTCAATGTCACCCGCGTCTTCGTTAGACGATTGTAAGCAATCAAGTAACATCTCTGCACTATTAGGCGCAATTTCTTCTAACGCTGCAAAGACGACCTGCCTCGCTTTGCGCCTGTGGAACCGTTTTGTTCTTTCTGCAGCTTCTTCCCAAGGTGTAACCATTATATGACGGATGGGACTAATGTCTCTGGAGGCCAAAAACAAATTAAGTTTTTCTCTTGAGGTTCTCGTCCCAAAATTATCTCCAGATGGAGTTGTAAAACTTTCAGATGGCTGATAGAAACTTGTTGGTGTTTCAGCATCTCTCATTGCACCTTGAGGTGTCTGTAATATTGGACTTACGTTCTTAGGGTTGAAGATTACCTCATCATCATCCTACAAATAGAAAATAACTTACTTTTATAACCTTTACAATTAACAACACTTACAACAAGGTAGAAATTGAGGTGTAGTTTGCAACCACAAAGCACAACGGCAACATGGGAGACATGGTAACATGATGCGAATGTGAGGAGCACGAACGCTAACAATAAAGCAGCAAGTTTTTTTTAAAAAATTATATAGGAAAATGACCCAAACCCTGCGCTGCGATGGGCTAACAAAGTGGGCCAGATATATGGGTTATTTACCAAGTGTGAGGTCAAGATGTCTGGATATTGGCCAAGTTCTTTTTTTGCGTGTTTATGGACCTAGACCGAGCCGAGGTCCATAGACTCGCAAGAAAAAAAATCAGGCCGATATCCAGCCTTGTATGACTAGCTCTTTGAGCGGGCAAGATGAACCAAATCGCGCGCTGCGATTGGCTACCCGTGCGGGCAAGATGGAGCTATCTTGCCCGCTCGGGATTTCGCGCTTGATCCCGCAAGATCAAAGATCATTTTTTGGTGTTTTAAGTCGTATAATAAATCCTTTATTGACCAAGCCTGTTCGGTCAAGATGGCTGGATATTGGCCTCGTTCCTTTTTTGTGTGTTTTTGGACCTCGACTTCGTCTCGGTCCATAAACACGCAAAAAAGGAACTTGGCCAATATCCAGCCATCTTGACCTCACGCACGCTATATCTTGAACGAACAAGCTTGGTCAATAAAGGATTTATTATATGGCTTTCGGATGAATTGTTCTTGCGGAACACGGCGGGTAGTCCCGAGCGGGCAAGATAGCTCCATCTTGCCCGCTCGGGTAGCGAATCACAGCGCAGGATTTTATTCATCTTGCCTGCTCACGGAGCTAGCCATATAAAAAGCGTTATCTTGCCCGATAAGCTCGGGATTACCCACTGTGTCCCGCATTAAAAAGTTGTTCTGTGGCACATAAAAATAGCGAGGAAAACACAGGGCTCAGCCAAAAAAGGTTTGAATATTTCTAAATATTCCTAAATTTTCTAAATTTCTTAATATTTTCTAAATGTCTCGAAAACTTCATAATATCCCAAAAATATTCGGATATTTGTGGGAAGGCTTGGTCTCCTTCCTTTTTTTGCGTGTTTATGGACCTCGACTCCGCCTCGGTTCATAAATACTCAAAAAGGGAACTTGTCCATCATTCAGCTATCTTAACCGCACACTTGGTGCTGGCCTCGTTTCAGTTCTGAATGTTTGGATAGCCTTATCTGTGTGTCAATAAGAGAGTTTAATTTGTTGCAAATCTCATCAGACTCATCCGCAGTCCTTTAATCTTGCTTGGAATGCTCTAGCCGTATACATAAATGTTTCGGTCATTTCGAGCCTGTATCAGTGATAAACATAAGTAAAACTAAAACCACTCGTAGACCCCTTTTTTACATGCGACTTGTGGAGTGTCACGTGACGTATGCACTACCTTAAAAAGTTCCTTATAAAAAGGAGAAACGATAGATGTATCAACAGCAAGAAGCTAATTAATGCTAATGCGAAGCCGTTAACAATTTAACTCAAGGAAAGCGTGGTATACTCACTAATGTCATTCTTTCCATTTGATCAGTTATGTTGGAATCAACTCCCATTTGTCCAAAGACTGGAGAATAATGCATTTCGGTGTCAATTATCTCTTTTAATCTCTGTCTACATGTCCTGCACACACCTGTATTAAGAGGTCGAAGAAACACAGTTAGGCTGGGATGCAACCTATTACTAACTCAAAAAATGAAAATTAAGACTTACCTGACCCAACTGGTACGAAGAAACCAGTCTTACGTAAGACTCCCTCTGACTCTCTCTTTCCCAACCCTCTGTCACCTTTTGGCCAAGGTCCTTTGCCCTTACCATGGCCGGAAATGTCTTCCGGAACCCTGCACCTGGTGCTGGATCCTCTGCTCCAGCCTATTCCAAGTTTTGTCCGATGGTTAGGACATATCGTCATGGTGCGCAAACTTTCGCTTTTGCTGAATTTCGCTGCTCGGCATAAAATCAGCTCGACTTCATCTTCAGGTCCGGTAAATTTATAAGTAGACTTATGACTGTCGATATCCTTATTGCACGAAAGTAACGGAACAATTTCAGTATCACGCTTTCGATCTTTCGGGTTATAACCACAAACTCCACCAACAATAGCCTTAAAAGAACAACAACCCTCCATTTTCTGTTACAAAACTGAACCATGACACATATCAATACCCCGCCACTAAGCAAACAAAAAACGCCAAATATTGTGGCATGGCCAGGGTTTGTTTACTCAGGTAACTACTAATTAAATTTGGTCTCTTTTTCTCACGGATTAGTCACGTTGTGATTTCCTTTTTTTTATTTCACTTAGTTCTTTCTTCTTTTACCTATAATTTGTTCATAGCGATTTTTTAAAATTGTAGTGAGTACAAGCACTTTATCAGCTATTGTCTAAAATGCCTCATTAAGTACTTCAAACGTGACTTGATATAAAAAGTAAGGGAGCGTGTGGGGGGGGGGGGGGGGAAGACATAACGAAGGCACTGGTCTATCTACTGATAGGTTTCTGGCGGTTAGCTGTCCAAAGCAGTGCCAAATAACCATGATATTGACTGCGTTGCTGGGCACTTTTCTCAGTTTTTGAACCTTGTTTGAAGGTTCTGTGTCGACATGGCACCCTGCTAGAGAGGCCCATGACACGTGAATGGGTGACGGGCCAATTGTTTTTTTTTTAACAAGCGCACACTACTACGCTACTCACTATCACAGAATAGATAGTGAGTTGCGTTGCAATTCAGAGAATTACGCGCTAGTAGATTTATACAAAAAAACGGATAAACTTGCAATAAATTGTTTCACTTATCCTAAGAGTGCTCAATACAAAATATGCAAAGCAAACTACGAATATGAAAACAAATATTGATATTTGTTTCTTTTTTATTTTTCATTTATTATATTATATACCCCTACCGGAAAAGGTACCCGCCAAAAAGGAAAGCATTGCGTGACGAGCTAGTGATTTTGTTGCGGGCGCCGACACGCCTGAGAGCAATGGTCGCAATCAAATGTAATATGTTGGTCTAGCAGGCTTAGTACGTACAAAGCAAGCAATTATCTGCAAATTACTTAGCAGTTGTTGACTTAGGTAGATGCAGTTGTGATCATATGCCCCGAAAGATGGTCACAGATTTATGGTATTCGACCACTGAATACGTGTGCAACGAACGTTGTGTACACAAAAGCAAACTTGACCACTTAAAATGCGACGAATGGTGAGAGAAACACGTTAAATCAGCCTTTGGACCTGCCTCTTACGGCAAATAAGGTTAGAACATTTCGAATTTATCAGCTCTGTGTCTCTTTCAACTTAATATGGGTCCATACATCTGGCGCGTGCTTAAATATATGTGTAATGCCAGTTGACGACGGAAGGTGAAATATTTGCATTTTTTACGTACTTTGAAAAGCTCTAGCGTCGCTCACAATCATTTGCCCAAAGAAATTTTTACGCCAATCTGTAGACCATCCTTCTACAATTGGACCACCAGAAGCTTAATCCATTTGAAGGTTTCGCACATGGTGAAAATTAATTGTATTCACGAAGTACTTTCAAGTGAAAGAAATGTATGTCTTCGAAATTTAATTATTTTGCACCCAAAAAATAACGCAACATTCCCCCAAATCTACCCAATACACATTTAAACATTGCAAAAAACTATTTGATTGTTTTAAAGACGGAAAAATAATTGGTTATTTCATGCGAGGCTTTTGAACTTGTTTAATAAAATGGTGCGTCAAATGACGATTTTAACGGAATTTGGTAATTTGCATTTTTCATTGAAATAAAAGGATATTTTGCCGAAAAAATTATCCACAAGTTTTTGTCATGACCTAGCCTATCTACCACAAACATATGAGCGAAATCGAATTTTCGACCCTTGCCGAGTTATGTTTGATAATTATGGGCAGGGACTCTTAAGAGCTTTGCTCAAGAAGTCTGAAAATTCATGAAAAAGCCCAAGCTGATAACAGGCGATTGCCTGCCCTATTGGGTCCTCTGTTTCCCTGCAAATGCTAAGCTGTTGATCGTAAAAGAGAAGAGCATTTTGAAGATCACCCGTATTGTAATAACCATTGCCAAGATTGCCATAGGCTGTTCCCTCTCCGGCTCTGTCCCCTACTTCTTTCGCAATACTGAGATGTTGATTGTGGTACTCCATGGCTTCCTTAAAATTTCTAAGACTGTCGTAAGCATTGCCGAGATTGCAATAGGCACTTCCTTCTCCGGCCCTGTCCCCTACTTGTTTTGCAATACTAAGACGTTGCTCGTGGTACTCTATGGCTTTCTTAAAAATGCCAAGTCTGTGATAAGCGTTACCAAGATTGCCATCGGCTCTTCCTTCTCCGACTCTGTCCCCTAGTTCTTTCGCAATACTAAGATCTAGATTGTGGTACTCTATGGCTTTCTTAAAAATTGCCAAGTCTGTGATAAGAATTGCCTAGACCGATAAAAGCTTTTCCTTCTCCAGCCCTGTCTCCTAATTCTTTCGCAATACTGAGACGTTGATTGTGGTACTCTATGGCTTGCTTAAAATTGCCAAGACTATGATAAGCGTTGCCTAGATTGCAATAGGCTCTTCCTTCTCCGACTCTGTCCCCTAGTTCTTTCGCAATACTGAGACGTTGATTGTGGTACTCTATGGCTTGCTTAAAATTGCCAAGACTATCATAAGCGTTGCCTAGACTGCCATAGGCTCTTCCTTCCCCAGCCCTGTCCCCTACCTCTTTCGCAAGACTAAGATCTTGATTATGGCACTCTGTGGCTTTCTTAAAATTGCCAAGACTGTGATAAGCATTGCCGAGATTGCAATAGGCTCTCCCTTCTCCGGCCCTGTCCCCTAGTTCTTTTGCAATACTAAGAACTTGATTGTGATACTCTAGGGCTTGCTTAAAATTGCCAATCCTGTGATAAGAGTTGCCTAGACTGCTAAAAGCTTTTTCTTCTCCGGCCCTGTTCCCTACTTCTTTCACAATACTAAGATGTTGAATGTAGTACTCTATGGCTTGCTTAAAATTGCCAAGACTGTGATAAGCATTGCCGAGATTGCAATAGGCTCTCCCTTCTCCGGCCCTGTCCCCTAGTTCTTTTGCAATACTAAGAACTTGATTGTGATACTCTAGGGCTTGCTTAAAATTGCCAAGCCTGTGATAAGAGTTGCCTAGACCGCTAAAAGCTTTTCCTTCTCCGGCCCTGTCCCCTACTTCTTTTGCAATACTAAGATGTTGATTATGGTACTCTATGGCTTGCTTAAAATTGCCAAGCCTGTCATAAGCGTTGCCAAGATTGCTATAAGCTTTTCCTTCTCCAGCCCTGAAACCTATTTCCTTAAAAGTGGCTAATGCTTCTGTGTAATTTCTTATGGCCTGTTTAAAGTCGACTACGTCTTGATAGTAGTTTCCCAAATTGAAACAAGCCAAACCCTCCCACAGTCTGTTTCCCTCTTTTTTTGCAATGCTAAGCTCTTGCATGCACCGCTCCAAAACTTCCACCTTTCTATCCACCATTCTTGATAATCAGAGCCGGGAAGGTTTTCTCAGAGATCTGGGGTGCACCTAGAAGATAAATAAACGAAAACACAAAAAGTTCAATGCCCTGACTACAGGATACTAAGCCAGCACAGCAACATTAATTGAACAGTGAAGAAGTAATTATCGTAAGCCAGTATTTCGAAAGGAAATGCCTTTCTTCGTATACCATAAGAACCTATCAGCAATTATAACCTATTTATAAGGTGTGGCACTCTCTTGATAAATGACCACTAAAGCATGTACTACAACCTCTAAACCTTATTCTATACCTAGCTTCTTTCCAAACCCTAACCTAATTGTGCCTTAAATCTTAGAGTAATGCAAATTCACTGAAAAAGACTTAGATCCAGTCTCGGTCACAAATGTTTTAACACAGGTGGCAGTTTGCCCCCTCTCCCCCTTCAATGTTGCTGTTTATGGGTTGAATGCAAAAACCAACTGGTAAATATAACATTGAAGGGAGGGAGGAGGAGGGGTACAGTAGTAATAGCTTGGATGCGCTTCACTTGCTGTTGTAGCAAAGCGTTACAACTATTTATGACCAAAGTTGTCTCGGTGTTGAATGACGCAATTCAGATAACAAAATGCGGCATTACTAATGTATATTCTGTAACGGTTGCTTTCACTGGACTTTCGTAAGCATGTTTAGTTACTTTTAAAATTGATAGAAAAAGTTGATTTGTTGCTAAAAAGGAAAGATATCTTGAAGATTTATGAAAGAAAAGCTGAAAAAGTGTAATGGCCTTTAAGAGGCTCTGACTGTAAATATCGAGAATCCGCTGACAGTTTCAAAATTTCACAATTTATTTTATTCTACCTAAAAGACCCA
>NC_090880.1:15500242-15515242 GCF_036669935.1 Montipora foliosa
TGCCGACTGGTTTGACGTCACGAACATTGATGGGTTTTACTTTCCAAATTTCTTCGGCGTACTGCTTGATGGTCCTATCGCTGGAAAATTTGCCAGACGAAGCCACATTCAAGATAGCCATACTGTACCATTGATCGGGATCCTATAAAAAAATATATAGGTTGAATCGATTTTACGTCACGAACCGTGGGGTAGGCGCATGAGACATTTCCCGTCTTGTTTCCAACTGTCGGCGGGGAAAAAAGCCCGGGAACAGGATTGGGCGATATACCTGTAATGTTCGGAGGGTGATAGTTTCAGATTAATTTCTTTTCCAGTAACGGTCGACCCACGACAACTATTGACGGAGTCCGATTCTTCTCCTCGTTTTTTTGTCTTCTATAAAGAACCGGGAATTCTGAACAAAAATCAAAATGCACCAGTGATCACCGAGATTCTTCGTGTTCGAAGTACTTTATACCTGGTACGCTTCACTGACTCGTTCCTGGCATTTGAGGTAAGCATCAAAGTCAGCCATGAGAAGAAACCTGAAAATTCAAACAAAGTAAAGCGATAATTTTTGAATCAGGAAAACACTAACGCTGTAATCTGATTGATTCTTTGAAGTAGCCTCGTAACCCAATTTGGTCTGACTGAATACAAGCAGATGGAAAAGAAAACTGTTTGAAAACCCACGAATGGACGGCTTGCTAAGCAGGACACTACATCGAGGTTTTCTATGTCAGAAGACCTTTCACGCTGTGGTTAATTTTTGACAATACAATATAATACTCAAGTCAAGCTATGATCCTCGCAGTTATGAACGCAATTTTTGCAATTGCGTAAAGAAGCCTGAAAAATTCAGGTCATTTGTGGGTTCCAATGTTCCCGTGAGGAATGAATCAACGATGAAATGATATATGAAATGGATCATAGATGAACTGCGGATATGAAAGCAAGTGAAACTATGATCCTCGCAGTTATGAACGCAATTTTTGCAATTGGCTTCATAGCTCAGTTGGCTAGAGCGTCGCACCGGTATCGCGAGGTCACGGGTGCAAACCCCGTTGAAGTCCTCAATATTTCAGGCTTCTTTACGCAATTGCAAAAATTGCGTTCATAACTGCGAGGATCATAGCTTCACTTGATTTCATATCCGCAGTTCATATATGATCCATTTCATATATCATTTCATCGTTGATAATATAATACTATTAAAATTATATATTGCATTCGGTTTTGGCATGATATCCTGAATAATCATGGCCTACATTGGTTTCTTTTTTAGGACTGACACCCTTCGAATCTCGTAGTCAACAGAAACCACGGCCTTTAAAATTCTTGATATCGAGGTTAACCAAATCAAGTTTTACAGACGAACAACCTTGGTTGCAATAGTTATATTCTGACGGATTGACTTGGCTCGGCTTTTCAATGACTGACGTGCAAAAAAGTTCACATTTGGTAGGCTATGAACTGCAATTACCACATACCTATCATGGTGAAGCAAGGAATTGACGATGTCTTGAAAAGCGCCAGGTTCAGTGGGTGAGAAGAAATTGTCTCTGATTTGATTGATGGCTTTTCTGAGCTCCATGCTGTTATCATAGTAATCCATTGAGTTGTAGCTACAACATTTCAAAAAGAGGAAATCAGTAACCTTAACGTAATGATCATGACGATGGTATCGAAATGGTACTAGCAACGAGGAAGGAATTGTTCAGAAACAAAAACAAAAAGGTCGGTAATGGAATAATAACCCTTTTCACGGTTAGTCTTTCTCATTTGCATTACAATGTAATCTAACGCGGATGCGAGGCAATTCGGGTTATAACTAAAAAATAGCCCGAAATTGCCTCACACACATGCTAGATTACATTATTATGCAAATGAGAAAAACTAACCGTGAAAAGGGCTATTATCAAACAATAAAGCTCACCCTTTTGCCCTGAGAGCATTCACTTCTTCCACTGTCATTCCAAAAATGAAGATATTTTCTTTTCCCATCTCTTCTCTCATTTCTACGTTAGCTCCATCCAGGGTACCGATCGTGAGTGCTCCATTCATCTGCAAGAGTCCACATGTCAACATGAAAAAGGCAAATTGATTGACAAAAAGAAAATGATAAACAATGCTGTACAATGCCCTTAGCACATTACATGACAGCGTAATAAAGTAAACACCCGCATATAAGAAAATTTTTTTCAGGTTTAAGGCTGATCGTGTTCTTATTTGAGGGGTGCTTAGTGAGAAATCAGCCTCAAAGTGTTCTTAAAATTTTCTTAAAATTGGTTTCAGAAATACCTCAAATTGTATAGTACTAGAGGTTTAATTAACATACAATGCTGTTTTGTAATAGACTTTATAGTTTGTAATGGTCTGGAACACCATAGTACGTTGATATAAGTTACTGTACTGTATTCTTTCCTTATCCTAATACCCTTTCCCTTTGTATTAAGAACATGTTTTATTTATCAGGCTGAATTTGTTCTTATTTATATGGTGCTTCATTGGCCAAATTTCAGCCTGATGTTCTTAATCCACTTGTTCTTATATGCGGGTGTTTACTGTATACAATTCGAATACGATCTTGGCATCTATGTCCTTTTTTTTTTTGGTTGATGTGAAAGAATGAATAATTTTCTACCATTGGGCAGTGTCTGCAGAGAATTGAGCACAACAAAGTTGGGTAGATGATTTGGAAGGCTAATGAGGCAAATACAAAATGACTTTAACAAGTATAAGAATCTGAACTAGCGAGACACAAACCATCAGCTTTTTATGGGCCAACCTGAGGAGTGAAACCAGAGTAAACCTGCGACAACTCCAGCAGGCGGTAGTTAAACCCCAGTAAACCCAGATTGAAGTTCAAGTTAATAGGCCATTTCCGAGTTCATGTCTGCCTCCTCCTCAAAGCGAGTCTAAGTGCAAAGTTTTTGTGATGGTAATTAGTTCTGCTTTACATATGAATGAAAACTAATTTTCATAACAAAAACTTCGCACTTACACTCGCTTTGAAGAGGAGGCAGACATGAACTCGGAAATGGCCTATTAACTCTCAAACACACACAAAGAAAAACATTGTAACAATCATAAAAAACGTCTCGGAACATAAAAATTTCCCATATACAGAAAGCACGATGGGTTGATCAACTTTATTCAGGCATATTTGAGGCAACTTGACCGTTTCCTTAACAAACTATAACCTGGACGTTTAAAAATAAAGCCGGTTGCTTTTGTTGCCCAAAGCCTTTAATTCAAACTCGTCATTTTTGAGAACTTATAGCAACAACAGTCAACAGTCACTGCATTTTTTTCAATACCATAAATTTCATATTTCCTGTTCCAGAAGCTTCTGTTCCTGCCAAGGAGATCTGCATTACAAAAAAAACAGAACAAGCAATGGATTTTTCTCTCCATCTAATTAGGCTAAGGTATGCAAGAAATTTTACACACGTACTGCTGATTACATTATACACAGGACTTCTCGACAGTTGCTTAGCTTTGCGTCGCCAAGCTGCATGGATGTATTCGCCCTGCAGTGTGATTGCTGATCTCATTGTCTGGGTCTGTCATCTGCCAAAGCTGGTTTACGGCATTAAATTGAAACCCACACTATGCCAGTGTACTCCAAGGTTTGTGATTTCAGTATAAACTTTCGTAATTAAACCTTATGCAAAATGAACTTCAAAAACTTGATGATTGATTGACAAAAATCCTACGCAGCATACTCAAACAATCCGAGACCAAGAAAAATCAATTGTGACTTCTGGTGAGTTTTCTCGCTATTAAAACTGCCCACTTCCTTTGGATTTTAAGGACGGTGCCACCTAACATGAAGGTATTTTACCCTCCATATAGATAATGCAGAAAACTTGATCTTGGTTGCGAATGTTGGAAAATAAGAAGACCCTTGTTTAAAGGAAAAACACTGTTTGAAGACCCTCACGGTTTTAATTAATGTTTGCATACCCTGAAACAACAGGAAATCTAAACGTCTTTAAAATAAGCCACAAATAACGACTCGCCAATTCCATTTATGTGCTTTTACTTACAAAATCTTGAGAATGGAGCTATTTAAAAGCGTGGAGGGCATCCACTGCTAAGATTAGACGGCACTTTAACTTTCACAGCTCAAATTACCAGATCATGACTCAAACAGATTCGAGACAAGTCAGACCAAATTACAACATAAAAGTTGGGGGCTATCGCGCGATTTCTGAAGTAAAATCATTAATCCTCAACGTATTGATTACGAAGTTAAACGCTAAAAGATTTTTAAAACACATTTTAAAAAAGGCGAACGACGATTCGGCGCTACGTTACGCCATTATCAAGTTAAAAAGTATAAGGTGTAATACGAATATCTAAAATGTGAAACAAGACATAAAATATTTGCGAGTCCTATGGGTATAATTAAGGAAAAAGCGAATTAAAACAAAGCTTTCTTCGTACACATGTAGAGCTACTGTAAACAATCATTTCAATAATAAAAATTATCCTCGATCCGGAATAGTTTCCCTCAATGAATTCATTTTTTTCTTCCGTACACGATTGTAAAGAAAAACAACCCGATATAATTCAATTGAAAAAAAAGCTCTATTGACATTAATGAAATACCTTATCCGTCGCTTTAAGTGTTTTACTAGGGATTTTAAGAAACTATCTTAACGTTTACGGCAACAACAGCGCCACAAAATATAATACAATTGGTTAAAAAAGAGGAAAAAATCATCCTGCTGCACGACATTGGTTCTGTAAAACAACAACAACAACGTAAAATCACGAGATTTGAGGTTTTGATGACAAAGTGATGAGCAAACAACAGAGAATCTTTCAACGATGAAATGGTATATGAAGTTAATCATACATTGAACTGCGGATATGAAATCAAGTGAAGCTATAATCCAGTTATGAACGCACTTTTAGCAATTGCGTAGAGAAGCCCGAAAAATTCAGGACATCAACGTTCATTTTCTGAACTACACTGTAGTACCATAGATTTCTCTATTTGATAGCCATAATATAAACAACAGGTGCACATGTCTTGATTTACCAGAGAGAGGATAGAAAAACCACAAACCTTACTTTCAGAAAACGTTGAAGACAACAATTCAACTTTACAAAACGCGTTCAGTCACCCCCAAGTTTTAAGTCGTAAACCAATTCTATTCATAACTAGTTTAGAAGGGGCGTGAAAACATTATTTACAGCGGCTCGAAAATGCCGCTGGAAGGAATGGAATTGTCAAGCTATTTTTTGCCCGTTATTCTAGGATCTACATATCTGTAAAGTCATCATACGTGGCAAATACATTCGTATTTGGTGGCACTGTCGTAAATGGTTTGGTATGATTATTTTAAAATCTTTGCGCTGATTGGTTGCACTTGACGTGATTACGCGATGATCACCCGGCGAAGTGTTTTTTTTTCTTCAAAATGGCCGCAAGCCGTTTTGGTGACAGAGGAAGAAATGACTATTTTGAAGAAAATGCACGTTTTGTATGAATAGTTAGTACGTTTACTCAAAATTCTTTGCGCTGATTGGTTGCACTCGAGGTGACTACGCGATAATCCCTAATTTTTTTTTTTTCAAAATGACCGCAAGCCGTTTTGGTGACAGACGAAGAAATGATTGTTTCAAAGAAAACACAAATTTTTCAAATAATCACCTAATGTAATTATACTAAAACAATTATTCACCTCAAGATTAAACAGTCGATTATTTGCGTCAATATTATTGCCGTTGGCCATATTAATTACCAAAATATGAATTGGGTTTTACAACGCTGTTATAACTTTAATTCGCGCTTTCATATAGTGCTTTTTTAATTTACCTGTTCAGACAAATCAGCGGCTGGTATCACTGGGTCATAGTTAAGGAGACACGGTTACAAAAAGGTTACGAGTAGTAAGCACTGCATTCCCGTCACCGGAGCCTCGGATTGACCCAAGGCTCTGGGAAACTCTAAGAAGGAGAAAATGCGCCGTGGGGTTCTTATAGCCAAAAGTTGGCTATTTGATCCTTACGAAGCCTGTTCACTCCTCGTACTAACATGAATGCACCAATTAGAGACGCTTTTGATTCTTCACGAAAACCAATTAGAAGACACTTTGTTTCAGGGTTCCCCAGAGCTCTTCTCTCCCTAAGTCAAGAGAAGTGCTCTGGGGTTGAGATTGCCTCTTACTGCTAGATGCCAACAGTGATATATCTGAACCCCGTCACTTAAACAAACAAACAAACAAGCAAACGAATTATCGGAATAGCAGAAACACCACAACCTTTTTTCCTGGGACTTTAAATGCACGTAACTAAGGAAATTACATTAAAAAGCTGGCCAAACGTTACATTACGGGTAATGCATTATTGGGTGACCAAAACTGTTGATTCTTACCCCAGTAATTGAATGACCAAACGAGAAATAGATCAGTAGACTCTGCACGTGCGCGTGCGGGCGAAAGATATCGCCGTGCGTTGTTGTCGAAAGAGACACTACAATAATTAGTGCTCAGTATAAAACCAAAAGAAATATTTTAAATGTTTCTATCACCGAATGTTGGTCAGAGTTCGTGTCTCACCTACCACCGTACAACGTCATGGGTGATCCTTCATGAACAGAAAAATAATTTCCAGTAAGACAATTTTTAATGTTTTACCGTAAGACAGGACAATTCCTAGTTGCTTCTTTTTCTTTAAAAACTGCATGTTTTCTCGCGCATTGTCAAGCCTGCTGATTCCATTTGCTCGACGCATGCTGCTGCTGTTGCTGCCCTGTACTGAGTGACAGACCTCTTTCATAATGGCTGCCAAATAAAATATTCTTCTGTTTTAATGATAATAAACCTTTCTGGCCTCGCTAGGACGAGCAAATTTCTAAAAGAACATTTGCTTCAAAATGAGGCAGTAGGTCTAATTAACATAAATAAAAAAGAACGTGAAGGTGGTTGCCATTTCTGAAATGTAGTCTATATACTAAGACGGTCTTTGTCGTTATACCAAAAGGATACCCTTCTCTGCGAGAGAAACCCTGTAGTTGTCAAGAAACACAAGCTTCAGCTTGTCTCCAATGATGGGGTCATTGTTCACAACTATAAAGCAAAACAAAACAAAAAATACACATAACTTCAGACACGTTTTCCTATTACACACGGAAAAGAGCATAGGTTTGAAATCGGCGAAAATATAAAACCTTTCGTCACCTCTTGCAATGTTGTTGAAGAGTTTAATGATCAGTTTTGCCATGTAGTACCCAGGAGCTGCCTGTTTCAGAGTAAAAGAAAGGGTGTGTTTAATACCGAGGTGAGGTGTTGCATATAGGTCATCGTTAACTTACTATGACGTACCAATTTTTTTGCAAAAAGGCTCGCAAGCCTCATCAACCTTTTCCCGCAGGTTTTATTTAAAAATTGGTTTCTAACACAGCCACAGTATCATCTACACTTTCTAAATCTTCTTAAAAAGAGCACTAAGGAAGAAGAAGTTTGAAAAATAATGATTTCAAAAATAATTTGTGATAATAAAAAGATGCAACAAAGGGGCCGTCATAGTTTTGAGTGCACCTAGATGTTGCTAATCAGTACCGTACAACTTCTACATATTTGTCACAACATTTTCACGAGCCAAACTATGTTACGATTTTACAAGAAAACCAATCTCGTATGAGGACCTTACTAGCCAACCACAATTCTTGCATATTTCTCTACTGGTAGGAAACCCCAGCTTGGAGGAACTTCATGTAGCAGTTTGCTCCTGCCAATTTTTTCAACTGACATTTTTTATTAAGATATGAAGCCTCCCTCGGTCTATTTGTTTGCGTGACAAAACCCGACTGCTTCAGAAAAGCGGGCCGCTCGACTGATTTATGAACGGACTGCTCGAAGTCTATGCCAGTGGAGACTTGATCTGTGTTAACACAAGACATTAATACCTTTCCTCCAATCATGACAGTGCGAGGAACAAAATCCATGTTTGGGTCAGCCTTGAGTCCTAAAATACAATTAAACAACCATATTGTCTGTTTGCTCGATTCAATTACAGCTGTAACAGAGAATTTTAACAATGGTGTAATAAATCGTTATCGTAATGGGCGAAAGTTATAAAAGACAGTTAAATGGGGTCGAAGTTATCAGTGTTCCCCCTTGACTTCTCTGAAATCTGCAATTTCATATTGCTTTAAAGAGAAAGTACGGCCTGGAAAACGTTTCTCTGAATCGAAAGTTGACTACTCATTTGCGCTTAAGACGCCTTAAACAGCCAATAATAACGCTTCAAAAATAGACGTTTTTAAATCGAAAACCGCCATCATTGTTTTTGTTTATGCAAACGAGGCCATGACGTAGCAGTAATCAAAGCATTGACTGAAATCAGGGCCCGGTTGTTCAAAAGCAGATTAACACTAATCACAGATTAAAAATTAACCAAGGAGTTTATTTCTCTACTGCCAAATGCTGTTCAACGCTGATATTCGGCAAAGTTTTACATTAGAAGAAGTTAATCTTGAAAAACAAAAATAAGCAAAAGAAACTTTCTCCAAAAAGTTGAAAACATGGAACAAAAGTTTACAGTTAATTGGCCTTCGAACAACCGGGCCCAGAAGCATAGACCTCGAAACGTGTAATTTGCAACTGTTTTCCTTGGAACAAAGCTGGGGATTTTAGGGCACCAATTTTATGTCCAAATATGGACAAAAATGAAATCGACGCTGCACGCGCGGGAAAATGCACGAGCTACGTTACATCCAAATAAGGAAACTTTTAAACTCTAAAAAACCTCAGCTCTGAACGAGAGTTAAACGCTTCAAGGTCATGAGCTTCTGCTGAAATACAGTGTATTGATTTTGATCCCCCTATGAAAAAAACCCTGTTCAAAGACGCTCTGGAGTAACATTCAAGTCCACAATTGGGTCAGTATCGCTCTCCTTGACTGTGTTTTCGTCATTTACATCCACTTCAGCCGGAATTTCAGTCAACGATTTATAGTGCACTTTTAACTCTCGAGTTTCCTTAGGACACACAGAGGCCTGGTGATTTACTTTCTGCATTCTCAGACTGTTATTCCCCTGGGTCTCTCAGTTCTTCATTTCTTAATACCCAACGATCTCCAACAACAAACACTGGTTCCCTTAAAAGACTTTCTTAGTAATATTATGTGTTGAAATATACTACTTCAGCTTTCTGCCTTCCTTCTCTTATTATTAGTGTCATTGCAATCAACATCATCATCATTGCTATTATTTATCATTTGCACCTCGGCCTTTGATTGCCCAAAGAACAGGCATTTTAATTTAAAATGTTCAAGTTCAATTAAGGTGTGCACTCACTGTTGTACAGCACAATGACATGAAGACAGTTCATCAGTTGCCGTTTGTATTCATGGATCCGCTTCACTTGAACGTCAAAAATAGAGTTTACATTGATTTCAATTTCAAACTCTGCCTTTATGAAAGCTGCAAGTCTAATCTTGTTTTCCTAGAAAAACAGTAATTCAGTAGTTTTGCCTCTTTACGACTAAATTGTATAAACAACTTTGATCCTAAGAAACGTATAATATATAACAATTAAAGCAATTGAAAATTTCAGGTGGCTCCGACCGGAATATATATATCGGTAAACAGAACCACAGGGTCTCTTCACCAGTAATAGACCTTTTTACCGATACGGCGGCCATTTTGATTTCTATTGTTTCGAATAGCTATTATGGGATGCCCAGGGGGCAAATACATATTAATTTGCCCCCTGAGCATCCCATAATGTCTTTCGAAACAATAGAAATCAAAATGGCTGCCGTATCGGTAAAAAAGTATAATTATTGTCAAGGGGAAGTAAATAATTAAATTGTAAAAGTCATTATTAATTCATAACAGTTATGACCAATCAATAGGCAGTATTTGAGTCACATGTGCACCTCTGTAAACCCCAATACAAATAAACTGTCTGAAAGCAAGGGGGGAGATATTGAATAGGTAGCAGGGAAAGGCTGGGGTTGATGAATTATTAATCAATTGTATTGACTTTTAATACAGACACCTACTTGGCTAATTAGTATTTATTAACTTTTGACACAAATCTTTACTGATTGAAATGCAAAACACAATGGCGATATTTTCATCATGAATTCAATTTGATTTACCTGTTTCCAGCTGTGCTTTTTTGTTCACTCTTGTGTTCTACCAGGCAGTAAAAGCGTTCACCACCCATTTTTGTATTGTATTTCGCATTTTTAAGTACTATTTCAGACAACAAGGCAATTTCTTCCTTCTCAGTTTTCGGAGAAAGAAACTGTCTTGCCGCCGCCATAATCATGCTTCATCACTGACTGAAAATTATGCTCAATTTCATTGTTGTCCCATGAACTCTCTTCTCTGGGACTTACAATGTTTTGAAACGCATATCCTAGTACTGAATCGCAAAACAATCCTTTTATTAAATATATTGTTTCATTACTTTCAAGTACGGTAATGTATTTGCGTCCGATCTGTATGGGCGTTTACACAATACTACCCAGAAATATTTCAATAAATTCAGCGCAGTTACCTGTTTCTTCCTCATGAATGCATGTCTAAAATTCCGGTCTTTCACATACCGCTCCAACTTTCTCAATTTTGACAAGTCTGTTATCCATTCTTCACCAATTTTCTACAAGGAAAATGGAATTTGAAAGTGAATAATAATGAAAGGGTCACAGTAGGGCAGTTTTCCTCTATGCGAGTCTACATGTAAATGTCACACAAATTTTCAAGTCAACTGTGACAAGTCGCAAACTACAAGTAACCTTGTATCAGGACCTTTCAGGACTGGAACTACAATCATGCAGTGGCAAAAGTAGTTGGGATGCTAATGTCAGGATGGGCCTGAAAACTGTCAAAATTCCACTAAAAGTTTCGAAATGCAAGTCCCCCCCCCCTCCCCCTCCCCCCAATCAATGGTGACATAGACAAGGAAATATAGGCACAATTGGCACACTGTTCCAATTATTCAAACTCAGTGAGAAAACCTGAAATTCAAAGTGTGAGTGTCCCATGCAAGACTTTTGCCACTGATTGTAGCATAGAATCAAGGGAAATGCAGAGGGATTTTTTCCAATGTTACTAATTTTCAGAATACAAATCTCCATATCTTGTGCACCGCAATCCTGCACCAGCCATGGATTCAGATAGTGGAGTGACACATTCTCATGAGAATGCAAGTACATGTAGGAAAAATTAGGACAAACTTAAAAGAGTCACTCCTCATTTTTGATACTTGGTCACAAAGATAACCTTTGCATCTCTCACAAAACAAATTTCTTGACAGGTAAGGCCAACAATAGGAATAAATAACCGGACATGTCTTGTGTCAAAAATGTGACCTACCTTCTGTGCGAAATCTAACTAAAATTTTTTTCGTTGACTGTAACTGGAGGTAACCTTTTATTGTTTTGAGTACATGTACCTGCAGTTTTCAATATTAGTTTCCGAAATTCTAGCATCATTTATGCTAACCTAAATTCTAAACTGGAATTTACCACCACCAGCACCACTAACCATCTGTTGCTACAGCTGCTACTAACAATCATGTGTAACGAAGGAACACAATAGGACGTCAAAGTTAGTGTCAAGAGAAATATTTTCAGCAGTCTGCCAAAATTTCATTGCAGAAGTGTAGGCCTTCTTGGGTTATGTAATAAGATTAAAATAATTAAAACAATAATTATTTTCACCTCACAGATGAGGTCTGATAATCCAGCATTGCACAAAAGAAGCCAGCGTCGAGGTGTCACACCATTTGTCTTATTCTGAAATTTCTCAGGGAACATTTCATAGAAGTCTTTGAACCTGAAAAGAAGACATCAAACCACAATAGTTATGTTTTGAGAAAAACGCTGATTGGAAGCTTGAGAGTCCACATTTTTTGCATGTTTGCTGCTTGCTTAGTTGCTGTCTTGAAATATTTCGACAAAAGTCAATGAAAGACATGCTGTATACATGAACTGTCGAGAGAATCAAGTTAACGTGCTGATAATCGCAGTTATTAATTCATGTTACTTGACCTCATGTTAACTTGTCTTTATTATTGTTGTTTGGTCTCACAACTTTAACTTAACACATAGCTACTGTAAGAGTTCCTGGTATGGGCAATTGAAGATGGGCAGAGAACTGTCTCTGATAGTTTACACATATATTAGTACTGCTTCCTGCAATGAAGCTGCTCTTTCGAAATTCTTGCATCCAGTAGTGAAAGCGTTTTTCTTTCCAGCCTTTGAACAATCCTTGCAAATCATTGACAAGTCTCCTTTGTCACCTCTTGTTTGCAGCCACTGAAACTCTGTTCATCCATTTCTATGGTTTTGATGTACTACAAAAATTAATGTTTCATTTGCTTTAATTTGTCCGGTTACACCTGCTCCAATTCAATGGAGCAAGAAATCAAAATGGTGGACAGGCATGCAAGCTACCAGGATGTTGCAGTGGTTTCCAGTCTCCTACTCTGATAAATCCAATGGCAATTCTTTTGACCTTTTCAATGTGCAGTTTTACCTTGTTTGTCAAAGGGGTTTGCTTCTTTGAAATAATAATAATAATAATAATAATAATAATAATAATAATAATAATAATAATATCTGACCTGCTAATTGCCCTTTCTCACAGTCTGTGACTGAATTGCTAAGGGTGCAGCTCAATGAGGTCGGACCGAAGGAGCTGTGCAGCCGACTAGGCGCTTGGCCCCTAAACATGACCCATGTGTGACGTGTGACCTCAGCGCACAGCACCACAGCCAGATGGAATAGGCTGGGAGTTGATTTTGAGTAGGGAGGAAAACCGGAGTACCCGGTACCGGAGATCAACTGAAAGTCAGCCCACATACATGTACGACCCGAGGCCAGAGCTGAGCCCGCGTCACAGAGCAAGTGTCCTGTGTCCCGGGATGCATTCAGATTTTGAAAATGCTTTTTTGGATATTTTTTGAGTAAAAATGCACAATTTCTATGTTAACACGATCCCTGGTTCATGTTGAGCCCACAGAGGATAAAGATAGGACGAAAGTTAATAGAGAAAGTGAAACAGAAATTTCTCTGATCATCTGTTGTGCTGTCATGCTCTCAATGACATGATAGCAGCACTGACCAAAAACAGTCAACAGAGTGTTTTGAGAGTTTACAGATCAATGTGAATGCACTGGGCTCAGACTTAATTCTTGGTTTTCAAATGACATCACTGGGGCCGCCATGTTAATAAGTGTCTCCAAACACAGAAACAGCGACCAGGTTGGTGTCCCGACCCAATCCTCTGGGAATTGAACTCTACCATTATTCATATGTTTTCTTTTGTTTTCGTTAAAAAAACATGGCTGTTGATCACATGAGTGAAAACCAAGAATAATGATAATGTAAATAATGCTACAATTTTGAGGCAAAAAACTCCATGCTAAAGGTAGCTTAACAGCAAGACTTACAGTATACCATTGGTAATTTAAGCATTTTTAATTAGGACATGGTTTTTGCCAACCTGATTTAATACCCACATTTGAAAGAAGCTGCTCAGGTATTGACATACATGTACATGTTCATAGAACAAGAAAAAGCGGTTTTCAAGAATTGTCCTACTTACACAGTTGTTTTTAGAAGTTCTGAGTGCAGAGCTGCCACACCATTGATTGTGTGAGAGCCTACAATGCACAAGTGTGACATATTGATGCGTTTTTCATGGCCTTCCTCAACCAATGACATCCGTCGCATCCTTTCTACGTCTCCAGGCCACAATTTTTCCACTCTCTGATCAAAATAAATAAATAAATGGAAAAAAAGTATTCAATAACATAATTTAAATTCAGAGATATAAGACTTAAATTTAGAGTGGTAATGGTCCAGACATCAAAGCTACTTTAGGTTTTACAGTGAGAAACCAGTTTGCACTTACAATACATGTACATGTATCATGCTAGTCTTGTCTAGAACAAAAACTTCTTATACTTAATTATTTCACTTCTGATGTGAAAGCCTGGTTAAAGAAGACTGCCACCAAAGCCATGTCCTTGATATAAATCCTTCAAACTTTGGGGAGCAGTGAGCCTCCTGGCTGTAAAAATCTAGATAGTTTATTGCAGCAATCTGCCTAAAACAAACAGAATGTGCCATTCCAAACCAATATCTTTGTGAGATAGCTACTCATTACACCAACAGTTTTCTATAATAGTAATATTCTCCTCTTAATTGAATTAAATCACCTTCAGGAATAAGGAATTTATTTCATAGATAATCTGAAGGTGTCTTGGTAGAATATACTCCAGCATGTGCACTGGCCATCTCTCTAAAGCTTCAGGAAGGACAGTATGATTGGTGTAACTGAAGGTTTGAACACAAATGTCCCAGGCCTGTTGAAAATATTTGGAAGAAGAACAATAATCAGTATCATTATTACTATCATGATCATTCATCATCATCATTATTAATTTTTCATTTTTTTTACCCAGGAATAATATTAGTTAATACCTAGCCCTTTTATCCTTGTTCAAGTGAAAAATTACCTCTTGGAGCTTGAACAAAGGGACTAATCTAAATAACTAATTAAAAAAAGAACTTTTCCAATCAAGGGGAAGCTGTTAAATTGAAATAAGCACTCTGTGCAACATAAATTATAATTCATTTCACCATTTTTAATGTACGTGTACATCAAAAATGCAAAAGTGTGACAACAGTCTAGTACTATATATATTCTCCCTAGAAGCGATCACGGTCCTGAATATAACATTACATATTGATGTTATGATCTCTCACCAGTCAATTAACAAAAATAACTTAAGAGAGTACTGTTCGTTGATGAGAAAATCACTTTTTAATTTGTTTTGTAAACAGCATCAAGAACACTTTATTATACTACTGTTACAGCAAAACTTCAATTTAAATTATAATTATTTAACACTTCCTGAAATAGCGAATTAAACTACTAATAGAAGCTCCATCAGATAATACATGTAAGAAGACTCAATTAAATATTTCCTTGCTACAGCTTTCTTTGCTTTTTAAACATTTCTAGCCTCTTCTTAT
>NC_090880.1:15520242-15542742 GCF_036669935.1 Montipora foliosa
TCTCTCTGATAAACGAGGAAAGTTCCTGAATTCGTAGCCAGTTGGTGACAAGCCCGCAATGCTTACAGTGTCACAGTCTTTTAGCCAGGTTTCGGTAAACACACAGATGTCGATGCTTTCGTTTACTATAAATTATGATCGCTGACAGCTGCAACTTTATTTTTCAGTGATCGTGCATTAGAACAGGTGAAAAGGAGACCCCTTTTCTGAAGGTTATTGAAGGTTATTGGTTGAACGACAGAAAAAGAAAAACATGGAACAGTGATGTTTTATGCTAACAGTAGGAATACAGCAGAACTCAGCCTTGATCAAAACCTGAGAACTACTTGCAATGAATTTTCTTACAGATGCAGTACCAATACGCACAAGCTCTTACATTGTCATTTGGATACAAAACTCTTGAAATATTCTCTGCCAAATTCCTGTCAAGGACTGCCTTGATGTAATCTCCATCATTAACTGCAAAGTGGACAAAGTGCATTGAGGTATGATAAGAGGGAGAACAAATTATTGATTAGGAATAATTTTATTCTACAGTGTATCTTTTACTTTAATTAAGTTAAGGTCTTGGTAAAGGTAAATTTGGGCATCCCACTCAAATTTCTTGTTTTTGCAAATCTTGAATTGGTGGGCTGTGAAGTATATTTTCACGAAGAGAAAATTCTGAAAAATTAATTTTACAACCGCTAAAATCGCTTTTCTTTGTTTCCCGCTATAATCTGCTTGAGAAAAATGATTGACGTTCATGTCATCGCATGTGAAAGGATTAGGTGATAATTGACAACTTAGCAAGTGCCCGAATGCTGATTGGCTCAGCATATTTGGCTTTCAAGTAGGGGGTGGAGTTATTCAAGAGACTGTGAACTGCATGCAAAATCTTTCACCTCGATTTGCTTGGACTTTGACACCAAAATTACAACTTCTCGGACCTCCTGTCCCAACGGGTTTTAAGATATCGCTTCCAAATTTTCAGTTTTAATAGATGACCCAGAACTACACGGAACCCTACGTGGAAGAACCATTAGCAGCCGAGGAATGGCTACAAAATTACAGAAAAGAACAAGAGGATAAGGAAGGTCTCGCGAGGGAATTAAAGTCAACACTTATGTCTGTTCCTGTAAGCGAATCTCATCTGCCTTCAACGATCTTTTCGTTTTGCTGTCCATACAATACTGAAAGTCACACTCTTTGAAGTGAATCTAGCACAGTGAAGAAGTTTTACCGGGCTTCTTTTTACCAAGACAAAATCTGCAGCCATTTTTCCTTCTTTAATAATACAACTGTGTGCATATATTTGGTGCTAGTGCGAATCGAGCTTTGAAAGAAAGCTTTGAAATAAAAGAATATTTCTTCAAACACACTGGGTGATTCAGAACTTTCGAGGGGGCTTGAAAATGCAAGCTTCAAAAGACTGGAGATTCCGGGGGACAGCGGGGGAGGGCAGGGGGTCCTCAAAAAGGTGGGAGGGTCTAAACCAAAAAACTTTCCATGGTAGGCGTATGGATATTTTCTGGAACCACACATTGTACTGTATTGTATTGCATTGCATTGCATTGCGTTGCGTTGCATTGCGCTTGCTCTTGTATTGCATTTGTACATGTATTGTATTGCCCATTGATCTCACAGCTGCCTAGTACTGGACCAAACAACAGGACCTTACAAGTGTAATTGTTCACTATATCAGGTTTCCATGCAAGTGTGCAAGACACAGTAAACATGCATGCCTCAGCTCAGATGATCACATTATTGCTTTGTTTGATGTTAAGCTGTTGACCATGGGTCAGTAGTGTCAAGTGTGTGTGAATAAGAAGAAAATATTATTTGTTATTCTCAGGAAATTGCTACATAAACGTGTATTTGCTGGCTATATAATTAAGTAACCTGAGTTACTGAAACTTTTGTTAGACCTAGCTGACCTACTTTTGTTAGTGACCAAAATGTGAAAAAAACTTTCAGGTTTAAAACGGCACTTAGTCTTGCAGAAACTTAAAAGCAGATAAGATTTTCTATATAATTATGTATACTCACAGTAAGAAAGATCAAAGTCCTTGGGAGACTTTGCAGCCCACAGTCTCATGGTGTTACAAGTGTTGTTGCCATATCCAGGGATGGGCTGGTCATATGGCATAGCAAAAATCACGCTGGTATCCACCCAGCGGTGGTTCTTCCCACTGGCATCTGACTCCACTCTGCCATAAAACTCAACAGGTATCATGTACTCTGGTCTGGCTTTCTCCCAAGGGTTTCCAAATTTAAGCCAGTCATCAGGCAACTCAATCTGAGAGAAAAGAAGTGCAGCTACAGCAATGGTAAGTTGAAATGCTTGCCTTGAAGGCAAATGTAGCTCCCAGAGTATGCAAAAAGAACAAAGAAATATATTAACTAAATGTACCTTACGAGTTGTGCTGTATTTTGACAAGCCCACTAGGGCAAGTCAAAATACATGTACAAACAACGAGTAGAAATACTCAGCAATACTACACACCAAAACCTCTATAAGCTACATATTATTCCACTTTTTTTGCACTAAATTTTTAGCAAGCAAATTGTAAAGAACCAAGAAAGTGTGACAAATTTGTGCATGACAAGCGCAGCGCAACGTCAGCACCTAAACTAACTTGTCAAACTGATTCTCTACTGTACAATAACTAAAATTAATACAGTTGGTTAATAATAGGCTACAGTCAATAATAGGCTTCATTTCATTCTCAAAAATGATACTACATGTATGTTCATATAAATATGAAAAACATCAATATGAAATGATGCTATTATTTTGAGCTTCAAACAAAATTCAAAACTAAAGTGCAAAGACGAGGGAGGAGGCCTGGTCCAGTAGTTAGGGCACTGGGTTTGAATGCGGTTTCCCCAGGTTCAAATCTCGTTCTAACCTCTGGATTCAACTCTACCATGCTTTGTAAAATAACCAAATGGTTGCCTCCTGCCACTTGGGGTCTTTAATCATGTTTCTATTAGGTTTGAATTTTTTCTTTCAGTGGGGTGCCTGTGAACTACACGTAGCTTGCATTGAGAGCTAAGTTTACTTCCACTATAAACAAAGCATTTACAGTTCTTTTACACAGTCTGTTATAATTTATACAGAACCACCCAAAATTGACCAGCAACATACATTCCTATTTCACCTCCTGACCTATCACTTGGTATTCAACCCAACAGATTCTGTTACAATGACAAAAATTGCAAAACAAAATTTAAATGCTCTGAAATATGAGAAATTTTCAGCAGGAAATAACCAATCAGAATCTCTAAAATGGGAGCAAAGTCACTCTTGGTCAAAATTAGTGCAGGGATATTACGTTTTGATTCCAAACCTTATGCAAGAGGTGCAGTGTAAAATAGAAAGATAAGGCCACGGAAGTACTTTCACTCACAAATCTTACAAGTTTCCTATTTACAATATTTATATTAGTGCAGCCAAGACGTTGAACTAGTCAGGGACAACCAGGATTAAATTTAAGTGGTCAGATTTAGTCTTGAAACTGGGATGTCCACATCTTAAGGCAAGCACCCTAACCTCTGGGTCACACTTCCTTCTCCTCTCCCCTCATGTATACTTTTAAAGCACGTCTTGTGATAAACTTCTGTTAAGTTGGTGTGTCATTTCACTCGCTACCTGTTGTTTAGTACAGTATGCCATTTTGCTTACCCTGTGCATTCACCTATTTTCCTGTTTTCCCATGGAGTCACAGAAAGTGATGATGATGACTATTCTTACTATGATCATTACTGTTGCTATTATTGTTGTAGCTGTTCTTTTTATTTTTATTACTTCTCTGGATAGGAAATCATTTGATTTATAGAAGCACCTGACTTCCTCGGCTATCAATAGCCTGTTTGAAGATTCCATATTCATATCTGATGCCATAACCATATGCCGGGTAACCCAGAGTAGCCAGTGAATCAAGGAAACAAGCGGCCAATCTTCCAAGGCCTCCATTTCCAAGACCAGCATCTTCTTCAACTTCTTCCAGCTCTTCCATATCCAGACCAATCTGTTGAAAAAGGACCACAAAGTCATTAAGAAACTATCCACAACTCATTAAAAATGTACTGTTACAGTATACAATGCTCCAAGCCGCAACAGATTAGGACCCTGTGCTGGATAAACATTTTGCGCCGACCAAGACGCTAAGTCCTCAAACTACTGTACACATGAAATAAACTTCAAAAATTGTTGATGACTGACATGTCAGCCAACACTCGACCGACACTGGACCGACAGTTGGTCAACTGTCAGTTGACAATTTGCCCAACACATTGGTCAAAAAGTTTGTTGGATTGAATTTGTTAACATCACCCAAGTTGCCACCTAAGAATCATTTTGTACCTGATACATCGCCTCATCACACTCTCCCTGAATCCCTAGATTGATCATGGTATTAGTCAAGGCACGACCCATGTAGTACTCCAATGAAAGATAGTAGACGCGCTGAAAAAAGGGAATTTTAGGAAGAGAAAAATCACAAATTAATGTCACCCTTTACAGAAAATAATAAAAAATAATAAAAAATGATTATGCTGAGCTCCAAAGAAAGTCAGGGGGGAAAAGTGGGAGCAGGTGGGGGGGGGGGGGGGGGGAGAAGTGGGAGCAGGGCTGCAATAGAGGTGAGAGCCTCCCACCAACGTGGAACTGGGTTCGATTCCCAGACTCGGCATCATGTGGGTTGGGTTAGTTAATAATTTAAGTCCATCATCAACCATTGCCTTTCCTACATGCACGTATAAAGTATCTCTTATAAGTCTAAAATATCTCTTTTGTGACCCTTGACAATAAAATTGAGAATTTGAGAGTACTATTGTGGAGTGCAAGAAAGTCTTTTGTGACACGTTCAAAATAAGATATGTGGAAATTCAATAATTTAAAAATTAAAGCTGCTTAGCAATAATAATAATAATAATAATAATAATAATAATAATAATAATAATAATAATAACTTTATTAAATTGTCAATAAGAATGGCAGCAGTTGCACACCACTATAGCATGGTTTTACCACCAACAAAGATGAACAAATGTCTGCAAAATGTACAATTAGATAAAGGGCTCTATTCTTGACACTTGACAATAAAGTTGAGAATTTTAGAGTACTATTGAGTAGCACAAGAAAGTCTTTTATGATAGATTCAAAATAAGATATGTGGAAAATTCAATAAATTAAAAATTTAAGTTGCTTAGCATTAACAATAATAATAATAATAATAATAATAATAATAATAATAATAATAAGAAGAAGAAGAAGAAGAAGAAGAAGAAGAATAACTTTATTAAATTGTCAATAAGAAGGGCAGCAGTAGCACACCTCTGATTGAGGACACTATTTACAATTCTAAAACATTGTTAAAACTTAAGTAATAAAATTAAATTAAAATATGAATCTAAGAACAGCACAATGTACACTTTGTATAAGGACTGTTTAGAATTTGATGTAAGTCCAGCCCTCTTGAATGCATCCAACCATAGTGAGTTCCTACTATTTATCAAACTGGATTTTACTCCAGAGTGTAGGGCCTTAGGTATTTTAGCAAATGTTTGCCAAAATTCACCGTCTTAAATTCTTTGCATCTTAAATTGCATTCATGTAATTCTAACACTGTACAGTACGTAACGTTTGAACTGAGGACAACTCAAATCTCTTTTGGCCTTCATGTATGTAGTATGTACAGTGTACATGTAAATGTATGCCTCCTTGATTCAGGAAAGCAGTGCCCTTCCTCTTTCCTTAGCACAATGCCTCCCTCTATTATACATTGTACATGTTCTTGGTATAGGGAAGATATTGTTGACGTCATCTATTGTCATTAATGTGCCAACCAGCGCTTCATTGGTTGTCAAAACCTAGGGTCTTTTGTTCCTGTGGCTGGCACATTTGAATAACAAAAGAAATGTTTATAAACAGATATCTTCCCAATAGTGGTGTTGTTTCATAAGATCAAGCTTCGTTTTAAAGGACATCACTTTTTATTGATGTCTTACTAAATGTACAGTTTCCTAGATGGTCTCAAATAAAGGTTGTGCTTTAAGCGACTCTCTGGGTCTTTAAGTAAAGCGAATAATGCAAAATTATTTACATAATCCCAATATCATAATTGCATGGCATGATCTGTTAATTACTTTATTTCAAACCCACATTTCTAAAAATTATCTGCCGTCCTCAGCGTTCATTAAAGGAAGACAGCCGTTGATACTCTTTGCATATTGTTGCTTTATGTACATGCATACGAAAGGCGTCGTTCCTGTACATTCGAAAATTGTGCGGGTTGTGTAACTTGTGTTTGATCAGCACTAAAATGTCGTCTCATAAAAGGACAAGGATGCTGCACAATAGCGTTGTTTCGTTAAAGGGCGCCTTACAAATATCATTGATACAAGCGCCAAATCTTAATTTTACGACAAGTAAATTTCAAGGCTAAAATATTGCACACTGATCTCAATATCGAGTCTGGCCTCTTAAAACATACTAGTCACGCAGCATCTGCGCTTGAGAGCCCACATAGAAGACGGTACAATACCTTTGGATCCTTTTCATAATATGACTGTTGTGATCGAATCCACTTTCCGACTAAGTGATCTTTCACTGTGTAGGCCAGAGAGTTGTAATAATCTCGCTTCGTGGCAACATTGCGATCTTTTACCAGTGAAAAGTGCAAATGGCGATTAAAGGATTCTTTAATGCTGTTCAGGTCCTCCAACACAGGGAGCTTTCGAAGAGAGATTTGTCGCTTTCTATCCACATCTGAAAGCGGTTTCTCCCCCATGATTCACGAGAAAAAGACGGGAAAACCTGACAACTGCTCACCAGAACCCTCCCTCCTTCGACCCGGCTGCTCTCTGAGTGTTCTGCAAACAAGGCGCTCCTCACAAGCTAGGGTCCAGTCTCTAAAGGGTTTCGTCACCAGAGCTACCGGAGTTGCGAAGACTTCTTTTTTTTTTACGGGTTGCAACATGATCTCTTCTCTGAATTAACGATTATCGTTAATTCTTAATTTGCTTTCAATTTACTATTATCGTTAATTTAGGACACTGTGTCCCAGGACTTGTGGTAGCAGAGAAAATAAGGAAATTAAAAAATCATATCCGTGGATTGGATTCGAACCTTGAGTTTCTACTGCATTCTAATAGGAACCGCTTTTTCCGCTTCTCCACTAAAGATCAATACAACGTGTTTTCAAAAAAAACATTTTTTAAAGTCTGCCATAGAATATCGCCGCTGAAAAAAATATTACGCCTAGGCTAGGTTAATAATTTAAGCCTAAGCTTGGATTTAAAATGTTTAGCTTTGTCGTGAAGTTTGGAAAGCGACCTTTGCAGAGTGTAATATTGTTTGTTGTCGTTTGATAATACAGCATTATCAAATGGCGTTTAAAATATTGTTCCTGAGCAGCTAGCGGTGCGTTGGTCAAATGGTCAGGTGACGGGTTAATAATAAACATTTCCGATTCCTTTCACTTAGGTTGTCTTTTAAAAAATATATGACTATTTCCCATAATCCATATCAAGCTTTCAGTCTTCTAAATTAACGACAATTGTAAATTCAGAGCAAATTAAGAATTAACGATAACCGTTAATTCAAGGAAGAGACAGTGAAGAGAATGGGTTGTTTTACGTGGAATGCCAGAGGCTAGCCTCCCACGCAGAAGCTCTTAGGGAAATATTCCAAAACAATAAGCCTTAGAAATTCAGATTTTGTAATACCAAGATTCAATACCGTGACGTACGGAAAGCATAGCTAACGATATCTAGGTCCACTTCTCTGGTCAAAATTAGACAAGAAAGTCAGGAATTCGGAAATTCTAAATACGTTTAAAGCTAAAATCAGAAAATTAGATCTAGTTGGGATGCTGGAGGATAATTGTAAAAATTGTATACCATGCAGTAGTTAAATAAGAATCCTTAAAAGTGGGAATTATGGGATCTAGGATTTTATTCATGGATTGAAAATAGTGGGCTGGGAGGGGATTAGTCTTCAACCTTTGGTTTTAAGGAAGCATGGGTTTATGGGATACTGATATGTCAAGATATTTTTAGGGAAATAGTTTACAAAACAACGAATTTTAATGCTTGTATTTTGGATCAGACTAATATATTTCTTCTTAACTTTTCAGTAATTCACTAGTAATTAGGTGTCCCCAATTAGTTTACGTATATGTAAGCTAGATCTAAGTTATTGATTGATTGATTCGTCACGTGTTCCTCCCCCTCAAGGGAGGAGGGGGGGGGGGGAGGGGGGAGGAAAGCGTGACGAATCTCTAAGAGCGTCTGCGTGGGAGGCTAGCCATAGGCTTCCCACGTCTTAATTTGGGACACTTTATTCTTTTTCATCGTCGACGCAGATCGATACGTTTTTTTAAATTGTTGAAATGGATGAAATCTTTTGCATTGTCCGTAGCCTTTGATTGACAGTAAAAATGCGTTGCGCGTTATCGTTTGTCCTTTGTGCTTAGGTCAGAGCTGAAAGAATTTTTACTCTACGGTGTGTTCACTCGGCCAGCGAGTCATTGTCAAACGCTTTGTCTAAACAAGAACTTTCAAGTAACACTGACATACGATCGAGCTCACTCGGCTAGCGAGCTATTGTCAAACGTTTTGTCTGAACATGGTTAGTAACCCCTCTACTAACTATGGTCTGAACAACAACCTTTAATACGATCGAGCTCACTCGGCCAGCGTGCCATTGTCAAACGCTTTGTTTGAACAAGAACATTGAAGCGATACTCATTGAATGAGCGTATTCAAATATTGACTCAAGGTAGTCAGATACTTCTTTTGCATAGAACAAATACTCCAATATTTCTTGGGAACCATTTTGTTCAGTCGTTTTGACGAACTCTTGTAGTTTCTGAAAACTATTTACTGACTTGTAGCTTTTGTTGAGTTCTGAATCGATAATGGTGAGAGTTTTAGCGATGTAAACCCGGACTGGACTACTGGCCTTAAGCTTTTTTCTTAACGATATTTCAATTTATTGTGGAACGTTTGGTACCAAGTTACCCCACCACTGAAATTGAGATTATGGAATTGTAAATGCAAAAATACTTTGGACTGGACTATGAGACACGCAACTACGGGATTTTAGATTTTTGAGCATTGAGCGAAATGGAGTAGTTGTCTTCGCCACGGCAGATTTAAACAGTTTCAAGGAACAAGTGTCTTTTTGTCTTCGCCACGTCAGATTTAAACAATTTGCAAGGAACAAAACCAGGATTACGGAATCGGACTTCGAATACAAGATGATAACTTGTTGAACTGTGATTTGTAATAAGTTTTTAGGATGATTTAGAACTGATCTTGTAATTTTTGGATGAACGGAATTAAGGAAGCAAGTAAAACTGTGGGATTTGAATAAAGTCTTTCACAAAATAGAAATAATAATAAATCCCGTATCCTGATAACCCCCAATAGGGTTTCGTTGTTTGCATTTGCAAATTTAGTAACATAAATAATAAGAGTTTTTACAGGAAACAACTTCAATCTCAATGACAGATGTATCTTTCTGATAATCTCTCGCCATTTTCCGAAGTTTACCCGTAGTTGAAGTTCACTGTAACTGGACAATTTGTGTTAACTGTTTGTGCATCCCATGGACACGCCCTTACAGGCGTCTTGTTGAGATACAGAGAAAGATCTAACACCCGTAATTGTTGGCATATTGCAATTGCATTTATTGACCTGAAGTGTTTGTGACCGCATTGTTTGTGGAAACGTGACCGGATGTGACATTGCGTAAGATTAGTTTTGACATTTGATTCGTTGAAATAGAAAATGATTCTTTTAGGGAATAAGGGACGCACGGAATACAAGTTGTTGATTGCGAGAATTGTAAAGGAATAAAAGTGGATTAGTCTGTTACACGGAGTGAGTTGAGTGTACCCTAACAATTCGGTACATTAGTGGTGCCGGGACCAGGATGGACTAGCTAGAAGAACTGAGAAAACTATCGACAAATTGTCGGATCTCATTTCTCAAGCCGAGGAACTGAAAATAGACAGCGGAGCTTCCTCTCGATCAGTAAGGTAGTGGAAAAAGGAGGTTAAATCGAGGTACGCAGTCCTTATGGCAGACAAAGAAAAGCTGTCCAAAACCCCGAAGAACAGACAGGAGGAAATCAACAAGGAACGTGAACAACGACAACTGGAATCGAAGCAAGATCAATTGCGTGAAGAAGAACGACGAACACCCGAACTTCGTGAAAGACAAGAAGAGCATGAGCGGCGAATGTAGCAGGAGAAACTCGAGGCCGAACTAGAAATGACGCACAAAAAGCTGGAACTTGAGAAAACCGCTCGTGCCACCACAGCAAAACTACCAAAGTTGAAAATTACATCGTTCAAAGGAACGCCCGCAGACCGGGTGCGGTTTTCAAACGTGTTTGTCACGCAAGTTCACGCTAAGCCGAATAGAGCAGAGGAAAATTTGGATACCTATTGGAAATGGTGAACCATAAGGTGAGAGAAAGCATCGCGAATTTGAGACTGGAGAAATGGGATACAAAATAGCGTGGGAGAGGCTGAAGAGCGAGTACGGCCAGACGAAGCTTGTGATAAACGCCCACATGGGCGAACTTGTGAATCTTCCCATGGTGAAAGGAACATACCACGTGAAGATACAAGAGTTTTACGAAAAAATAAGCAAAAACCACGATGCCTTGCTAACGCTGGGAGAAGCGAACATGCTTCGGGGCTTTGTGATGACCACCTTAAACAAACTTCCACATGTAAAACTGGATCTCGTGCGCACGGATGACAACTGGGAAGATTGGGACATGGAAGCATTCATCGACGCCTTGAGGAAGTGGCTGAAAAGAAACAAGACAGAGGAGCGCCATGGAGATTCTCACAAAGCACTCACGGATGCATTCAAACCGCAGCGGGATCCTCCCAAGACACCCGGAGATCGTTACAGATACGAGAAACATTGGTTCGCTAAGGAAGACGGAGGAAAGGAGCCAGTCGACTGCCAAAGAAGCAGAGGAACGCCTGTGCGTATGTATTGCAAGAAGGATCATTAGGGAGATAGTTGTACAACCTTCAACACCTTGGAGACCCGCAGGAAGTTCTTCTTCGATAACCAATTGTGTTACAACTGTGGAAGGCCTGGACATTCAGTAATCAAGTGTCGAAGTCGTGGTTGCCACATAAGAAATGGAAGACATCACACCAGCATATGTGATATGGGTAACACCGCTATACTCACAGTGTTTACACCAGCAATCATCCCTGTGAAGATACAAGATCTTGTGGGCATACCTGGACACAGGGTCAGGACGAAATTTCATATCCAGTGAGGCGGCTAAGAAGCTCAAGTTAAGTCCTAAACGTCATGAAACTTGTCAAATGGTCACGCTAAACGGGACTAAACGTCAATCTATGCCAGTCTTAAGTATTACCATGGTTTCCTTAGAAGGGAGAACAAGAGAGAAAATTGAAGTTACTGGAAGCAAGATGTCGGAATTCGCAACAGTGAAACGGCCGAACATGAGCGAATTGAAGTTCAAGTATGGGCATGCTCGAGACAAGAGGTTCTATGTAAAACCTGGAGACGAATACCGGATTGATATCATTCTAAGAGACAGCACCTACTGCAAAATCAAGACAGAGGAAATACACAAAGGAAAGCCAGGAGAACCCGTTGTGGAGGGTACGACCTTTGGCTGAGTTATTTATGGAGGCGATGATCACGTCACTGACCAGTGTATGTTCGTGTGAGAGGTCAATGATTACGAAAGATTATACTCCCTAGATGTCCTAGGGGTAGAAGACCGAGGGGAGAACGATCAACTTGATGTCCTTAGGGAGTTCAAGGATGACATAACGAGGCAGGAAGATGGAAGATATCAAGTAAGAGTACCATGGATCCCTGGCAGCGCTCTAACAAGCACAAACGAGTAAGCAAATCGGAAGAGACTTCAAATTGTCAATAAGAAGTTAATCCAAGATCAGAAACTTAAAGAAGAATATGAGAAGATCATTGAAGATCAACTGAGAGATGGCGTAATAGAGAGAGTCCCAGAGGAATCAAGTGGAGAGCGAACCTTTTACATGCCTCACAAGCCTGTTGTGAGAGACAACGCCACAACCACCAAAATGAGAATGGTCTTTGATGCCAGCGCCAAACCTCATCACCTGGCAAACAGCGTGAATGATTGCATGCATACTGGCCTTCCCTTGCAACCCCTCTTGTGGGACATTCTGGTAAGAGCACGCATGTCGCCATACCTGTTACTGGGGGACATTGAAAAGGCATTCCTCCAGATCAGCTTGAAAGAAGACGATAGAGATGCATTTCGGTTTTTATTCAACCTCAACGACAAATAACAACATTTTCGATTTACAAGGGCGCCATTCGCAGCTGAAGCCAGTCCCTTCATGCTGGCCGCTACGTTGCAACACCACTATGACTGCCAACCAGAGGAACTGAGCGAGACTGTCAAGGAGCTTAGAGAAAACACGTATATCGACAACTTGATAAAAGCAGGACATGAAGTGAAAGGCCTGAAGAAGTTCAAGGAAGAAGCCACTCAGATCTTAGGAAATGCACAGTTTCCGGTCCATAAATTGGAGTCCAACGTCACAGCACTCGAAATTGAGAACATGCCTAATCCAGGAAAGATACTGGGACACATCTGGGACAAGAGAGAAGATACGCTGATAATTCCGGTTTTCCAAAACATTGCAAAGAAGCTCCACTAACGAAGAGAACCATGCGGAATCAGCTGGGAGGAGTCTATGACCCGCTAGGAATTATATCTGAGGGTCTCAATGGGGTTAAGCGTGTGGCGTGAAACGTCCAAAAAATTAACCGTGTCGTGAAAAAGGGAAAAAATGTGTTTCGTGAATTATTTTGTCCAGATAACCGTGTTGTTTGTAGCTTTTTCTAAGCTCTGAACAATTATTTGATGTAAAAATTAAGCGTGCACCGTGAAATCGCGAAATTTTTAACCGTGTACCGTGTTTGCTACACCCCCAGTGAGACCCTCATATCTCCCACCATGGTTAAAGGGAAACGCATATACAGAGACGCATTCGATGAAACCAATAGCTGGAATACAGAAGTGTCACCATCCTTAGCTAAGGACTGGAACAAGTGGATGAAGCAACTACAAGATGTAGGGATTCCCAGAAGTCTAATACGAGAGAACACAACGGTCGAAGGTGTCGACATCCATCAATTTGCTGACGCAAGCAGCTTGGCCTGCTCCACTGCAGCAGTCGCGGCAATTAACCAAGGAACCATGAACGTGAAGGGCCTCCTAGCATCAAAGTCGAGAATATCCAAGCAGAACACATCGATAGCAAGACTGGAGCTGATAAGTGGCCACATGGCAGCAAACCTGTCGAAGAATCTTTGTCAAGCACTGCCGAAGGAATGGCCTGTAAAGTCCGTTTCAATTTGGATAGATAGCATGGTTGCTCTCTACTGGATCTCCAATCCAGGGAAGTCATGGAAGATCTTTGTCGCCAACTGAGTTAAAAAGATTGCTCAGGTATCAGGAGAAGTTGGCATCCAATGGAAATACTGCCCTTCTGAGATGAACCTGGCTGATTTGGGAAGCAGGGGAGCCTCCCTTAGCAAGATGGAAAGTAGTGAGTGGTATACAGGACCACAGTGCACGTGGCTGCTCGATCGAGACAAATGACCCTAAGCACCAAAATTGACAAGCACTACAAGGGCTCAAGAGGAAGAGCATCCCTCTAACGAGATCATACTGTTCTCTCCTGAAAAGAAACCAGATGTGTGGGATGACTTGGTAGACCGGAAACCGTACTGGAGCACTCTCAAAATTACTGCATGGGCGTTGCGAAAAAGACAAGAACCCCTGAGCACGGAAGAAATCATGAACGCCAGAGATCACTGGGTGAGAAGAGAGCAGGAGAAGATTCCGAAAGATTTGGAGAAGCCAGGGTGGAAGCTCAACAAGGAGGAAGGAACGAACATCCTTAAGTGCATTGGCAGGATAGAGAATTACAGACCCACTTACCTTGAAAAGGGAGTGTTCGTGCAAAAGCTCATCACACACACACACGACAGCTGTTAGAGACCTGTGGTGGATACCGAAACTGAGATCCTTGGTCAAGAGAACTATACGCGACTGCAACATTTGCAAGGTGTTTGCTACGAATCCATTCAAGGGTGGAGTCACAGCCCCCTACCAAGATTTCGCATCGAAGTTAGCAGACCCTTTCAGCACACAGGGGTTGATTTTGCTGGACCGCTCGTTTACAAAAGAAGCAAGAACGAAGAAGGAAAGGCTTACATTCTAATATTCACCTCCGCAGTTCTACAGGCAGTACACCTCGAGGTGACGAAGACTCAAACAGCTGAAGAATTCCAAAGGAAACTCAATGCATTTATCACCCGGAAGACAAGGCCACAACGCAGCCGTATTCAAGACAACCGCGGTTTGGATCCGGAGGATACGGAGAAGTGGGCAGCTACAAGATTTCCTTGCCGCTCAAGAAATACAATGGCAGTTCAACTTAGCCAAGTCGCCATGGTGGGGAGGCTTTTATGAGAGACTCCTGAAGGATGACAAGAGGACCCTCTACAAAACATTGGGGAAAACACATCTCACATTCGAACAGCTTGAGGTAGTAGTCATGGACATCGAGAGGCACACGAATAATCGTCCGTTGACGTACATTGGAAGTGATGGTGAGGAGGATCAAGTTCTGACGCCAAACCTCGTCATGTGGGGTTAAGACGCATACATTCTGGAAGACATGGAAGTTGAAGAGGATAAATAAACGAGATTCCACAGACGACTGCAAAATTCCAAACAAAGTGCATGGAATCGTTGGCAGAAGGAATACCTTCGAAGCCTCATGGAAAGTCATCGAATCAAGCGACTCGACTCGTAGACACCAGAAGTCGGAGAAATCGTGCTCAATCTGGGAGAAGAGAAAAACCGAGGACGCTGGAAGAAGGGCAAAGTAATCCGAATCGCGAGAGGAGCAGATGGCGTGACGAGGGGTGTGATTCTCCTACACAAGGGAAAGCAATTAGAGAGGCCAATGCAGTCTGTGTGTCCTTTAGAGATACGAAGTGTGGAAGATGATCTAGAACAAGACCCTAATGAACAGGGAGCAGAGCCTAATAGAGAAAGAAGAAGAGCAGCTGTACACGCGGAAACTCGAATTAGGGAAATGCACAGAGACAATGACTGATACTCGAGGAGATTGTTTAGTGTAGTAAAATTGTTAATCAATTTTTAGGGGAGCGTGACCTGAAGTGTTTGTGACTGCATTGTTTGTGGAAACGTGACCGGATGTGACATTACATAAGATTAGTTTTGACATTTGATTCGTTGAAATAGGAGATGATTCTTTTAGGGAATAAGGGACGCAGAGAATACAAGTTTGTTGATTGCGAGAATTGTAAAGGAATAAACGTAGATTTGTCTGTTACACGGAGTGAGTTGAGTGTACCCCAACAATTCGGTACATTATCATATAAGTACTTTACAGGCCCGCAAATGATCCCAGCCCGGAAATAATCCCTAAATTTGACCGCAAAATGATCCCGGACGGGAAATGGTTGCCTCATCAGTAATTAAGTACGGAATGGACTCAAGAATTTCGAGAGAGGAAAAAAAGGAAAGAACCTTTATTTAACTGTCTAGTCTTCTGGCGCTACAGCACTAATTAGGGACACTGTAAGCTGAAATCAACAAATTGTATAACGCAAATCAAGAATCAAATATTTTTCGTTTCGTGTAAACGCAGCCTACATGTATTCGTACCCTACCCCCGGTGCTTCGCCACTTCTGCTAAAATTCGGCTCTTGCAGCAACGATCCCTTCGGATGAAAAACTAGATCCTCTTTTTCCAAACTTGACACTTATGTCCAGAAATTAACCTTGAAGCATAATTATTTCCTACATAGTTCTTCAAGTCTCTTAAATTTTGCTCCAAATGCTCCAACTTTAACGTAGACCACGACAAGGCCTACAGATGAACTCCGAAAACGCATGAACGTAGAAATCTAAATTCCCAAGCTCGACACTTATGTACCAGTCAATTGAAACCCCCACCCCACAGGTCCTTGGGAAGGGTCGGGGGGATTATAGGGGCATTGAAGCGCTTTTGAACAGTCTTTCCTCTGGGGGTGGTGCTTTTGACTGATTTTGACTTTGGATCCCGTCCCCACGTGGGGCAAGAGTAGCACTGGCATTCGAGTTTCTAACGATGGCGGAAAGCGTGAGAAAGGTAAAGCTTGGTTTTCTCAGGCGCAAGCATAAGAGAGCTTATTTCACCGTGAAAACGGGGTTGACGCAGCATAAGCAAAAGCTCAAGCACAAGGATCAAATTTTTTCCTTTTCCTTGTGCTTGCGCTTATGCTTGCGTTCGCTTGCGTCGTGCGAAAATGAAACGCAGCATAAGCACAAGGAAATTTGCTACGTCTGGCCAATTAAAGCACTCGTTCCAGATTCTCTGCGTCTGAGCATTTAACAAAATGGCGGATGCCGTGGTTGTTATTTAATGCTTTAATATTTCGCCGTTCGTTTTCACTAGCATAAGCCACTTATGCTTGCGTCGCTAGAGAAAACCAGGCTTAAAGGGAAAGTACGGTCTAGAAAAAGTTTCTCTAAAATACTAAAACGTTTCCCCAGGAATTTGAAAATAATTGCCGTTTTGTCCAGTTCCCTGTTAAAATGTGACCGAGAGCACTTAGAAGTTGCCTCTTTTGTGACTTGGAGAGCGCCATCTTGGATATGACGTGTTATGACGTAGCAATAGTCAATAAACGTGTTCGAACTTAACATGTTCTTCGTTCCCCCATCACTTTCCCAATGTTGTGTGGCATTTCTGCTCCAAGAAATTCAATTGTAAGACGAACTATGGTAAACGGTCTTGTGGTTCAATAGGTGGTAAGCCAAGTAGACCATAAATCTGACAGAAAGTCAAGTCACTAAATACTGGTAGATCCTCTGATCAATCAAACTGGGCGACAAAAATCGGCCAGAGCAAATGTAACAAGACAAAAACTTTGAACATGCGACATAGAAATATTCTACAAGCGTACCGTCTTTTCTTTTTCACTTTCTTACTTCTACGACAGCCGTCTTTGATGCTTCAGCAAACGTATTTGTTCGCTTTCACACGGGGAAGCGCTTAGAATAAGCCGACGAAACGTTCAGATGTTGCTCGATACACACAGCAAGGTTTTTTCACAGCAACAATATTGCAGTGTGTTTTGATCTGCTCAAGTACGCTTTCGCGGGGGATGAAACTAGACAGATGTCTAGATTTGAAAACACATTTAAAATTTTAAAAAACCCGAAGCTTCCACCGGAAAATGAAAATTTAAAGAAAAGTTGGCCAGCGAAAATACAGCGTGAATGGATTCCTCAAACCTGACTGCTATATTGTTAGTTCGGATCTGTCATTTTACCAAGAAAGACTTCACGCGGGATCTTCAGGTATATGAATATTGGTTTTGGTGGCATTCGCTTCAGCCTGAAATCCCAGCCAACTAGTTCAAAATATCATTATGTTGAGCGAGAAAACTGAATCAAGCCATATATAGACGACTTTCACTGTTATGTGCTTTTCCAGGCAGTAAAATAAACTCAACTTGACGTAGTTAAATTTTGTTAGCTTTATAGAAACTACTGAAACGATTTACTCTCAGCATTCGATGGAAATATATAAATCGATCGTTGGTTTTGAAGTTGTAACAGGGGTGTCGTAGAAAGCCGCGGTAGACATTAAACTTGATTTCCACGCGCTTATTTCACAGCGATGAGCTAGCGCGGGATAGCACTGCAAACTCCCTTTCGCTTTGTAAAACTCCTGCATATAACTCACATATAATACCCTGTTTAACGACCACGACGTAAATCTGTTCTGATGGTGCAGCCAATATCAATACAATTTACCCTCTGGATTATTAAAGATTCAAGTCTACATAGTATCGCTCTCCTCGCCTGTGTTCTCCTTGTTTACTAGTCCTACGGAGAAATCCTAGCCTCATTGCAGCCGTTTTTTGTATCGGTCCCATTCTCCCTCCCTACAAACGTCTGCTGAACCGAGCTGGGCATGCCATTCCCATTGTGTAAGAATCTCCAATCAGACTCGAGATAGCCAATTGTAAAGCAGCTTATAAAATGGTTAGAAATTCTCTTCAAGGTATTCGATGTTATTGGTTTCGTATGGAGGTTAATACACCAAAAAAGCTTGTTAATGGTGACCTTCGATGTTATATATGTTGTAGTACTCCTCCTGTCAAAGAGAAAACCGCTCACGATCTTCCAAAGTTAATTAATTCCGCGCTATCCCTCGACGTCAACGTCTACTCCGAAAATGACTTGTTTGTGTGTACAAATCCATGTTATAAACGCCTTCTCAGTTAAAGTCGAGAAGTTAGAGAAAAACATCTTTGACTTGAAACAAGAACTCACAAGAAGTTTTTATGGTAATGTGCAGGCAGGTTGGGTGAAAAGATTACGAAAAGATTCAGACACTGTTCCAGCGTGTTCAAAGATAACTCAGAACAAGCTTACTCGTCCTTTGTTCATTAAACGATTGTTGTTGAGATAGCCCATGGATTTTCAGTCCCATGGACTGCATGAATGATGGTAGATTCATGAAAAGGGTAAAATAGTTTATTAATAGGCCTTTTTCGATATATTAAAATTCAGCTTGATAGCGAGTCAGTGAGGCCAAAGACAAAGGAAAGTGGATGATATGTAAATATTTTTCACATTAATTCCCACGTGTTTTCTATTGTCTTTGTCCTCACTGCCTCACTTTCAAGCTGAATATTTAATATATCGAAAATGGCCTATTTGAAAAATACCACTCAAAACAATACCAATGTAAATGTCCCTGTATAAACAAGCAGCCGTTGAAAGGCTTAGATTAGCATTAGATTCTAAACCCTTAAAACAAATTAGCAACATAACTTTGCCAAACAGTACCAAATCCTGGACCAGGGTTTTACATAGTGAAATGACTGCTAGACTGTACTATTTCGTAAAATTGTCTTGTGCTTTTAGTACTAGCGACTTCTTGAACTGTTTTGGACCGCGAACTTTCGAGACATAAGTAAGTTAGACATCCATATTTCTCTTACCATTGTTTGATTACATGGGCTTCGTCAACTGCAACTGCACAGAGCCTTGTAGAGTACAGCGGGCTAGCTAACATGCTTCGCCGTCTTTCGTTAAGCATCAAAGCCTCTGGCGTGGCGTATACAACAGAAAACCGCCCAGATTTTCTGCCTTCAAGAACTTTTTCATCTCCTTTTAGTGCACTTAAGCTCACTGCCGAAATTCCGAGTTTCTGCAGGTTACTTATCTGATCTTGTGTCAGATTTAACAACGATGCGCGTGAAATGACAACAACAACATGACCACTCACTCCCGTAATTTTGTCGAATATCAGAGGAAGTGCTTGGTAGATGAACGACTTTCCAAACGCAGTTGGAAGATTTACAAAAACATCTTTTTTTCTCCAACAAGAGCAATAAATGCTTGTTTTTGGTGATGGTTTAAAGACTTGATTTTGAATTTTTCGCATACCACTTTGGACGCCTCTGAGAATACCGGCATGTTTTGATGATCCGAAATTCTCAAGTACTTAGCCACCGAAATTTAAAAGCCATGCTGTGATTGGTCAGTTTTTGGGAATGGCATGCCTAGCTCGGTTCAGCAGACGTTTGTGGGGAGGGAGAATGGGACCGACACAAAAAACGGCTGCTAGGAGGCTAGAGAAATCCTTGACTATTGCTACGTCATATAGCCTCGTTTGCATATACAAAAACAAAGATTTTGAGGAGCTCAGGGTATCCTCTTTGGTATTTTTGGTATTGTAATCCTTAGATAATCTTTAGAAAGGGTCACTAAATTGCAGTATTCACCCAACGCTCAAAACGAAAAAGATACGGTTTATTAAAAATGTACTACACGCTTGAAGACACGTTTTCAAGTTTAACAAAGCGATTTAAGGGACATTTATATCTTGTATGGGACTTAAAGAAGGTATGGAATCTCTGACTGGATGCTGTCTCTTGAGCTCTAGTCGCAAAGGCGCGTACTTAAAGGTCTTCTCCTCTTCCTTCTGCTTTCTGTTGTCCATCCAGGGACAGCTCATCTCTACCAGGATCATCTCCTTGTTTTCCCTGTCTACAAACATAGCGTCAACTCTGTTGGCTCTTACTTGCAAGTGCTCCGCGAAAACAGGCACATCCCAATACGCTGCCACCTCGTCATCTTCATACTCAGGTTTGGGCTGGACTGATGAATACCAGGGTGGAATGGCGTCTTCCAGCTGATAACCCCTTATCATCTCAAAGAATAGAATTTTGAGTGCTGCGTTGTGCCTAGCCAGGTACAGGGTTTGCACCAGTGCGCTGCAACCTAACACCACGTGTGCGACACTTTGTCTTGGTCTTTCTCGAGGCGTATAGCCTAGTTGGCAGGAGTTGCTGATATAACTCTTGCATCCCCGCCACTGTCCCTGTCTTGATTGGAGCTGTTTCCCGATATGACAGCCAAGAAAAACATTCCTCGTCCACATCCTCATCTCTCTGCTATTAACGTCCCTTGCCATCTCTCACTTTCGATCTCTGCACAACCTCTGCTCTGGCTGACTCTCTTAATCCACCCACTGATCTTCTCCCTGTCGAGTACGTCCCCAGTTTCCGTAACTCCAACTGGTTGGTGGGTACTGCAACTCTAATCGTATTCCCAGCTGTTGTGCATAGCCCTCAGCATCCTTTATCAGGGATCTGCGCCATGTACGAGCCGCCTTCTCCTCGAACTGCCTCACCAGGTGCATAGTTGGATCATTGTTGGAATGCAATTTCATAGCTGCCTTTATCTTGAGAGTGTTGTATTCTCTCTCGATGGACTTGAGGCCCCGCCCTTCGTAGGGAGGTACAGTAGATCTGTGGAGCCCTATAAAGGATGTTTAGCGCCATTAGCAACCCTGACCTTACGGGTCTCTCTACAAATCCGCGATAGTCCATATCTGGGTCCACATGAAGTATGTTAAAGCCGGAAGTGCAAACTGATTGGTTGCCAACACTTCTTTGTAGTCTGATAACGGACTCGACCATATCACTAATAGTATTTCCACTTGCTACCTACGGGTCAGTCATATTCTCTAAATTTTCGTGGAGTTTTGAGCACTTGCCTCCCACCCATGGGGCCCAGGTTCTATTCCCAGACCCGCCATTACATGTGAGATGAGTTTGTTGGTTCTCTGCATCGTTCTCTACTCTGCTTCGAGACGTTTTTCTCTGTGTACTCCGCTTTTCCCCTCTCCTCGAAAACCAAAACGTCCTACGATTTAATATCACTTGATATCTGTACAAAGTCCCCAATTAGTTTCCCTAAACACACATTTTCTGCGGTCAGCGGTATTCATTGAAGGCCAGGAAGATACGTGGTGTATTTTGTCATTTAGTGGTTATCTATTGCACAAAATTATCTAAACACGGTAAAATCTTCAGGGTTAGGATTAGGGCTAGCGTTAGGGTTAGCGTTTGAGTAATTGTATAATTACTGAACATTTTATACCTTGTTTAAAAAAAATTGAAACAATAGAAAAAGAGACACCAAGTACCTACCGAAGGCCGGCGCAGATTTTGAAGAACAAAACAAATGTGGGAATAACTCCTTCAGAGGAACCCAGCAAAATGCCGCGCATGCGTATTCAATCAAAACTTTGAGACCAACAGGTGTTGGCTATTTTAGACACCGCGGCAAAATGAGTCAACTGAAAAAGCTCGAATCGATTTGTGTTCGAAGCGGAGCATGCGCACTCATTTTGCCGCGGTGTCGCTATTTTACTAAATTTCTCGCAAACCCGTCCTTAGATTTTGTAGAAATTTGGACTTAAAATAGTTCCGACTACAAATGAGTCCTGTATGTGTGGGAAAACTAAAAGACATGTATGAGTGAAAATTATGAAAATTTCGTCTGTTGAAATTCTGTGATAAATGATGAAATGGTATATGAAATGAATCATATGAACTGCGGATATGAAATCAAGTGAAGCTATGATCTTCGCAGTTACGAACGCAATTTTTACAATTGCGTAGAGAAGCCTGAAAATTCAGGACTCCAACGGGGTTTGAACCCGTGACCTCGCGATTCCGGTGCGACGCTCTAACCAACTGAGCTATGAAGCCACTGACGTTGGGAGCTGGTCATTTGTGGGTTCTAATGGTCCCGTGAGGAATGAATCAATGATGAAATGGTATATGAAATGAATCATATGAACTGCGGATATGAAATCAAGTGAAGCTATGATCTTCGCAGTTACGAACGCAATTTTTACAATTGCGTAGAGAAGCCTGAAAGTTCAGGACTTCAACGGGGTTTGAACCCGTGACCTCGCGATTCCGGTGCGACGCTCTAACCTTCATATGATTCATTTTATATACCATTTCATCATTGATTCATTCCTCACGGGACCATTAGAACCCACAAATGACCAGCTCCCAACGTCAGTGGCTTCATAGCTCAGTTGGTTA
>NC_090880.1:15547742-15557742 GCF_036669935.1 Montipora foliosa
CCTTGAGTCACAATACAAACAACTACCAACAAAATCCCCAGTGACTTGCTTGAACAACCCAATGAACTAAATGCAAAAACGGGACGTTTTAATGAAGTCAAGTTCCCCCTTACCACAAACAAACTCACCTCATCCCAGATAAGTTCCGCAACGTGATCCAACTTAGCGCCAAATTCCCTAAATTCCCCACTGAATCGAATATAAGCCCACACTACAATGGCCAGCAGTCCAGCCCAGATCACAAGATTGCACATGCGCACAAATGACATCAAGCCCAGTGATCCAAAAACACTTGAGAAAAAATAACCGAGAACCACTACAGTGAAGAAAACAGCGGGAGTTCGAGCGGCATTAAATATGTTTTTTCCGTCATTAAGCTTCTCAAAGTTCTCAAATGCTTCGTTGATCTCTTTCACAAGCCTGTCTAAGTATTCCTTGCTAAATTCACTTCCACCCATCTTGCGAGTACCCTGAAATATGGCTAACGAAACTTCCCTTGCTTCTGAGTGTTTTTTCTCAAGTTCGTGTGGCGCCAGGTAGGGCGTGTCACCACCACACAGCTAGAAAAAAAAACAGTAATGTATTATGGGACAGAATATTGGAAAACGTATCGAAATAAATTGAGTTTAGCGTGTACTCGGTCTAAAGCTCTGTTTTTGAACCTCTTCCAAAACTTGTCTTTTGATGTGGCTAAATGTAATTTAGGCAAAGTTAAGCCGGCGCCAATGCGGTCAGCGGTTTTGTTCTCAAGGTTACATCATCTGTGGAGTGATCCAGAGGCTTATTGCCCCGTGGCTTTTGAGCCGATTTTTGCGGATCTTCTGTTTAGATGCATGTATTTAGCAAACATTTTCCATCCCTTGCTGCCTTTTCTCAGCATGAAGTCAGGTGAGTACGTTCCACTGAATATCCTTCAGTGTACCGGTACTTGTAGGTAGCTGCATGCAGGGGTGGTTCTCGCTCACGGGGTTGCCATGGATACCTCCCTGGTAGGACTGAACTTACTCAGGGTCTCCACCAACATTTAAGGCACCAGTTCCCAAGCTATTGGTGATGAGTTTAATAAGAGACAGATCCATTCTTTGCAATTGCTCAGTATCATTAACAATTATTCCATGAGCGCGCGTTGGATACGAGATGGTAAATAGCCAACGAGGCGCGAAGCACCGAGTTGGCTATAACCAGTCTCATATCCAACAAACGCGAATGGAATAATTGTTTTATTAACTTCCTTAAACTCCAGAAATCGAAAAACCTTGATGAGAACTGATGTGATGTTGTGGTCAGACAGACGCAGGCTCATCACAAAAACATTTCTTACCTTTTCGCATAGTTCTTAAGGTCGGAATTGATCCAAACTTTCCACAAAAAGGTTGCTTTATTCAGAGAGAAATTTTGCTTTCCGGCAAAAAAACTTTTAGCTTAGCAACGCTTAGCGCAATCATTTACCATATAAGGTCAAAATAAGGTATATGAGCTGATAACCGAGATTGAGTGAACCAATCAGAGCACGCGAAATGCATTATCCGAGGTTGAGAATAAATCCTTTATTGACCAAGATTGTTCGGTCAAGATGACTGGATAGTGGCCTCGTTCTTTTTTTGCGTGTTTATGGACCTCGACTTCGTCTCGGTCCATAAACACGCAAAAAAAGAACTTGGCCAATATCCAGTCATCTTGACCTCACGCTTGGTCAATAACCCATACTTAACGGTTGGACTGGATCTAGCATGAAATGGAGGCTAATGCGGGCAAGTTAATTTGCATTTGAAAAGATTTGGGCGCCTTAGCCTCCATTCCATGCTAGATTCAGTCGAGACGTGAGAATTCGAAAATGGTCTATCTAAGCAATTGTCTCTTAATTCAGGAGGCTTCAACGGGATTCGAACTCACGACCTTCGTGATGCCAGGAGGCAGTGTGGCAGTGTGGCCCAGTGGAGGAGTGTGTGGCCCAGTGGAGGAGGCAGTGTGGCCCAGTGGTTAGAGCGCTTGCCTTGAGATCCGGACATCCCGGGTTCAAGACCCGTTCTAATCACTCGTTGAATTTGTTCCTGCTAGTCCCTGGTTCAACTTCCCAGCTGCACTTGTAAATAGCCAACTGGTTTGCCTCCGGCCAGTTGGGATTCTTAACAGTTGTAGTTGTTGTGTTCTGTTGTTTCGTTGATTGTGTTTCATTGGCCTTGAAAAGCCCCTATGGGGGAGCGGTCAATTAAGTATGTATTGTATTGTATTGTATGCCGGTGAAATGCGCTGCCAACTGAGCTACGAAGCCACCCAGTAGGGAGGAGGTCAATTTGTTTGGCTCATGTGTTACGGTGAAAGGACTCGACGAATGATGGAAATGTATGTCTTTGAAGAGCGGTTTGTACACGAAAAAGAGAAACTTCATCAAGTTCTGTTGAAACGCGCCAGTCTTTGCTTCCCACGATATCTTTCTTGAGGAAGGAATGCAAGAGCAGAAAAGTCTGCGAAAAAAACTTACTTTTTCCATGCGTTTTGTATAGGCATCTTTTGAACTTGCAAGGGCAGCTAGGTTATTGGCTTCAGCTGTAGCCTGAAATGGTGAATTAAGCATAGAGCGGTTTGTCTCCATCCTTTTTGATTGGCCAAAGTAATTACTTTGGTTTTGGTTTCACGGCACTCCATTGAAACACGCTCTTTTATAATAATAACGTGGAAGAGATGATATTTTTGGATGCTGGTAACTGGCAGGTCGAAGGAACTTGCAAAGAAGAATTCTCATTTTTTTCCAAGTATCCATGAGTCACCATTGACAAAATATCATCTCTTCTTTTCGTCTTCCGGGATTAACAATTTCCATCTTAGTCGTTCACTTCAGTGATAACAACGATTATAATAATAATGATGGTGATGACCGGGGAATTCCGTTGGAGAGATGGGAAAAAGTTAATCCAGTAACAACAAATAACAACAACAATGATAATGAAAAGAAGAACACTATAATTTAGCAATCAATGACTAATACACTATTGTTTTCACCATGAATGGTTTGTTATCTTGGAGATTTGATTCGGTATAGCTAGGTTCTTGTACGTACAATTTACTGCAAATGGGCAATGGCAATTCCACTGTAAAAACAAATACAAGCAAACAAAAACTTACCAGTAACATAGACTTGGGCTGAGGCAATTCTTCACCCTGGAAAATCTTCATGTAAGCCTGCACCAAACAAATAAATCGTGTTAATATTTTAATTTTCAAAATAACCTCATGCTTCATTGATGGTGTTCCCAGACAAGCTAATGGCAGCAGTGGTGGTGGTCTCAAACGTTTCCCATAGATACTGGACTTCTTTTCTAAAATGCAAACACTTTATAGTTTGGGATTAGTCACATGGTGCTTGTCGCAAAAAAGGAAACACAAAATATGTAGGAGGATCTGTGTTACATTATTGATGACTGAAATTAACCCAACTGACTCCAATTTGAATAACGTTAAGAGGAGTAAATGGACAAAGATAAATTTGTTCACAAGGTCTTATGCATACTTAAAAGAGAAGAGTTCTTTTACGAAGGGTCCAGTCTTTGTGTTCTGCGTGTCTAGTTTGGATGTTTGGGTGCCCAACCACTGAGCAACAGGAAACCCACGTTAAGATGCTATACACATGTACACCTAAATACTGCTGGAAATCAAATCTTTGCTTTTTTAAGGAATTACTTGCAATTAGAAAATGAAACCCTTAATAAGACTCACCTTAAAATACTCTAAAAGTCCTCTGCAAGTCACCTCTCCACCATTTATACTCTTAACTACGAGTTTCTCTGACGACAGAACTGATGGTGTGAGTTCTCTAAGCTGTGTCTTGAAATCGTCATCGATATCTGGCCAAATATAAATATACATGTACTAGCCTGTTGGCATTAGCCACTATGAGATTTGGCTGAAACAAATACACCACATGGTCAGCTTGAGTATGGGAAGCAGTTTGTAGCAAAATTTAATCCTTGAACTTTATGTTTAATCCACCAAATATTAGTTCAAACCAGTAAAACGTCATTCAGTCCATAATCTACCAAATAGGACAATCACATGACTTTTGGAGGGCATATAGTTTATTTGTGGCCCGAGTAGCATTATTTGCTCAAGCGGAGCAAAAATGCAAATGATGCTACAAGGCATTTTCAGCCCGGGCACACCTCTTCTACCAAGCATGCTGACAATAATCCTAAACCGATTCCAAACCAGTATAGAATTCCTTTTTAAACAATAGTCAGCTAATTTACACATCTTTACTTCTTTTGTTCTTTTATTATTTTTATCTCGCCCTTTCATGCATATATTTTATCATCCTGCCTTCCATTTTATCTGTTGAAGGCTGTAGATCAACCCCCGAAAGCTCATGACGATTGTTCTTTTTTGAATTTTCAGCCACCTAACGTTTTTCTGGTATTTTGATTAAATTCACTGACCTTTCAGACTTCCGTCAAATGCTGGATTTGTGGCTACTTTTAGACCAGGATGAGGCATCAAAAAACATCCAATATCATTGAAGCATGACTTGATGTGCTTCCTAACTTGCATCAGCTCTGAATGCTGTTTTTCAGTCATACGCAAGCGTTTCTCTAGGATCAGACTTCCACCTTCAGACCCATAAGGTGCCTCATAAGGAAAACTCCAGTCTCGCACAAGGAAAACCAACCTCTGCAAAATTCAGATTGTGACTGAGATCACATGTGACCATAAGTATGATTGATTGGGCGTTTTTGTTCAATTTTACTGTCAAATTCAAATCATTATTAAAAACTGAACTACAGATGTCAGATTTCTGGCATTTTCATTGGCTCGCCGGACACAGGCTATCAGTTCATATACCTGCTGCACCTAATATGGTCAAGGAACGCGTTAGCAGTAAGTTTTTTGCACCTCTGAGAAAAAATGGCTGTTTTGGACCAGAATTGAACGAGGCACAAATCGATGCTCCAGTGGAAGAGTTGCTGATCCAGGAGTTTTTAATAAAACAATATTATGCTACTCTGGCTTGCTGGATATAAAATGATTATAACCAACTTGGCGTGTTATCTATCATTTCATATCCAGTGCACCCTAATAGAATAATAATGCTAAATATTTAGTAGATGCTGATTTAGCTGTGACCAAGCACAGTAAAATTCCACATCAGCAAACCAAATACAATTATCTATTGCTGCTTTTGGTTTTTTTCTCACACCTACACTGCAACTGGCTTCCTCCTAGCAACACAGCACCAGTCCAAAAAGACTAATATAATAGGATGTTTACAAGTTTTCCAAATTTGACAATCACACGCACATGCACTGTTTCCCCACATGTAGGTTACCAATTAAAATTATTTGGATTAGCTCATGATGACCAAACTGGACTGTCAAGTTGACACACTTTTGGCCAGTCCTGTACAAGTTTCAAGAAAAGAAACTTCACCAAGCTAATCCACACTTACCCGTAATGATCAACAGTAAGAGTGAAACATTTGGAAATGTGCAGCGTGGGTGGATTCATTTTACAAAGTTCTTTGTTTGTGGCAATTCCTTTCTACATTCCATCAAGAAGGTACTGTACACGTACAGAATTAATATTACCAAAGAATAATTAACTTATTATGATAAATGCATATGCATGATGAGGAAATTTATCTTAAACAATGATACATTTTCAACACTCTGAACTAAAAAGGATTAAAAAGTATATATACATATCAAACCTTGAGACCTTTGTAGCTTACCTGGAAGGGTCTGATGTTGCCTTCCTCCATGGCCAGTTTGCCATATTCTGTAAAAAGCTGCCATAAATAAAACACTACAGTTCACAAAAAATTAAATACATGTAGAAGAAATGAAAAACATAATTATAATTATGCACTTTCCTATTTGCAGGGTTCGTACGCTTTTTTCAACCAAAAATTCAAGGACTTTTCAAGTACTTTCAATGACACATTTTCCATTTTTCAAGGACTCCATGCACTGCAAAATCAAGCGATAAGCAGCTGTTCATATAGCTAGTGTGCGCCGACTCTCCCATGCTCGAAATGTCAACATCCTTCCTGCACACAATGCATCGTGCCTTGTGTTTGTCACCCTTGACTTCGCGTAGCCACTCTTTGTACAGTGGTTTCTGAAGCCACAAGTCGATGAAAAACACACTTTCCCATTGTTGTAAATCTTTTATTAGTGAAACAATAGACGAACAAACAACACCCATGCAAACAACAGGAAGCACTCGAGGCACATGGCTTTTCGCGGAAAGAGCGAAGACTACAAAACATTTCATTGGCTCTTAGAATTACAGACATTGAACCAATCAGAGCAATGAATATAACAAAGAACAGGAAAATGTACTCGGCCCTTGATGGACGTTCGGAGAGTTGTAATCATCGTTTTTATTTGTTTTTTTGTTTTTTTACTATTATGTGTTGCTAATGTTCTGCCAGTAGCATATATTTTCATAAGGCACTCTAGAATCTAGGATGGATGAAATTAGCTACAAGTTTCAAGGACTTTCCAGCAATGACTGCAATTTTCAAGGACTTTTAAGGCCTCGAATTTTTATTTTCAAATTCAAGGACTTTCAAGTACTTTCAAGGTGCGTGCAAACCCTGTATTTGGTTTACATTGTGGTCACAAAGCACCCCCTCCCCCCAGCTTCCAGGTAAATAAATAATATTATTGCTATCACACTTGTGTTTATGCTAAAACCTTTATCAAATAGTTGAACCCTTGCTAAAGCCTCAACACTCTGACCATGGATGATTTCCTGAACTTAACAATAGTTGTGCTACAAGCAAAGTAAGAGGCTATATAATCATTTTCGTATTTAGTTCATTCAATTAACAACTGCCTTCAATTTGGTTGTACTGAGCCCAAGAGTCTATGCCAAAAAAGCAATACATGAATACCTGCTTAATAGTTCCTGAATGGCCATATAGCAGCAAATTTTGGCCATTTTGCAGTTATCTCCCTTACAGTTTAATCCCTACGCCAGGGAGGTTTTCAAGTTGCCTAGAATTTCAGATCTACTGATAGAAGGTCCGGGCCTGAGAACCACCTATAGAAAGAAGAAAGCTGTGTTCTCGGGTTGCTCAGCTTTGGCCATCCTGGCACTTTGTTTAGATTTTGCACATTAGGCATTGCGGTGTAATAATCTGATGTGGTACAGTTCACTTTAACCTTCTTGTTGGATATCCTTGATGCTGGTTTATTTGTGATTGGAAATCAAGAGCATGAGGCTGCATGGTTCCTACTGATAGGATGTACTGGTAGTCTTCAACTATTTGGTGTATCGGGATGCAAGTGAGCCATGTGCCAGTGTGCACGGCACCATTTGGTCAAGGTTTCAAGTTTTTTGAAGGTGCGTGCAATAGTGCACTGGAAACCTTTTGGTCAGGGTTTCCTGTGTTTGAAAGTGGTGCACAATTGTGCGCTTGACACTGTTCAGTGGGGGTTTTCCCACGTTTGGAAGCAGTGGGTAATTGGGTGCTTCATGGAGTTTGGTGTCTATTTGTGTGTGACTCTTTCCTCAATTCTCATCAGTTTCTTTCAGATGTCTTCGGAGCAAGCCCTTGGCATTCAGAGCTCAGCTCTGTGAAGGACTCCCATCTCCAGCTCTTGGTTCCAGATGTGGTTAATTTACAGTTTGTTGCCAAGGCTCCCGCAAAACTGCCCCAATAGAGCCTTCGCTGGCTGTGATGACGTACTTGGGCTCTCTCCAAATTTGGCATTCCAGTATAAAATTTCCACAGCATGAGCCACTCCACTTAGTGCTGTTCTTGAATGACCTGATGAAAACTGCCAAGGAGAATTGTCCTGGCTTTTCCAGTTTACAGGTGTGGTTTACAGTATCGCACTTGTCAACAGGATCAGTCTGGCTACACCCATCAGGCCAAAGGAATCATTGTCTTTAGAGCTAGATCAGGATGATGCTACATGGACTCATTATATTATGAATAGCAGTCTTGCAGTTATTCCCTTTCTTTTTGCATTGTTAGTGCATTTTGCTGGTTTTCTCCAGGCAGATGAAATATTAAGAATGAGTATTTCGGATATTTCTATTTTCCTGCTAGTTTCTTTACCTAAGAGGAAATAACATTAGGGGCAAGCGTCGTATCTTATTTGGTCTAGCAAGGTCACCTGCCGAGTTATATATAATCTCAGGGAAGTTACAGGTATTAACTCATTTTACAAAAGAGCGATGGCAGTTTGCCTCAAGTTAGTTAAATCTAAGTCAAATGAAAAGTTTCATGACGGCAAGGGTATCTCATACTCAGCTACAAGAGATTAATTTAGGAAATTTCTTAAGCATTTTGTCTCAGACATCATAGCCAATGGACTGCATAGTTATAGTACTAAGTCTGGAGCCGCATCAAACCCTAGCTTTAAATCTGTTAGTGATGGTTTACTAGGCAGACACAGGGGCTGGAGGAGTTCGGCATCAAAAATATGTATATATCAATTATCAAGTATTGGATTTGCCTCAAGTTTCTCATTGTTTGGGTATTTAGTTGTCTTCCTTCATTCGCTGGGAGAGAAGAGAGCATGCCTCGGCCCCAGACAAGATTCCCTCCTATGAGGGGGTTCTTTCTGGACCCACTGAAACCTCTCTTGATTTAGTTTTTTTTGTGATGTGTAAAATTTAATGTATGTCTACGATTTGTGTTATATTAGGAATGTTGTTATGGTTTAGTTATTTTAATAGCATTTAAATGTTTGTTACAGCCGCTTAATTAATACCAACCATTAAAACAATATTCTCAATGTTTTTGCCTGTGGTGTGTGAATTCCAGAGATTTGAGCAGAATCCTTATTACGGTGACGAGCTTTAAAGATAGGTTGAATTGTACTACCTGGAGATGCTGTAGATCATCCTCTTGTATGTTCTGTGTCAAGTTGTAAACCTGTTAAAACATTAGGTACCTAATTCAGTATGGCAGTGGTCATTGGCATCCTTTATCAAGATCGGCAAATTTAAACAGTGTAACGCATTGCGACAAGAGCACAGAACGTGACATTTTTTCAAATTAAATTTGAACTCTTTTGTCTGCACATACAACCAATATATGTCATAATTTATATGCTTCATGTATATATTTTTGTGCAAGACAAAAAGTGAATTTAAGATCTGTTTGCTTCAATACTTACATGTACCCTTTAGCCTCCTCTTCTCCCCACTTGTGTTTACTCTCCTCCCTGCATTCTGCCACTAAACCTTCAAATTCCCTGCAGTTCAGTCCCCCATAAATAATCTCCTTAAAATTCATACCTGAGTGGAACTGGTCATGGTGCTGAGAGCAAAGATAGTCGCACAGTCTTTTACAGTAGATGAGCTATCAAATGCTCCTTGAGTGTCCATCAGCAGTACAGCAATCTATAGATGTACATTTGTACAAAACAAAGCAATTTCACTATTTTATTGGTTGAAATGTAATTTATTGTTTATTAAAATTACTCTCTTCCCTGACATAGAAAACATAATTATTTTCTTATTTCCTTTTATACATTAAATTTAACATGAAATACACAGTTAACATCACGCCAAATCCAGCTGTCAAATTACTGTCATTGCTGTCACGCAACTGTGCTGAGGGAGGAACGGGGGAGGACAGGGTAAGAATCTGCAAAGATTTGCTTGAGAAGCAGTAAGAGATGCACAAAGATCAGCTGAATGCAATGGTGCATAAAGTGAGAAGCTACAAAGCCCCTTACAAACCCCTGAGGGCCATCCTGCAGGTCCGTTGGCCAGACACGTTTGTTCGACTCTAACTTTGCTTAAATCTTATTTAGCCGGATATGATTATTCTGATTTTCTTTTAAAACACACTGTAACACTCTTTGATGTCATGAAAGTAACAGGCCCTGTGGACAGGTTTCTTCTTGTACTTACAATTAATATATTTTATGTTAGGGGCCCTAAAGTTAAATTACAATTCTACATAAACCCACCTCTTCACCATTGGGCAAAGTTTTAATGTATGGTTTGCTCCAAATGAGGATACCAGTGGTATCTCTCTCTG
>NC_090880.1:15560242-15570242 GCF_036669935.1 Montipora foliosa
TCATCTAAACACTCGGGGAAGTTGGTAGAATTCTCGACAGTTATGCAAACCCGCGACTGCGTCTCGGGTTTGCATAACTGTCTCAAATTCTCCCAACTCCCCCTTGTGTTTAGATGAGGCTATAGAAACACAAAAAACCTCCTCTATTGCTTGAATAGCTAATGCACTATCAATTGACAATGTTTTGCATCACAAGATTAGATCACATGACTGTATTTGGAATTCTCGTCCACAAAATCTTGATGTGAGTTGTAACTGCAACTTCTAGTGGTCAGGTGTAAAAACTGGTCGTTTCTGTTACATTGTTTAATTTGAGGTTGAAGTTAAAACGAAAATCACATTCTATGATTGATATCATTACTTGTATTTTGCATAATTAAATAAATCTGATAATTCTTTATAAACAATTTAATTTCAGGCTAGCTCCTCAGACCTTCGGGCTAGTAACCTCAAGTAACAGCTTGCCCAAAGGGAAAGCTCATCTTCTCATTTTCGTCTCACCCTGCAGTACCTGTTGTTGAGAAACTAACACCTGATGAAAACATGGCACAAGTCTTAGAAAAGCAAATCTTTACCAGATGAAATTTGGATATATATTAGGTGAATGAGACATATGCCTGGCCATGTCTGGTATTAATTATTAAACGTAGCGATATCCGGTTTGTACAAAACATATATCAATATTCACATATTAAGTACCACATCACTGCATTCCTCAATCTAACAGCAATAGCATTGCGTCTTAGCAAATTAACGCGTTGATCATAAAAGTGCTGAGTAACCTGAGAAAACATCATACTTTCTCTGCTTGAATTTATTGATTATGCGTCCGTGGCCGAAGTATTTTCATTCCCCACACCTGTATCAACACAATCAGCGTTGTTTTTAACTCTTCTAAATAATTCAAATTCATGCCTGCAAAACTACATTACGTATATACCGTACACAAACTTTCAGATTTACAATGAAGCCGTGCTTTGATTTAAAAAAAAAAGATTTAGCCTTAGCCTAGTGCAAACAGCACCAGGCCATGAAAAAACGTACAGTACGTTTCATGTACATTTCTTACCTCTCTATCCAAATACCGCAAAAAGAAATCGAGCAAAAACGATTTTCCTTTCCGAAATGCACCAGCCACCGAAACCACAGCAACCTTCTTATCCCGCACACTATCATCGAGCAAAATGTCCTCCAAAGCTTTCTCGTCTAGCTCGAAGCTGTGATTTTGTGTTGCAACAACAACAGGTACCGGACGAGCTCCCAACAATTTTAAATCCAAATCCGGTTCTTGAGATTGTGCCATTGCCCTCTGTGTACCTAAGGAGGAAAAAAAACACTAATTGCTTAAGACGATCATTTTGAGCTCAAAGAGATCTGATGACACACATACCGTCTTGTTGATCGACCTCCATTTCTTTCCTTGCCTGAAATGGACCTCGACCTTCGCACAAAGAAAATTTACAAATGGCCGCGCTCCAATTCTGATCGCACAGAGCCATGGGAATAAAAATGAGTGATGAAGGGAGGGGAAGGAGAGAAGTCATAATGACAAACGAAACACAACTTTTCAACGATCGGAAGCTAACTTGAACGGTGAGACAAAGACGTTTTTGAAATATCATTCATAAGAGCAGGTCTTTCAAAACTAAAAGTTACCTATTTGTTCCAGGCAATACTATAAAAAGAACACAAAGCTCTTTCCTAACACTACCCCAGAGGAATGTCTAGCTATTCCTTCCTTGTAGGATCTCGGGAAATTTTCAAACTTGCGGACATCTTCTTTTCTCATTTGACGTGTTATTGGAAAAAATGTCCGAGACATACGGTAAAGTAACAAATCATCCTTTCAATTTTAAGTAAGAGTCTCATTTAAGAAATCAGCTGTCCTTGTATTACTCTCACTTCAACTTCGTATTCACAAGACTTTGCATAATTTGAGATGTGCATGATAAACTTGTTCGACTATGGTTTTTTAACTTTATTTATTTATTCATTTTTCTTAGATTTTCTTTTCAAGTTCCTTGTTATTGGTAGTGCTGGAACTGGAAAGTCGTGCATCTTACACCAGTTTATCGAAGGAAAATGTAAGTGTCAATTTCGTTCGTAATTCCTACGAGAAGATGATCACACGGATTTGCCCGGTCAACAACGAAATCTTGGAGCATAAGCATAATATTGACAGTTTCATCCTTGTCTGCATTGTTGGCTGCTCCGTATGGTGAAAGGATCTTTAATATTACAATAATCGAAGAAACGAAAATGAACACACAACTTAATCGAACCACAAGAATTTAGAAAAAAACCTACATGTAGTAAGAGTAAACGACGACTACTATTTATACGATTACATTAAGAACTTAAATGTTCCGGTCTAGCCTGATAAAATGAATGCATTACATGAACTAACTAAAAAAACTAACGACCTGGTGACAAAAGGTTAGTAACAACAATACGAACTTGATAACAATGTGCAATAATGTAACATCTCCCGTTGTTGAAATTGACTATACGGATGAAGAGGGGAAAAAATGATTAAATGGTCTCTATAAGTCTTTTCGGTTTATTGATCACTCGTTTGGGTCTTTCATCGACACAACTACGATGACCTTGCACATTAGGTGTACTGTGGGTCGCTTGATTTGGCTCTTTGTCTGGCGCAAAATAAAGCGACGCTTGAGTCACCATGCTAGTACCATTAATTGGTAGTCTCAACAGCATAGGATCTTGGCTGTGACATTGTTGGCGTTTTTGTAACAGTTGCTGATATCCACTAGTACTGGTTAGAATGGGGCTCAACCTGAACGAAAGCTCTCTGGTGTTGTGTCAACAGTGGTAGGACCTTGGCAGTTTTGTTACATTCTTCTCTGTTCTTCCCTTTGGCCATATGCTTGTGGACAGCCTGATCATGGGCATTCTGCATTAGAGATCATGCAGGAAGAAGGGCTCTATATTTGCAACTACTTAACAGCTTAGCAGGTGAAGGTATGCTACTAGTGGGAGGTGTGGCTCTAAGGACCAGCATTGCTAAATTTGGATCTTGCCCAGCAGCTGAACATTTTTTCATACACTGCTTAACAGTGTTTAAACCATGTGTTCAACCAGGCCATTGCTTTATGAATAACAAGGACTTGTGGTGATGTGGTCAAAGCAGTATTTGCCTGCAAAATCCTTAAACTCTGTAGACACGAATGGCAGACCTTTGTCTGAAATGACTATTCTCGGCACTCCATATTCACTGAATACTTCAGGGCATCTGTAGTGGTACTTGCGGTGTTGCACACTTTTGTGATCACAGGAAACCTGCTGTAGTAATCTGCTAGCTGGAGGTACTTAGTAGACTGGAACCTTTTCCCAAGGTCCTTGAGGAACTTCATGGGGCAACAGAGTTTCGCATTGCTGACATCTGGAAAATGTTTGGCACTTGCAACTCTGGGCTACCCGAAGCACATTAGCTGTAATTCCTGACTAAAGCACTACTTCTCGGGCTCTCAACTGTACCTTTTCACTACCGAAATGACCTTAATGGAGCGTTTGGAGAACTTCGTTGCATAATGTCTCTGGAACATTAAGTATATGTCCCTTGAAAAGCAGACCATTTTCTGCACTGATCTCCTCTCTGTACGTCCAGTAGTCCACTAACAATGGATCACAATCTTATCTTGACTCTGGCCAAGCATTTGCCACAACTGCCATTAGCAAACCGCTGCCGTTGCACATTTTGATAGTCGAAGTAACAGCCATTGTAGATGCGGAGAACCAGACGCAATAGATTTTTTCCAGATGCTGACCAAAGGGTTGTGATCTGTTTGTACAGTCACTGTGTATCGTCCATACACATATGTAATGTAACATAATGTGTTTATTTAATCTGTTGCAGTGTTACAACTGAATTACAGATACTACTAGTACTTTACTCTGTCTAATGCCAGACGATTTTACTTGTCATACCTCAACCTTAATCGATCATATATATACAAACGTTTTACAAAGTTATAAAAGCGGGCATCTGCTTAGCAGATGTTTCTGATCTTCTACCTATTTTTTTGTACTGTCGCAAACAAGCCATCCATTCTAAACGATGCAAAATACTTTCGTGATTTCTCTCATTTTGATAGTGACTCATTCTTAAGCGATGTAGAGGCTATTGACTTCTGTGGCTTAGTTAATGATGATGTAAATCAAAGTATCAACGACCTTGTTGACATACTACAAAGGATTTCTGATAAACATGCACCTAAGCGTAGATTAAATAATAAAAAGAAACGACGCCTAAATAAGCCATGGATTTCTCATGCTATATGCACTTCAATCAAACGGAAACAGAGACTCTTTAAATCTCATTTCTTAAGTAATGATCCGAACAAAGTAAAGATATTTAAAACTTATAACAATAAATTAAATCGAATTAAGGAAGCAGCAAAAAAAAATTATTTTAGGGCCCAATTTAGTTTTAATAGTGAGAACTTAAAAACTACTTGGAAGCTAATTGGTATACTCATCAACAGGAAAAAGAGTAGTACCTCGCCACCCATCGCCAAATTGTTGTGCAATGGCACGTACTATACAGACAGACAAAACATCGCCGATCAGTTAAATACTTATTTCGTAAACGTTGGTAATAATCTTTCTCAAAACCTCCCGACTAGTGCCAAAAATCCCACTAATTACATTAAACAGTCCTATTTAAATAGTTTTGTATTTCGTGGGATCCTTACACATGAAGTGCAGGACATAATAATGGGACTAGACCTCAACAAGTCTTCCATAGGAGTTCCCTCAAGATGTGTTAAGCTATCATGTCCTTTCACTAGTGAAGCACTTACAAAAATCTTTAACCATTCGTTAGAACAAGGCATCGTCCCTGATCTACTTAAAATATCAAAAATAACTCCTGTCGATAAGGGGGGCGATGCAGCTGACCCTACGAATTATCGGCCAATTGCAACTCTATCAGTTCTTTCTCAAGTATTTGAAAAATTGATATTTAAACAGCTTAATTACTATATCGAAAAGCAAAACATTTTATTTCAATATCAGTTTGGATTTCGTTAAGGTCATTCGACAGCTCAAGCCATAGCTGAACTTACTGACACTCTAAGGAAGGCAATTGATAACAACCTATACACCTGTGGTATTTTTTGGGATTTCTCTAAGGCATTTGACACTGTAAATCATGAAATATTACTCAAGAAGTTAGAATCATATGGCGTTAGAGGCCTTCCCTTGAGATGGTTCAATAGCTACCTAAGAAACAGGAAGCAGTACACTGCACTTGGAGATATAACATCGCCCATGCAAACTATGACCTGTGGAATTCCACAGGGCAGTACACTAGGACCACTGCTGTTTCTTATTTACATCAATGACTTGCCGAACTGCTCTGATAAATTAAGCTTTAAAATTTTTGCCGACGATACCAACGTATTCGCCTCGGCAAGCAACCTAAAAACTCTTGAAGCTCTAATGAATTCTGAACTTGAAAAGGTGAAAGAATGGTGCGATGTAAATAAATTGTCGATAAATATGTCAAAAACTAACTTCATGATAATTAAGTCTACCAGGAAGAAAGATATGCCTGTACGTATTCAAATTAGAAATAGCGATGGAACGAGCCATCCTTTAATCCGTAAAAATCATATTAAGTATCTAGGGGTAATGATTGATGACTGTGTCTCGTGGAGGTATCATATTTCGTACATCTGCTCTAAAATCTCGAGGAATATCGGCATTATATCAAAGCTAAGACATTACTTATCTATAAAGCAACTTAAGCAAATTTATTATAACCTCATTTATCCTTACATAGCATACGCAATTTTGGCATGGGGCAGCACCTATATCTCCTCCTAAAATCATGTTGCTCGATTAATATTCTTCGCAAATATACGTGGTAAAGATACTGAGAGTGCTCTCCCATTGCTGAACTTGCTGGACATGCTCACCGTATATAACATTTATTCTTTATACGTCTTAAAATTTGCCCACCTCTGGCACAAAGGTCTACTACCTGATGTATTTCGCAACACTTTCCAGTATGCTAACGAAGTGCATAGCTACAATACTAGATATGCAGCCCAAAAAAATTTATATAAGCCACGTATAAGGACGAACACTGGCAAACAAATGATTTCATTTAAAGCTATTGATCTCTGGAAGTCCATCCCACAAAACCTTAAAGATCTGAATGTGTACACTTTTTCTAAAAATATCAAAAATTTCTTACTCTCGGAGCAATATTCAAAGAAACCTGTCTCTTGAATTTAAGTATTATCTCTTGACTTGTCCTCTGTACCTCTACTATATCTTACTTTACTTCAATTATTATTTTTAATGGTGTTTTTTTGTCTCCGACCTCTTTCTATTTCCTCGCCTGTATCAAGTGTAACATCAATAGGTAACATGGGGGCCAACTAGGAAACCGAATGGTTTATTTGGTCACCATGCTCAAGCTCTTTTACTTAATACAATAGTAACATCGTCAGCAACTACAAATGTATGTAATTACACTAAGTAACTACATCAAGAGGAAATAAACTGAATTGAATTGAATTGAATTGAATTGTCAATGGGGAACCCCCAGGAATCAATGGGTTAAGTCAGCTAACAAGGATAACAATAGTAAATAATTGGTATAAATAATTTTTATAAATACAATAATTATATAAACAATATTCACTCTTCAGCAAGTGCACGAATATGAAGCCGTCAGTAATTCTGAACTGGTGTATTATGAATGCACTACTGTAGGTTTTGCGAACTACATGTACTGTAGTTTGTTAATTTAATATGTTATTGTGGGCTTAACTACATTGTATAATGTTTGAATCTGACCTTAGAGAATAATGGGAGCTATGCTGCAGGAAACGGCTTGAAACAAGCTTTTATACAGGATTCTCAGGCAGATATTCAGCCTCAGGATACTCTAGACCTGGGAACACTATTTTGAGGCCGTGCTTCTGTATCCTCTTGATCGCATTCGCAATGTACTGTGGCAATGCAGCGAAGACAGGACAGGCGTACTTTAGTATCGGCCTGATCGGAAAGCAGTAAACTCTAACTACATCTTCTGTTGAAACTCCACAACGTTTAAGTTCAACTATATGATCAACGTGCACTGTCCAGGTCAAGTCATGAGAAAATCAACCGCCAAAACCTTACATCAACATAGTGATGAAATCTCTCTAGCACAAACACAACACTCAATACCGGTAATTCTCTCTCGATGTTGGAGTAACGCTGCTCTGTCTCATTGAGGCTCCTTGACGTGTAGACCCCAGGTTTACCATTCTGAAAGATTTTTTTAAAAATAATTTTTATTGATTTTTTTATTTATTTATTCTGAAAGATAGCTGCACCTAAATGTTTAGGGATGCATCTGATTGGATAATGCTCGCCTTGGGACCGATCAAAGTAAACTAGCACTGACGCCATTGTAATTTCTTCCTTGATATCCTCAAAGGCTGCCTGCTGCTTACTCTCCTAGACAAAGGAGAGCTCTCTCAGTGGTGCAGTTAATTCAGCTAAGGTTGGACTGAAGTGATTCAAGTAGTTTGCCAACCCTAGTAAGTATTGCAAATCATGAAGACTCTCATGTGGGTTTCTCTCTGCAATAGCTTGCGTCTTTTCTGAATCCACCTGGTATCCTGATGGCGTAAGGTATCCTCCAAAGAAGCGGCAATCGTGAGACTTCAGACGCTTTTCATTTGTCAGAACTGACCTGCCAAACCATTCCCGTAGTAACAAGAATTTTACTTTTAATCAAAACTGTCCGACCAGATCAGTCAAATCCTAAATACCATGCAAGAAAGAGATGGTTTTTCAGCAAAAATCTCTTGGGAAAAGCCTATTTCATTGTCAAATGGAAAGCGCCCTTAAATACAAACTTCTTTGCATTAAAGGTGATGCTGTTTGCTCTCGCTTCCTCCATGCCATAATTATGCAATCCTGGGTGTGTTTGGAACATTCCTCAGCACTCTATCATTTCTTTCTTGGAAAACATCTCCTGCAACTCTCAGACCAAAAGGTAGGAGTAGCTATCTGTACTTCCCCCATAGTGTCTTAGATGTTGTCAAAAAACTTCTCTCACTGGCCAAAGGAACATGCCAATATCCAGACTTCGCATCCAGCAAACTGAAGTACCTCGAACTGGACAACTCTTGCAGGATGTCATCAATTGTTTTACTGTACCACTGGTTTCACTTTATGGCCTCGTTAAGATCTTTAGAATGGAGGCAGAGCCTCTGAGAACCATCTGGTTTCTTGACTGGAACAATGGAGTTGATCCACTCTGTGTGTTCTTTTACCTCTTGAATCACTTCAAGCTGTACCCTGTACCAATCTCTCCAGCTCCACTTGATGGTGCGGATGTTGCACAGGGCCCGGTTGTTCAAAGGCCGATTAACGCTAATCCCAGATTAAAAATTAACTTCCTCTACTCCCAAATGCTGTTTGACACTGATATTCAGATAAAATTTACATTAGTAGATGTCGATCTTGAAAAACAAAAATAAGCAAAAGAAACTTTAACCAAAAAGTTGAAAACATGAAACAAAAGTTTACACTAATCCTGGATTAAGTTAATCGGCTTTCGAACAACCGGGCCCAGGTGTGTAACTCTGCTTTCAACTGAATGTGATAAGGTCCACCTGGCAAAGTTCCTATTCCCTGGAATACATCTGTATATTCTTGCAGCAGATACTCCTTATTTGTGGGAAACTGATGTGTTTTGCCATTAATTGTTATCTTGCTGTCATTACACGCCTGTATTACCGGAACAACAGGATCCATTTGCTTGGTGGTATTTTGGGCTCCAGTTGGGTTGCTTGTTAACTTGGGAGTTTCGCCTGTAACCATTTTGACGGTTGTATCAGCCTTGGCTTGAACAGCTGGCTCCTGGATGGGAAACCAACATAACCCGTGAGAAGAGCTCTATTCCTTCCAAGGATCATACATGTATGCCCTCTGCTGTTTGCAACCGCTGAACTTTAGAACTGTATATTTCTTGTCATCATGGTAAATATAAACAATAAAGGATCCAAGATTCTCAACCAGATGATTGTTATAACCTCTAAGGTGCACTGTTGGTCTACTGAGTCTAAGACCATCTCCGAAAAGTGCCTTTGCCTTGTATAGGGGTAGAATATTACAACTTTTCCCTGTATCAACCTTGCACAAGATCTGGAACACCTGTGAGGAAGAATTCTGGCTGAATCTGGGTAATTGTGGGGGTCTGAAGTTGGGTGATTGAAGGCTTTCCACTGTCACTGTCATAAGATTGTGGACAGGTGCATCAAAATAATTATACTGCCTCATATTCATCTGGTACGCAGTCTACAAAATTAACGTGGACGCTGTTGCGCCTTGAGTGTGTACCGGTACTTCATTTACATGACCACCCCTAGCTTTGGACTTGCATACCAATGAATAATGACCTTCCTTGCGACACTTAAAACACGTCACTTTCTTTGCAGGACATTCACCACGGGGATGCGAAGGCTTCGCTCTGCAATTGAAACATGACTGTCGTCTAGATTTCCTTTCCTTGTCATCCTAGCAGTTTTTCTGTGGCTGAGGTTTACCCTTCTTTGCACCTGGGGCTGAATTGGAAGCTTATGAACTTCCATTTGTACCTCATTGCCTTTAACTTCTGGCTGCATGTAGCCAACCTGATGAGCAGTGGCATCCTGATTTTGTGTAATTGCCTCTTCTAGCATCAATGCAGATCCTTTCTTGATACACTTGTAATAGGCTTCTTTAGAACGTAGTCCTATTACTCTCTCCGATTAGTCAGTCACACACTTCTGGGAGATACTCACACTGGTCACAAAGAATGGTGGCCTTGTCGATGTACTCTGAGAGGCTGAGATCACCTTGCTCTAAGGGACAGAAGTTCGCTGCGGTGCAAGTGTGTTTGATTTCGGCCTCGTCCATTCAACAAACTTTTTAAGAAGACGACTGGATCTCCTTTTTGTTCGTTAGTGAGATTCAATGACTTAATGTT
>NC_090880.1:15575242-15590242 GCF_036669935.1 Montipora foliosa
TTGCCCAGTAAATCATTGGTTGAACATTAGGAAACCTCCTATGTCTATATGCACATCTTGTTGAGGTGCATGTGCAATCACATGATGATAGAGCTTGAATATATCCCATAGGTCTTAGTGAGTGCCTGTGTTTTTTTTTGTTGCAGAAATTTAATATTAAAAAATACATCTTTGCAATGTTGTCTCATGAACTCTCCTATCTGCAAATGTTTTGTAAAAGCTACAGATATTCAAAACATAGGAAAATGCTCAGCTGCAGTAAATTAATTAACATTATTAGTAATTACATTTATTTATTTATTTATTTATTTATTTATTCATTTATTCCATTTTCACTGCATTACTGTCGTGGGAAATGACTAGAAGGGAACATACAAACCATTCGAGCTAGTCCACCCAAACTTCACTGCACTATCGGGTGTTGACAAGAAAAACAACAATTTAGCGGAGTGCTGTATATAATAAAATTCATTGTCTATTTTTGGGTAGGTTCTCCTCAGCCAGGCAACCAGGCTTGTTATTTTACTTAAACTTTCTGGTCATCTCAGATGACCATAATTTCTAGCACAGCTTACACTGTATAACTAAACTACCAACAGAAGCACAACTCCAATTCCATTGTTTTTCTCATACATTCAATGTCGTTTATTAGAGTTAATAAATGAACAGCTTTTCATTTCAATGCCATGTTATATCATGTTACATGTATTAATTAAATCATATTTTAGGTCTGTAACAAGAAGCTATTACAGAGGAGCAGCAGGAGCATTACTTGTTTATGACATTTCAAGGTAAACTACAGCAGTTACAACTGATTCACACAATAATTTTAAGGAGTCACAGTATCGCTTGAGTGGATAAGTTTTGGCTAAAATGTCTATAATACATGTGCATGTACCTCCCATTTATCAAAGGATTAACCTTTTTGATTAAAAAAAGGTTGAGTATACTATTTTATAAAATTAATGTGTCAATTTAGCTCCAAGCAACAAGTACAGTGCATGTAACTTCTGTTACAGTACAAGGATGATTATTTTTTCCAAATGTCAACTGAATCTAGGTCACTATGTAGACTTTAAATTAATACTACATGTATTTATCAACTTTGCCTTTTTTGGAAGTCTCCCCTTCAAATAATGTTCTCTGTATCTACAGCTGTAAATGTTTGGTTTCTAACAATGACTGTGTATACCTTCCCTAAAAAGTAATTAATTAATTAATTAGGTCCTTGACAATAGACCTTTTTGCAGATACGGTGGCCATCTTGATTTCTATTGTTTCAAATAGCTATTATTGGATACCCAGGGGGTAAATACATATTAATTTGCCCCCTGAGCATCCCATAATGTCTTTCGAAACAATAGAAATCAAAATGGCCGCCGTATCTGCAAAAAGGTCTATTCTCAACTTGTTGGCTTCAACTCTGGAAATTCATAAATTTGTGAGCTCCAGTTTCCCTTCATCATTCTTGAAATGGTCATTAAGTCTTTTAGATGTCTATCAGACTGAGTCGACCAGTTTTTCAATTAGTAACAACACTGAGTTCATGGTTTCCGGTTTTGAGCATGCATTTTAAATGACATCTTCAATGTCAGCTGCCATGTTTGGTTTCTTTTTTATCAATTGAGCCAATATCAACTGACTTATATTTCCTTCCATTTACAGACACGAAATAAAGAGACTTCAAAATAATGGTGCTCAATAAGTAACATGAATGCACCTGGGTGGGGCTAAAAAAGGCTTTGTCCAGCAGACATGGCTAAAAATCATCCCTTTTCTTTACTCACTATAGATTCCTGCATGGTCACAGTATTACCGTACATGTAATTACACAGTCATGTAATAATTACATAATTAATAATGAATATTATTGATTATTCACCACTCTAACTGAATGGTCTTATAAAAATATTAATTTAAAATCATGTCGTGTAATTTGTTTTTAACTGTCACAGCCGTGAAACATACAATTCTTTAACAAACTGGTTGACAGATGCAAGAACTCTGGCTAGTCCTAATATTGTTATTATCCTCATTGGAAACAAAAAAGATCTTGATAATGACAGAGAAGTTACTTTCCTGGAAGCCAGCAGATTTGCACAAGAAAATGGTCAGTTTGTTAATGTATCTCTGAAAATAGTTTCTTTTTTACATGCATGAACTGGTAAAAATTGTAATAACTAAAGAAAGAGCCATGAAGCGGCGAGGTACATTTAGATACATGTATCTACCACCAACCACCGACTCTGAGGTGAATAGTTGTTTAGGTTATTCTAAAACAGTGAGATAATAAAATTAATATAGCACAAAAAGATGATTTTATACATTCTGGCAACTACACCCTGTATTGAAATATTGCAATATTTCACGCAAAATTGCTCAAAGGTGAATAGTAAAGGATATTAATATTGGAGTTTGAGTAGCCAATCAGAGCACACTTTCAACACTAATTATACTAAAATTAATTAGCCAATAATATGTATGTACACTGCTTGTCCCTCAAAACCAAAAAGTACATCCTGTAAACCATTAAGTACAGAACATCCACCATACTGAGTCTTGGCTATGCTAAATAATTATTATAACCAAGCATTATAATTAATTTTTATTGATTTCTTCATCTGCTTCTTGGTGGGCCATTTTTAATGTTTGCAGATCATCATCATCATCATCATCATCATCATCATCATCATCATCATCATTATTAATTAATTAATTAATTAATAATTTACTCCCAGTGTACCCTATGGACCCCCAGTTGAGGAATAAAAACGTCTGGTGTTAGACAGAGTAAGTCTCACTCCCACAAATTCATTGTGTTAAAAAGGGCTTTTAAATATAACTGGTCTTGATTAGCGGCCGCTGTTTTGGGAAAGGAGCCTCTCTCTCTCGTGGAGAGGAATGAAGACCAGACTCTAGAGATTGACGGAAATAGAGCTTAAACATATAGCAATATTAAGTCAAGCTTTTCCATGCTCTTCCCAAGTGCCTGTTGTTTTAATGGTGTGCTGTGTTCCTTTTTACCTTTCTGCAGAGTTAATATTTTTGGAAACAAGTGCTCTAACAGGTGAAAATGTTGAAGAGGCATTCTTGAAGTGCTCGAGAACTATCCTCAGTAAGATTGAAACAGGTAAAGAAATACAATTTGGAAAACCTTATGCTGAGAGCAAAGAGTACAATATATGTATAGCACTTACATGTACATGTACATGTGTACACATGTAACTGAGCAAAAATTCCCACGCAAACTTCCACTTTTGGTAACTTGCATGCATGGTGTTTTCCTTACTATAGGCAAAACAGCAAAAAGTGTTTAGAATACATGTATAACATTAGAGGAGAACTGATTTTTATGAAGGCAGCGTTTAAATGGTGGAAGTACATATAAAATCGCTGCATCTTCTATATTCAAGTGCATGCACAAAGTTGTATCCCTAGGATTTTCGTACTGAGAGACAGGGAAATCCCAGTGCTAGGAGGATCTCAAAAACCTTTTTATACTTGGAAGGGCCATTACTTCTAAGTAAGTCTTGTACATCGTATCCCGTAAAAACTCGTGTGTAAGCTGCATCTTTTTGCCGAAATATTGGGCTCAAAATCGTGGGTGCGGCTTATATACGAGACCATTGCTTTCAGAGGGAGTAAACTGGCTGGTATTGGGGTCAGAAATAAAAACCTTCAGTAAGTCAAGATAAAACATAAATTATTCTTCGACCAATCACTTCAACAATGATCTCCACTGCATGCAAGAAAATACCACGTTTTTTGGGAGAACTCACGAGGCAAATGGCATGTTTGTCCATGGGATAGTTATACTGTCCTTTAGCGACACATCTTTCTCCGATCAATGACTTCCATACATCTTTATAAAAAATTAATGACATATACGCACAGCACAGCTGATGTCCATGTTGTTTTCTGATCGCTGTCCTTCTATAAATGACTGCATGGTTGCCATTCATAGCACGAATGTTGCCACTTTATTTCCCGGAATTCGGGAAATTCATGAGGATCGTTCCGTTTCCAGACGCTTTCTCACGATTTTAGCTCGGTTTACAGGATGGGATGCAAGGTAAAGTGCCATTCTTATCCGGTTGGTTTAACATATTCGGAAAATCGCTTACCTTTATGCAACGATCATTCCATCCGGATTTTTTGGCTAAATGCCAACCCCATATTGTTGTCTCACTTATTTTAGACAATTATGGTTTGTTTACGATGGTATTTGATACTTTGTGAGTGGTTGTAGATGTTTTTGAGGTAGTTGTAGTTGGTTTTTGACGGTTTCAAGTCGTTCCATGTTTTAGCGACTACGGAGTTTTACAGTGTACAGTATAATAAATTATATGGTGCCTAGGACCGGGTGCTGATCGACATTGTTCCACTAATTTTGAGCCATGGACTCTCAGGTACCCTAGGATGCGTAGTTACTAATACAAGGAATGACCTACAGTGAGATTCAATGACCTACAATGACCTTCAAAGAGCTACAGTGATCTACAATGACCTACAATGACCTACAATGAGGTACATTGTGAGCTAAAATTAGCTAATGACCAGTAATGAGCTAAAATAAAAGATAATTTGTAGTTCTGAGGGCACTGCAGCATGTTTGCAGTACAAAGGTTAAAAACATTCCACTCTGCGCTTTGAACCAATCAAAACCTCGTTGCTGAGCAAGTTGAAAATTTCATTGTGTACTCTGAACCAAAGAAAACATTGTGGGAGGAATAACGTATTTGTTTATTGTTGCCAAGCAAAGCCTTGATACATCTATTTGTACATTTTCATTTTATCTTTAAAACAAAGGAAAACCATGCAAGGGCCTTTTCGCAGTTTGTTTCTGCCTTCAAGGCCATGTGCGTAATTGCTGTTGTCATTTGGGCTGTCATGCAATGGACTAAAAGCGTTGCGTGACAATGCACCATGGATGTATTCGGCTCACCAAACTCTTCACCCTGATCCTCTTTTGTCTTTCTCTTTCATTGTAAGCCATTTAAGTAGGCCATTGTAGCTCATTAGCTAATTTTAGCTTATAATATAGCTCATTGTAGGTCATTGTAGATTGTTGCAGGTCATTGTTGTAGTTCATTGTAGCTCATTGTAGATCATTGTAGGTCATTCCTTGTTTTAGTAACTATGCCCTACGATGCCCCCACTTGACAAGTAACGTTAGACACAGTAAAATCTGATTAGTGTCACTCCCAGGAGTCAGTGGATTAAACTTTACCTTGTAAACCAAGCAAAACTTCCTTCAACCTCCAAGGTCTTCCTTGGCTAGTGAAAACGCCATGTCAGAGTCTTTGGGAGGGGGGCATTCTGTTGTCTTTAGAACAAGCTTGACAGCCCTATATGTAGCTATTATGGATTGTAATATAATCTAATTGACAAATTTACTCATGTCTGTATTACAAGTGTGGAATTGACAAGCTCCTGCTTGCTTGTAAAAGCCCATTTGGCATTTCACATTCAAGATTTACAATTTTCCTTTTAGGTGAGTTAGACCCTGACCGCATGGGATCAGGAATACAGTATGGAGATCCTTCGCTGCGAAGAACAATACGTCCTGGCAAGCAAGAACAAAGACAAAAGTGTGCCTGTTAATTGTTCCAATAATTGCCCTTGAAAATCAAAACTTCCTCACTCATTTATGCTGTATCTATACATGTAGTTAGTGCATGGTAGCAAGAAACTTGCCTCTTAACATTATTTGTTAACTTTTTTTATTCCATGGATTAAGCAGTAAACTTATGCTGAGACAGATGCAGTATGGCATATCAAGCATAAATTACAGCTTGAGCACAACATGTTGACTTCTCAAAAGTTAGTAAGTTAAAATTGTGACAATTGTTGCAGTGTTGGGAGGTAAAGATGTGGAAAACTTGTACATGTATTTCTTTGTTAAACAGTTGGCCAATCCAAGACCTTCAAGTTCAGAGTCATCTGTGACTGTAATTTGCCCTGCTTTAAATTGTTCACTTTTCCTTGCATGTGAAGTCATTTCTAATCAATTCTTGCATGCAAATTATTTTGTGCTTAACGTCCTGCGATTGAGTTGTGGATTCATTTAAAAGGTGTCTATTAAACTACAGATACTAGATTTTAAATAAAAATAATACAAGTAGACTGAGCTTCTGAGGCTTCTTTAAGGCTTGGAGTACACATATGAAGGTGCATATTTTACGTTCATTGTATTCCCACACCAGATACTCTAGCCGTGGATGGATTGTTTAAGAGGTTGTCACCTATTCTGGAAAAAAATCATTAAGCACTGGTGTCCTTAATTTAATTGAGGTACTACATTCGTGCCAGAAGGCCTCATGAATGAATAATTGCCTATTAGTACAATGTACTTTCCCTACATGTAGCAATAAATAATCTTTATGTAAGATACTATTACTTAACTTGAGGGTGTAAAGTGAAGGTTGCAGGCTGGGCTTGCAGGTAATTGTTTAATTGTAACTAAAACAACCCAAACCTTTACAAAAATGCAAACCTTAGGCTTAAACATTATTTTTTAGGCATAATGTTAGCAGTAGTAAAGTTTGCGTTGTTTCAGCTATGGTGAAAATAATGGCCTGCAACTGTAATCTGCAACCTGCAGTTTACATTGTCTAAAAATTAACTTTCTTTTAGTATTATGGTTTTGTTGTTAAATCTTGAAAATCTGTTAAATACTGTCAATTAAACGATTTGCACAAAGCTTTGATCTGTGGTGAATTTTCCCAAGTTACATGTACCTGCAAACAATAAAATTAGAAAAAAGTTAATAATAATGAGGGCGACTGGATGACAAGAGGAATGATGGTATCTTGGTCTCATTTTTGCATGTGACCAAAATTACAAAAATAGTCTATGTTTGTCTACTTGTTGTTTTAAAACTAATTGCTAGAATTTAAAATTATTTTAATTATTAATTTCACTATCAGAATAATGCCTAAATTGAAAAAAGAGAAGAGCTGAAAGGGTAACCCATACATGTCTATCTTCAGTAGCTATAATCTTTGATATGTAATAGCTTTTGTAGTCTTCACAAGAAGTTCATTTTACAAAGCACCAATTTCTTTTTGTACAGAAGCATTGCATACAGATGCAACTAGAAATGGTTTGTTCAAAAACTTTATTCTTAAAGTCAATAGGGTTTTAGTAGAAATTACTGAGCTTTTGTTCTTTTTTCATGTTTAGTTTTCATTATAATTATTCCATTTATTTTACCAATCAATTTCTTTTCAGCTATGATTATCATTGTAATAACTTATATGCTAATGTGTCTCTTGGTCAAACAGACATTTGAAGAAGATTTTATTACAGAATAGATTGCATTTCCTAGTATGTAAATCTATTAATTATTAATAAGCAATTCTTAAAAAATGGATAATTGTACTTTCCTGTAGGAAAGGAGAAGTACAATAGGTTGAAGGATGTGAAATTCAGTTGACTGTTACATGTATATTCCAATGAAGAGCAAAGAAGTTATTTGAGCACAGAATTATTTCTCATAGATTCAAGAGATTGGTGGAGATTGGGAATTGTTGATATCTTTTGAGATTCAAGAAAACATGTTGCCACAGTGTAGGTCTCACAAGTTAATTATGGCTGAATATTCGATATGGCTTTGTGTGCTGTTATTGCTAATTTTTGAGAATGGTAATTGTGCGGCATTGAGACGAACTTTCAAGCCAAATCAAAATCAGATGGATTTTTTTCTTTGTAAGTGCTAACATACATATTTACCTCATGCGCATGCAAGGGTATTTTCATACAACAGATAAGGAAAGGCCTTAATAGGAAGCATGTAGAAAAAATCACTGCATATTATTATTCAAATGCCAGAAATTAAAGAAACATCCATACCATACACTGTAGTTAGACGTACTAGGATGAGGTTATCTTTGCTATCTTTTTAAAGAAAAGTACATGTGCAAACGATTCAGTGCTTGAGTGCTTGAATAATGCAAGTTTTTGATGGGTTAATCTCAATTGATAAACATTGACTAGACAGCGGTAATGATGCACACCAGACCATTACATCATAATAATAATGGGTCAATTTACTGAATGATAAGCCAGGTGACCCAGATAAAGAAATCAGTTTTAGCTGAATATATAACATACATGTAATTTGCAATTAAGTGGCATTACACAACTGTACAAGTTACTAATTATATCACAGCATCTTTGTAGTTTTTTGAGATATTTGTACATGAAGAATAACAAGGCTAACTTAGATGAATAATAAATTGGGGTAACTGGATGAAAATATAACATTTTTTTTGGTGGTGATCAGGGTGTCTTTACAAGTCTATGGAATTAGGGACAATGTTGGCTCTGTGTGAATTATTGAACAAATGGGGTGTTAGAGTACGTGTACGAGTATTTTGAGTGAATATTACAGGCTCTGCTCACTGGTCATGGACTTAAGTAAAAAATATATTTATGTCGGCCTTGGTAGACAACAGCTTGGCAAATTTTTGATAGGCTTTTACAGTGTAGGGGAAATTTAAAAAAACAATAGTTCGCAGTAAGACATGTAGTATGCCTGTAAGGGCTGGTACACTACCGTCCTGACCCTACATTTACTGTACCTTTTGTAAATAATTATGTGAACTCTGAAGTTTTGGTTACTGCTACCAACCATATCTGCAGTAGAATAGAGTTTAAACAAATTGGATTAAAATCAGCCAATCACAACACTGGCTATGACCCATGTATGCATATAAACTAAGTCTACCACAGTGATTGGCAGGGGTAAGACTAATTTAATGAACTGCAGACCCTGGAACTACAGAACCTGCGGAACCTAGAGAAATGACTGGGTTTTTTTTTTTAACCCCATGATAAAAACAATGAGAATGACGTTAACATTTGTTGAATCTCGGCTTTACCAACCTGTTATTGCATCCCAGGTGCCATTTGCTGTCCATCAAGGATTAACTTGTGGATTGTGTGACAATTAAGTCACAGAAATGTCGCACCCGAGGAATTCCTTGCTTCCGGCGATTTGTTGTCGTTGTTATGACTTACTACGCCGTAAACATGAAGGGAAGGAGGAATGTATCGTTTCTTCGGCTACGTGTTTTCCTTCTGTGGAAAGGTTGATATTTTGCATTATGTTGTTCATATAATTATGCTTATGATTCAAGCATGTTTATGCACAAGGACTAGACCAAGATCAGAGAAACAGGGGAAAACGTCCCATCACCAACGTGCCACGCACCAAATTCTCCTTGTAACCACAAGCCATTGATCAAATCAATCGTAGTTCTAACTCGCAATTTCCCTGAAGTCAAATAGACACCGTAAAACTAAAGGAAATAATACATACATAAAAGGCAAATCTCGCCAGAAAATCGAAAATAACCTTAAACAGACCCAAATAACAACACAAAAAAGATTAGGAAAATTAGAAATACACAAGACTAAAGGAACTGCGCAAAGGTATAAGCCAGGCACTAAACTAACACTATAACTGGCCAAAATAACGACAAGGTACGGGCAGGGAAATAGCATCACGTGACGTGCGGTTTGAGGGAATAAATTTTCTACTTGCAAAAATCCCATGATACACCTCTTAAACCCCCCCCCCCCCCCCCCCTCCTCCAGCCCATTGCCCTACTTGTCACGCAATCCACCAGCTAAAATTGGCTTAATTAATTAAAGAGATGGTGCACAGAGACATCACAGCTGAGATTCAACAAATGTCATCATTTTTATCATGGTGTTTCAATAAAAAGTCATTTCTCAAGGTTCTGCAATTCCGGGATTTGCAGTTCCACAAATTAGGGGTATTTCTGCAGGTACCGGAAAACATTGTGTTTTTGGTCACTTGGGATAAGTCTTTATTTGGAGTTGTTTTGTTTTCTGTCTTTGTTTCTTTTGCTTTACATACCAGCAGAAACAAAACCAGCAGAAACAAAACCATTCATAATTGTATTTGAACTTTAGATTTTGCAAGTCAATGAAAGGTGCTTTATCCATGTTATAAAAAATTGCACCATTTTAGGGATCACATGACACAGCTCTAGAGACTTAGGGACTTTCTTTCTATGTTTAGTCAAGCCTATCAAATCACTACCGTGCTTTCTGGACAGAGGATCCTATTTAAGGATGCGTTCGATTGACCATATTCCAGAATAGGAATACATGGAATAAAAGTTAGTAACCCTTTGCGTTAAGGAGAAACACGTTGAAATTGTCAAACACCTGCTAAAATGCTATTTTAAACATATTTATTATCCTTGTTGCTTCAAAACCCAAGACATACCATTTTAAATCATAACCCCATGTATTCTTTTTCCGGATCAATCGAATGCACCCTAAATATGTTAATAAAATATTGGGATAAGCTGACTCCTCGGAGTGAGACTTGACGGATTTTACTCTGTCTAATACGAGACGATTTTTCACAACCCCATGTCACCTGGGGGTCCAGGGGGTGAACTACGGCACCTGAGGGTCAAAGGTTTAACTTAATCAAATCAGAAGTTTCTAGAATGCTCTGGAGTGTTGTGCCATGGCTATGTTAGCCTGATTCTCAGACAGTCCAGGTTTCTCGTGTCACGCACTCTAAAGGGAGGAGAGTGTGTGAAACAAGCGACCTGGACCGTCTGAGAATCGGGTTATCGCTATGTAAGCAGTTCAAGTAAAATAAGCATTTATTATATAGATTCTGATGAAATACTTTCAGATTTTCCTTCCAATGAAAATATCAAAATTTTCACCACGTGCAGTGAACATATCATTTTTATCTTCCACCTCTGAGGATATACTGTAGGTTTTGTCATGGTGATGATTAGCCAAAAAAACAGCAGCTTTTCCTCCATTGTAAGATACATTTGTGCTGTAATATAATTCTTCTCTACTACATTAACATTTTCATTGTGCAATTTGACATTAGCATGATTTGTTTTTCGTGAATTCATAAATCTTGTTTCATTTTACCTAAAATGCATATTTTCACTCTTGGTGACCATATTTTCAGCATTTCAAAAATGAGTAAAATACACTGTAGGTTGTTTTAATCTGGACATTTCATCAATATCTATATAATAGAGGATATTGAAGCAGAAAAGTATCTTACAATGAAGAGGAAGCTAGCGTTTTATTGGCTAACCGTGTTCGTCACCATGACGACACCTATATTCTCACATGTGAAAGATAAAAATGATATTTTCACCGCATGCAGTGAAGATATGATTTTTTAGTACAATGAGAAATCCTGTTACTTCATCAGTATATAATAAACAGAAAATTACATGGCTGCTTGGGGATATGAATCTTAAGGATCAAGGATAAAATTTGTATCCCTGTGTAGCCACGTAATATCCTCTATAAATCATAATTAACAGTAACCACAAGTGATCAGGCTAGTGTGCAGAGAGGCTGTGTTTATTTCAAGTCTACCCATCTGTGTTGGCTGTAAACCTCGGAGAGTTCAGTGCATGTCTGTAAGCTTGAATACTATGTAAACTTTGTAAATAGGATCAAATCTACTTGTTTCTCTTACCAACAGGAGGTAATCTGTTTAGCCTGTGGATGAATCATTTACTTTCAACCAAACCACTCACTCATATCAAGCCAACACACATTAGCAAGAGGAATTTTTTTTCCCTGTTAAAAATAACTGGCTTGGTTTTTTTATTAGCTACACTTGTGTACATCCCCAAAGTGGCCACTGCTTTTATTAAAAAATCCCTGAAGTCATCCACCAGATAAATGCACGACTTGAACAGGTAAATCCAAGGTTTTAACATCTGGATTGTGCAGGGACTAAACATCAACTTACTGTAGTATTACTTTTGACGAGAGATTTTTTAAAATAACATTAACCATGAACTTTGGCAAATGGATCACTGTAAAATCATTCACTGAATCAGATATGATAATTAATAATTATTAGTTCCTAGCAATTCTATCTGAGAAAATGTTGTTTCACATCCTCTTCTCTACAATAGTTTCTTTGGTACTCAGTCAGCCACCAAGATTTAGGAAAAGCGATCTCCGCATCAAAATGACCTGGTGTTTCTTTCTTTTTGGCAGCTTCTTCTCGAAGTTGCGCTTTCTTTTTTATTTCTTGTTGTCTTCTTTTCTGAGCTCTGAGAGCAGCTGGATAAACCTGCAAGTTATATAATATATAAAGGATATTACATGGCCGTGGAGAGATACTCTTCGAGTGTTGAAAAATACTTCGAGTGAGCGCAGCAAATGAATGAAATGTTTTTCAACACAAGAAGAGGAATTTTGTATCTCCAAGCAGCCATGTACATGTAATATTCTATTTATTACATAAACACCGATGAAACACTAAATCATCACAAAAGGCATCAAAAGGCCCAAGTTTCATATGTAACCATACCAACAGTGATCTTTTCATGTGTCAAAATAACATGTTTTCGCACAAAAGCTCACTTGGTAGATCCTTCGTGTTTATATAATATTATATATATATATATATATATATATATTTTTTTTTTTTTTATAATGATATGAATGATTCATATCATGAATGATAAAACAATGGGGTACTTGAGATGGTGGATCACCAATGATGAGGCAATTATGTAGTAAGATTATTTACTCGTTATCCAACAAATTTACTCTCTCAGTGCCTCTCTTCACCCAGGTGTATAAATGGGTACCGGCAAATTTAATGCGGAGGGTAACCCTGTGATGGACTAGCATCCCATCCATGGGGGAGTAGAAATACTCCCAGTTGCTTCATGCTACCAAGCGCCAGCCTGATGGGCCACTAGGCTCGTAGCAGACTTTACCTTACTATGCGAAGTACGTAACACCCCTTGTGATGTATGTGACACCACTTCGTCTTATTTCACCAGAAATCACTACATAGCAGGCTTGCCCAAATGCAGCAGTTACGAAGCTGAACGCACACGCAAGTGCCAAAACAAGTTAATTACTAACTCGTTTTACCGGTTTAAATTTAATTTATTCGTCCTTGGCGCTGGACGGCGGCTCACTCAAAGAAACTAACGGTCGCTTGCAGTGGTTTTTTCTCTCAGGGAGCGTATAGTAGGAGAAACCAACTGCTCACAGGGTATGACTCAAATTGCTTGGGTCTTAAAATTAACCATTTGGCGATTAATATTAAGCCAACAGCGTGCAAAAACTATGTCCCCGTTTAACCCTTTCAGCCCCGATAGTGCCAAATGTCACTTATAGATTTTACTCTGTCTAACGCCAGACGATTTTACTCGTCAATGGGGAACCCCTCGGGGCTTAAAGGGTTAATACGTTGTCTAAACTTAGTTAAAAACCGAAGTCTTAAGAAAGATGCGGAAGTCTTCTCGATAAAACTTTTTTTTTTAAATTTTAACTCATAAATACAATTATATTAAATGAAAGGTGTTACAATTGAACCCACTGGGAACTCGGAAAAATCCGAGCCCCAGATGGGATTCGCACCCACGACCCTCCGTGATCTGGTACGGATGCTCTAACCACTGAGCTACTGGAGACTCTATGGTGAGCAAGGGTGAAATGTGTGTATTTGACTCGAGGTGCATCACGCAGCCACAGAGTCAAATATCGAATATCAAATACAATTATTAGAAGATTTAAACTTTTCATTTTGTAGACTCACCTGTGGTTTTGAGGCCAAAACATTGTGTGTTTTCCACATGTCTACAGGTCCTTCGTTAGCCATTCCGTATGTTAAGAAAGGAACTTTTCCCGATTTCTGTTTTTTGCTAGACGATTTTGATCGAGAGCGATAGTTTTGCATATCCACGTTCGATAATTGATCCAGTTTCTTCACACTTGATTTATCTCTCACCAGATGCGATTGCTTATAATTTTTTGCCCTTTCTCTATTGGAATCCAGCTTTTCGGGAAGCACTAAAGTTTTATCAGGCACGGCGTGATTCTCGTCATGTTTGACCGCTTGACCGCGTTTCGTTTGTTTCACGTTGTCAATCAACGAATGCGGTTGTTGCTTTTGTCGTTTTTCACCTTCTTCACCGTAAGAAAGCTTTACAGGTGCTACCTGATCAACAATATTATCACGTTGTCTGATCTCTTCCTTTCCTTCTCCCCAAGCTTGTTTCGGAATGCGATCGTCCATCGGTCTTTCCTTGCGAGAACGAAGGCGAGGTCCTCCTTCGTAACTCCCGTCATCCGCATGAATCTCTTCGACATCTTCATCGTCACTTCCACTGTCCCAGTTCCAGGGCTGGTGCCGATGCTCCACTGACCTACGATCGGATCTATACTGCAATTTACTAAAAAACTCTTTTTTGCTATAATCGTCCCAGGAAGGTTCTTTGTAAGCTCTCCGATAAGCTGAGCTGTACACCATTTCGCTTGGCCTCCTTTGCATACGCGTCTAGCAACGACCAGAAAGTGGGAAAGAAGAGAGAAACTGGGTGCAAGTTGAACCGAAAAAAACCAAACTAAAAATAGGCACGCAATGCATACGTGTGGTAGTGCAGTAACACAGCGCTGTATCGTGTCAACTGAGCTGCGTTTTGTCTTCCAGGAGATTCAAGTTATCTTTGCGTAATATGTATCTCTAATAGAACACGTTGTTATATAGCAGGATATTGTTTTGGTACCGTATATCATTATAGTAACAACAATAATAAAAGCAAGGTGACACACGCTAACACCAACCCGGTGTGGCCAACACATCACGCATGCGCACAACCATTTCACCGTATAGTGCCATGGTAAATAGCCCCCTGAGAACTAACGTGGTTACTAGTAAAATACTAAATCCGAGAAACATTGGCTTCGAGGCTGACATGTTGATCATGTTCAAGTTCCCTAACAACTTCTTTTTCACCACAAGTTTAATTTGGGGGTGCACTCTGAGCCTCTGACAGCATCGAAGACGGCGGGGTTAGTATTTGGATGGATGACCTCAAAATATACGACTTGCCGTCAGAAACATAGGACCGAAAATTCTATTTAACGCTCAAAAATGCGAACTAAGCAAGATAATATTTTGTTAGCCTGCTTTATGCAAAACAAATATTGATGCAA
>NC_090880.1:15592742-15610242 GCF_036669935.1 Montipora foliosa
TCTTTGTGGATTGATGGTGTTGGAAATGATTCGAACTTAACTAATTTGCATATGTGGGTTGATATTTGAAATGTTACATCATTTCATTTCATGCAATCAGTATATTCCGAAAAGTAAATCCGTGTAAACTCCCCCAGGCGTCTTGTTCTAAATTTAAATGATTGTAAAACTCACTACCGTTCGGGGCCTGCAACTTCCATCTAAGCCTCTTCCATCAATTGCATGCCTCATCCACTCCAAGAATGAGCTAGAAAAAAATTGTGCTCCTTTGCATCAATCAGTTTCCTAAGTTTTACTTTTTAAAGTCCCTCATGCTTTAAGTCCATAAATGGACTTCAGTCCATAATGGCTGCTGGACGCATCAATAGCTTTGTATGCTGATGATAGCAAGATGTGTAGAGTAATAAACTGTGATGATGATCAGATGCTTTTCCAAAACGATTTAGATAAACTTTACCACTAAGATAGTCGAATATTTAACTTCGTAATTTTAGTTTCTTTTGTCTAGGTCGGAATATAACAAAGTTAGATTTCTTGATGTTTAAAGATAGCTTATTGGCGGTTAACCAGTCATAGACGTTACAAAGTTCAGCATTAACTATGGTTTCAAGTGACTTACGATTTCTGTCAGCATATAGCATATGAGTGTCATCAGCAAATAGATAGAACTTCAGTTGGTCAGCACTATTAGATATATCATTTATATAAATTTAAAAAAGCAGAGGTCCCAGTACCGACCCCTGAGGGACTCCTGACAAAATTGTTTCTTTGTTAGAAGTATTTTTAGCACCAATTTGTGTTGTTTACGGACGACCCAGTAAATATGAACAAAACAAGTCATTTATTATTCCTCGCACTCCATAATGATGCAATTTACTTAGTAATATTCGGCCGTGATCTACGGTGTCAAAGGCCTTTCGTAGGTCTATAAAAATCCTACATGAGTACAATTCTCCACCTCTTACTCGTCTCTCAATTTAATCGAATGTTGACCCGAAAGTCTCGCTTCTGCGGAGCTTCCGCGAGCTATGAAACGGACACTGCTGAAACAAGGTTTCAACTGCAACAACATCTTCGAGATGCAAAAAGATTGCTCACTTGAAAATGTCCCCGACCATCCCTTACTAGTCAATATAATCTCAATGCCTTGCTCGGACCAGCCTAGCCATTCTCAAGAACAATCTACAAAGCGTGTTGCCCTGGAAGATTTTTTTTTTGTATGTTTTATTTTTTTCAGCATGCTGTTTGCTTTTTTACAAGACTTTACAAGTTAAGAACACACACACACCTACATATACATAAAAGTACAACATACGTCGACTGACCCCTATGTTTTCCAGATCAAAATAACAGAAATAATATAAAACAGTATCTCCGTGCATAAGTTATAAGTCCAAATTGCCCCATTTCGCTGTATAAAGCGATAACATGTTTTTTGACTTTGCAATAACTAATTCAAGATTTTGAATCTTCCTTAATCTAGTCATAAAAACTTTAAATATAGGAAACGTCTGTCTGCAACGACAAAAATACAAATATTTTTTAGCAATTAGTGATTGACCAATAACTCGTCTTTACAATTTGGCATTCCCAGCATAATTTCTTTGTCGTTGAGATTGTTTATATTTACATTTAAATAGCGCAGCCACATGATAACTTCTGCCCAAAATTCTTCAGTATAATTGCAATGGATTAAGATATGTTTGAGGGATTCGTTCTCCATTTCACAGAAAGAACACACCAGAGAAGACGCAACACCAATTTGATACAAAAAGGCATTTGTCGCTAGATATTTACTGGGTTGCCGTATGGCAATCCCAGTCTAAAAGTGGCTGGCTTTTGCTCGGTGTTTATTTTTTTTTCTTCCGTGTCGGTAAAAGTCTTGCCTGTCACTCCCCTGGTAAGTGGTATCTTTGTGCATAAAGCCTTCTGCGGGTATTTTCTTAGGATCGAGAGGGTAGTGGAACTGCGTAGATTTCTCTGGTGTAAACAGTAGAATCATCAACTTAGCCTGCAATGGCATCGAAAGTCATGTAACGCGAATGGCCTTTTAGTGGATCCTTAAACAAAATATACCCTTATGGAGCTCAATAATGGAAAGTCAGTTGGATAAACTAGGCAGGCGGTGAAAACCAACACCTGGAATCTCAAAAGCGACGAGTAATGGACTTCGACAACAATCTGTCGCCCGTCGAGCAGAAATCAAAGTGAGCTGCATTTCTAAAATAATATTTACCAAGTGTTCTGTTATGTAGAACACTGAAACCAAATGGAAAATTCTCTGGTAACTTATGGGTTCAACAAAGACAGAGAACGAATCGAACACCTTAAGTGGATCTGTGATCAACTCTGCACAGTCTTGGAAATGTGACAGCCAAGCCAGAATTATTTGAAAGAAAGCTTGTCGTCTATTTTGTGCTTCATTATTCAAGGAAAAGGTTCTTCATGGAAACGGTTTGATCCTGAAATTTTAGTTTGTTGTAATATTGCGCATATTTAACACAATTGAGTTTTTTCTTTTCACGCACGTAATGAAATAGGAAGGGGTTTTTGCCTCTAATAGCAAATATGTTGTTTGTTTCAAAAAATTGTTCGCTGGAAAAGGTGGCCTTTATGAATTCATCATGTTTTATGATATGTGAGCTGGATAGTTTTTATGGCAATAGTAAAGCATTTTCTTGTTATTCAAGGAAAATGTTCTTCAGGAAAGGGTTTGAACCTGAAGTACATGGTACACAGTTTTTATGGCAATAGTAAAGCATTTTGGTGTCAAAATGAGGTTAGCGTTTTTCTGTTGTGCTAACGTGATTAAATATAAATATACATTCTGCCTCGTGAGTTTGTTATTCTCGTTAACCAGCAATGGAAAGTCATTGCAACGCGAATGGCGTTTTAGTGCATCTTATGTTGTTTGTTTCAATAAAATGTTTCGCTGGAAAAGGATTCTGTGATATTTTCTGCCTTTGTGAATTATAATATCATGTTGTGTATTGATTTTTCGAGCTTAAGGTTGAAACGTGATACGGGAGGATATTTTTGCTCTGTAAGCAGGAAAGGTTTCATGAAAATAAACAGGTCTGTTGGAAGCGTGCTTGAGTTTCAAGAAAATGAGCCCCAAAATCAGCAAAAAATTGTGACGCCGGTGAATAATAAGGTAGCTGCTATTTCCAAATTTGTTGTTGTTTTTTGTTTTTTTTTAATATTATTATTATTATTATTATTATTATTTTATCTATTTATATGTATTAATTTTACTCGGAGACACTAGCTCTCTCGAGCCACTCTAAATCTGAGTTTAAATAAAGATGCTTCACTGTTTGGCAAGTAAACATGCCGCGGTAACTTAATCACGGCGCCCGCTGAATTCCGGCGATTTCACTTTCGATTTGCGATTTATTTGTGCAGCCAAAAACTGTGTATCAATATTTATTTACTTTTGCATCAATATTTGTTTCTGCATAAAGCAAGCTAACAAAATCTGTACCTTGCTGAATTTGTATTTGTTAACGTTAATAGTATTTTCGGTCCCATTCTTCTGTTTTACGAAGGGGTATATGTCAGATGCTCAGAGGGCACGCTTAAACTTGTGATGAAAAGAAGTTTATCAACATGTCAGCCCAGAAGCCAATGTTTCTCACTTCCCATTTATTTTCTTCAATCTTTCTGGGTTCAGTACTTTGCTAGTAACCACATGTCTTCTCAGGCTATTTACCCAAGGCTTCTACCATGGCACTTTGACTGCAATGATAGACAAAACAATATTGTGCACTGTTAGACCTACATATTACGCAAGGACAGATCTGTTTCGTCGTACGAACGTGTGAGAACCTGTGAGCCAAAGGCCCTCTGCTGGTATGACTTCTGGGTGACCCCTTACATGGTCTTAATGACCCCCCAACTTGAAAAAATTGTCTGGAACGGTGCACGTCCCACAGGCAACCCAGTGTACCCTCACGGAGGGTCTAGTTGTTTTTAAAACAGTTTGAATTGAGTTCAGGCATCTTTGTGTCCGAAGTGACACGATGGGGCAATCTATAAATTTCTGGCCAATCAAGGGTATCATTTAAAAAGGAGCTCCTGTATTTCTCTTGAGCGGAGGGTATGGTGATAACTCTATTTCTGAGTTCTTTATAAATAATTTTTGACACCGCTTTATTGATCGAAGTATTTTGCCATGATCGTCAGAGTCATTTAAACTATCCACCATCAACTCGCCTAAACATGCCAAAAAGCTTTATAAAATTCTACGGTTAGTCCATCATTTCCTTGGAAGGCTCTCTTGCCTTCCTCCCTCGCGCGCTTCAGGCGTGGCCATAATTTTCTTCTCCGCTCCTGTATTTTCCTTGGGTAGTCAGCATACAACTTAACATCGATCTCATCTTTCAATTCCAATGCTCGTTTAAATACCTTCTCTCGATCGGGAAAACGGAGGAAGCGGGCAATAATCGGTCGAGGAGAATCTGGCTTCTTTGCTCCGATTTGATGCACGCATTGAAACTCAATGCCGCGGGCATTTTCCACTTCAAGCTCCCGTTCCATAAAACGATAAATAAGTTCCTTAGCGTTCTCTTCCGCTGTGTCGGTAGACTCAGGGATGTTAAAAAAACGCAGATTCTCGCGTCGGGTGTAGACATATTGATAGAGGATGCGGCTATTTAGGAATTTCATTGCCGCTTCATTTTCGTTCACTCTTGACTTTAATTGCTCTATCTCGCTATTTAAAAGAGTTAAACTTCTGTCCATAGTCACGACGGCCTTCTCGAAATCATCAGTTTTGGTGCTGAGAGCAGCAACTTCTCCTTTAATACCGTTTACAGAGGATTCCAGCTTGTTGAATCGTTGTAGGACTCCTTCGACCATGCTCTCTAAACTGGTCAATTTTTGTAAAACCAGTTGCAGCTTCGGGCCAAAATCTTCCGCCATGTGAAGCGCAATTGTGACTTCGTCGTCAGCTTCAAACGAAGGCTCGCAAAATCGCTTTTCTTTCGGTGTCAGAGCTCCACCTTCTGAACTACTACTACTTCCTCTAGTTTTCCGCTTTGAAATACTAAAAAATTCTGCCATACAAGAAATAGTTACACCAAAAACAACAAGTAAGGCGGGAGCGGTTTCGCTTGCGTCTTCACTCGGCCATGGCAGACCCAGACCCCCACCCTGGAAGATTTGAGATGTGTACATATCGACGGAAATATAAACAGCTCATTGGCAACGATCGGGGCTGCTCTGAAGATCAGAGCCGTACCCGGTTGGAAGACTTGCAAAGGCATCCTTTCCTTTAAAAAGTGCTTCTATGCTATAAAGACAAGGAATCTTAAAACTATCAGAGACGCTCTTCAATGCACTTTTAGAATCTGCCTTATTTACTACCGTTTTGAAAATTTAGCTCCAAAGAAATATGAGCCACGCAAATTTTGGTCCGAAACACGATTACTAACGGTAAATTCGGATAGTGGGCGTCTGTACACAGCCTACTTCCATTCTTCCCTGGAGCACATAACATTTTATTTAAAGTTCAAGTAATTTTTTATTAGTGTGGAAGAAAAGTGAAGCAAATTAGCCGAAATCGTCTTTACTAAGGTTAAAAAGCTCATTAACATGCTTTCGGACACTTTTCAGCAAAAACGCAAACAAAAACAATTAAATAAAAAAATTGGGGTCACGTCCATGGACCCGGTCTAAAAGGGGGTTCCTTTCCCCTTGATGAATTTATTTGCAACTGTAAACATTAAGAGATGTTCACCGGTACATTATCCGCGTTATTGTAAATGAGCAACTGGCTGCAGTAACATTGACTTGTTTTGTTCCGTACTTGGCAAATTAAAAAATGTATCACCATACTTCTGCGCCATATGGTATTCCAAGTAAACTCTTAAGGAAGCGTCTTGTTAAACCAACATTGGAATGGGGGGGAGGGGGTAAAGTGGGAAGGATTTAATCTTTATCACACAGACAAATTAGCGCGTCACACTTTGAGATCTTGGACAAAACGCTTGGGAAACATTCTAGCTTAAGCATCATTTGACGTGCACTTACAAAGTATATTGGTTCTTCAACCCCTCCCCCCAAACCAATGTTGACAAAGTGATGCAAAATATTCTGTACAAGCCTTTGCCCGGTTTTTAAACCAACATTGGAATGGGGGGAGGGGGAAAAGTGGGAAGAATTTAATCTTTATCACACAGACAAATTAGCGCGTCACATTTTCCCAACGAGTTTTGTCCAAGATTGTAGCTTTCACTGCTTGTTCTCTCTTTTATAAACGTGTAACCACTGCTCGCCTCCACTAGCTTTTGCTAACTGCGAGCAGTGTAGATTCACCATGTATCATATAATGAAATTCTACAATAAACAATATCTAGCCCTCACAGAACGACTCACTGCTTTTATGATCTGGAAGGCAAATTTAAGGAATTACGGACACCTCGGAGATTAAAATAAGTTCAGAATTTCCAGTTTTGTGTAGAATACTGAATATTTTTATTTCATCGTTTGGTAAAACTGCCTTTTATTTATTCTTTATTCGATTTTCCTTTATCACGTGATTAGCCTTTGATTACAGTATATAATTTTATTTTGGTAGTTTTCTGTTTGTTGTACGTTCAAGATACAATCCTGGACAAAATTGTGGAGACACTTTCTATTTATCTCTCCATATGCAAACAAATTTATTTCACTGACATAAATCTTCCATTTACGAACCCCCCTTCCCCCCCCCCCAAAAAAGAATGTTGTTTTATACCCCGGTTATCTTGCGCTTGTCATAAACAACTTTGCTTTGGATGGGGCGGGGGGGGGGGGGGGGGGGTTGTCTTTTAAGGCCTTTCTTGCAGGTATTGCCTGACAGACTCAACTTGAGGAATGTCTCAGCTACTTTTGTCCAAGATCATAGTTCGAACTACATAAGAAGACGGAAGAATACACAATAACACTCAGTCACACGGCTTAGGGAATTCACGTTCATAAACTTCTATTTCCAGTCTCAAATCGAAGAGAGTAATTTTTTTTATTGCTACATCAAGTTCCAAGAAGTTCCAAAAATATCTGCCTTTGTTCTATGACACCGTGGGTTTGACTTGGCTTAGGAATATAACACTAACTTGTCGCCTACAAAGACATCCATATGCTTTTCAGTGCCTCTCCATACTTTCCACGATAAAATCTCAAATTACTTGAAAAAAAGCGAAGAAAACAGTGGAGAATCAAGAAATCACACAGTCCTTCCATAAGAAGTTCTTGTTTTGACCCGAAAGACTCGTTTTCATGCCTTCTTCTCTAGTTTGATTGGCCACTACACTACACCGTGTAAAGTCAAAATAGATACGTTTCATTTCTGAGGAATGGAAACAAAACTAAGTAGTGTTTCGTTTGCGGACTGAGCAGCACTCAGAATTATGAGAAATATGCTGCATTCCAGCTCGATCCCCTGGCCTGCTTCTTCCATTATAGCAGTTACCAGGAGTTCCTATTAGCTGAAGCGGAAAATACCATAATACTCTTTGTTTGTCCACCCAAATTTTGAACAAGCATTGTTTTTGTTTTCTCCTGGGTTCATTGTAAGTCCGAAGAGAAACAGGAAACAATGCTTAAGCAAAATTTGGATGGGTATCTTTGGCTTCGGCCAATTGGATTTCAAGGCATTTTTCTTGTTATTTCGAATTGGCCCAGCCAGCATTACTCCTGGGAAAATCCAGTTTCCGTGCCTTCAATACCACTCAACTCCGTGACCTCTGTTTGTTTGTGTATCGTGTACCACAGTCAACCCATTTCACGCTTACGGAACGTCTAGTTCCGAAGGAAATTTGTAGCAATCGGATCACAATCGGCAGAACTCATTCGTATTCTATTGTTACCCTCAACACGATGTCTTTTGGCTTCGCTTCCATATATGGAATGCGGGAGCCGCAAAAAGGTAAACACGAGCTTCCCACAAAAGTGGTCAAGCTGTAAACAAGAGCTTTTGTGACTGAAAGACCTTCGAGCGGCGATTAACGTTAGGCTGTTCACAAAAATCAGGGGCACCCAACGAGAATGTAGTTCAAAACCACTTAAACATAGCATTGTTAAACGTATTTTAGTATTTAAACGGTAGATATAGGCATATTTTTAACCCCTAAAAATTTTTCATCTGTTCGGATTTCCTAGCTGAAAGTCTTGTGATCCGAAAATTATAGGGATCAAAATTAACCTTTTAGAAAATTTCAGCAAGAAAAAAGGGTCCCGAAAATTCTAGGTGACCTTTTTAGGGTAAAAATCCGTTAAAAATGGGCAATTATACCATTTTTCAGATGTTCGAAAATCCTAGGAGAGGCAGGCAAGCAAGAAATTTTACAACAAATGTTCCGAAAAATCTAGATCTCAAATCGCCTTCCGAACAGATATTTTCCGAAAATTGACGTTGGGTGCCCCTGAAAAATAAAAGATTTCGTAAGTAGCTCAAGTTGCTCCTACAAAACATCTACCACACACTACGTTTGCTTGATAAAAGGTCTGTGTTATTTTACCGTGGATAAAATGATACGTTAAGATTTGTGTTTCCACAGTAACAAAAAGCTGTGTGCATTCAGTTAAAAATATAACCACGACAAATTGTTGAAGTTTAAATAAGTCAAAACTCTCTACTCGCAGTACAAACTTGCGACTTAGGAATTACTTAGTTTAACATTTAAAAAGAAAACGAAAATCAAATTAACCTTCTCACCGCCATAAATGCCATTGACATTTATAGATTTTACTCTGTCTAACGCCAGACGATTTTACTCGTCAATGGGGAAGCCCTCGGCGGTGAACTTGAAGGGTTAAAAAAAAAACAAAATAAAACACCTGCACGCATTCAATATTCATCCTACAGTTTGATTTGAGGTCGATACGTGACATAAACATGACACCGACTGATCGATCGCCGAACATGTTTGTTTCCTATGGATAAACGTTTCACTTGCTTTCTTGCACGACAAACCTTCTTTTCTTCGCAAACTATTGAGCATTCTGTGTTATCACTCAACTCGACCGCTTACTTGAGCTTTTAAAAGTAAGTTTGAATCAGGGACCTTCACACGTGCATAAGTGAAATTCGAACGACGCAAGTTTATTTTCTCTCCCTGTTGATTATTTGGTCACCAACCATTCGTCCACTGTATAAAGTGACGTGTTTTTGGATGTCATCGGTGATATGGTTATCGAGAGGTCTGTAGAATGTAGTGTCATTAAGTTGTCGAAGGCATTCGTTAATGTACCAGTTTTTGTCCCTAATGACGGTAGCTGATCCTTTGTCTGCTGACTTAAATGTCTTAATGATAATGTCGTCACGTCTTTTAAGTGTTGTCATAGCTTGCCGTTCGAGGTCGGTCAAGTTGTCACGTATAATACGGGTTGTAATGTTTGTCTTTTTCTACTGCGTCAAGAAAGGTATCAAGAGCCGGTTCTCTGTAAGGAGGTGGAGTCCTAGTGCTTTTGGTACGAAATGGATTACGGTCAGGTTTTGCGGAAAAGTCGTGGAAGTATTCGAGGAGTCGCATGCGACTGCTGAAGTCATTTAAGTCGGCTCTCACTTCGGTCCAGTTTATGAAACGTGGAGTGGGACAAAAAGATAATAAACTTTTGGCCTTTAATTCATGTCAAATTCCATGTTTAGTACATAAAATATCTTGCCGAGAATATGCGTGCCGAATAATAACAAGTCCTAACTGCGACCCCTCCCCGAACAAACATTTGGAAAAGATCCCAGATTTTGGGCCGGAGCTACGTGACCAGTCTTTGGCAGAGAAGACAGATCCTGGAAACGAGGTTGATGGGTTGGTTGAGATATCACACGAAAATCATAAGGCTTGCTTCCCGGGGAAATAATACCACATACTAGGGCCGTAGCAGGCCCGGAAAAATTGAAGGGGCACAGAGATTTTAACAAACTTGTATTTTGAAATTTGGGGGTTTGGGGTTCGGAGGACACATTGGCCGGGCGTAGCCCCGTTCTTTGAAACTGGGGGCATGGGTTTTTGCCCCCCCCCCCCCCCCCCCCCATTCCAATGAAAATATTTGAAAACGAAACACCAGAAAGTGCGTTTTAAGCATTTTGGTTCTTTAAATTTCAAGTAAATGATTTCTTGGCTGATTTCGTCTATCTCCAAGCAGAGGTAACTGGGAACTAACTGTTTCAATATACTCAACAGCAGCTTAATCCTGGCCGCTCTCAGAACTCCTCTCTGGCATTTCTGCAGCGCAAGACGTTTCTGCTATCTCATCCTCGGCGTTCGCCTTACTATCCTGGGGCCTTACCCAGGATAACACCAAGGATAACAGCGATTTCTGCTTGAATTTTCGGAATTATGAGAGGTCATTTTCACGTTCCAAAGACGAATCCAGTGATGAAGAGAGTGAGTCGCCTGGATATCAAGACGATTAATTTGACATGATGATGAAACCTTTATTTAAATGTCATCAAGGGATTCTAGTACATTACAGGACTAATTGGGGACACATTCATATTCTTTTACATTCCTCGTTTGCCTTAAGTTCTTAGCTTTTTTTTCTGTAGTTTTGTATCACCGAATGAAAGAAATAAAAATATGAACTGGGAAAATGGTACTGTAATTAAAGTTTATTAGGAATGATTCTATCCGGAATTATTGCTATCTTTCCTCTGGAAGAAGAAATTCTATTTTCAACATTTTATACTTGTGTGTTTTTACTTCTTGGGGAAAAAAAGCCCTGCATTCGTATACATTCCTGTTTTTTTTTTCAAGAATAGCACGCTCTGGCAACATAAAAAGTGAATCAGGTTACACAATAATATCAAAGTTTTGAACGAACTTTTTACCCGCCTTTTAACGCATGGGTTACCTGTCAACCTCGTTCCCAGGATCTTCTCGGCTTTCAATATGGCGGCGGGTCTTGAGAAGACCCTGGCACACAGCAGATCACGTGATCAAATTATGGACAAATATGCAAATTTTTTCAAAATGGCGGCAAGGAATAAGGTGAGAGAAATCTGGGTACGACAACTGCCAACAAACAAAATGGAGTACGAAGGGGGAACCCAAAGCTGTGAAATTTGATGTAAGAAACCAAAAATACGGATGGATGAATGCACGAGCAACGAGAATGCGGTAGATGACAGAGAAATCTTGCTTTTCTTTTCATTTCATGTTATTTTAAACCAATTCAATTTTATAGACGGCTATTATTTCTCGGGGCTGTGATTTTTAAACAGTTTGGAAACAGCCATTGCACACAGTTTCACCCGTAACATCACAGACATTTGATTACCGTAAAATCCAGTGAGCTAAGGTTTAATGAAAGCCTTGGTTCTAGCTATTTAGTCACGGAGGTGTGCTCGCTGTCTTTCGTAATGTATAGTTTATATTGCATGTTTATTTTCAATCAATTAAACCTAATTATCATTAATTTTTCATACACTTGAATGATTATCTGATTTCTTATCGGTGTATATGAGCCTTCTGAAAACGACTTTCCCCAGTATACATTGACCCAAAGCTATTGACTGCACGTGCAAGTATTGTCATGTCAGTGTAAAATCAGTATTTTAATTGTCTTCTGATTGCCAACAGCGAACCACAGCATGTTTAGTGCCCACATTCTTCAACTTGTTATTGTAAATATATTTTGTGGTAAAGTTGACATAATCAAGCCAATGTACATTGTTGAACATGCTATTCCATAGGATTAGCAATCTGCTTCTTGCACTTTTCAAGCTATGAAAAGAACTTTTCCATGTCTTCTCCTACCAGTGAAGACAATGTGATGTCTTGGAATGCTGCTCATGAAATCTGTTGAGCCTAATTAAAAAAGGGCACAATTTGTGCAAGTCCTAAACATAAGTATCTCATCATCTTTAGCAGTTCTTGTCGAATGAGCCCAGGGTTGGGGGTGGATCTTTGCTGTTTTATCAAACTGGCTTTTAATCTCCTCTGTTTTGGAGGCAGTGACAATGGCAGGGTTTGTTTTATTTGCCTCCACTCCTTAAACTACATTTTTGTTTCGTTTCTTTTACTCAGAAACGAATTGTATCTATTTAGACTTCAGGGTGAACTATTTACACAATGAAGTAGAGTGGCCATTCAAAACAGAGTTTGTAATTGAACATCTAAACATCTATGAGACGTAAAAACAAACATGTGAACATGTGAACCTGTGAACCTGAAGTATAGCAAATCATAATGCTGACAAGCATGAAGGTGAACGAAATGGGTCATAAATATGAAGTTTTCACTATCTGAATGATTTTCGGTTACATTAAAGGGATATATTGTTGAAAAATCCAAAGCTATCGCTCTTCGTGGTAATAAGTAATGTAAACAATCTTCCCACTGGTAAGTTGTAGTTACTGTAGTAAATTGGGTTTTCCAGGAACCAGTTATTTTAAAGCTAGTACTGGTAACTTCCTAGGTTCACATGTACCACAAGTAATGGAAGATTCACAGAAAATGGAATTTGAAATTTTATGCCGTGGCATTTGAAGGAAAATTAGGTATTTGTAGACAACGATCATTATGTTCTTCTCTTTAATGGTTAATATTCCTTGACAGGCTTCTAACCGTTCAGAGAGTTTGCGTCCACATTTTTGTCCTCCTTTGTTGAGAGTTTCAATAGACGAAGCGAAATATATATGACCGACCAAGTGACCCACAATTTACAGTATTTTATCTTTTCTCCTGCCCTTACCATTCCAGAAACAAAACACTATTTCTTTTTGTGAAATAGTTTCTTGTTGCTGGTGAAGTTGCAAATTTCCTGTGCTTTGTCACCTTCAATTTTATTTCCCAATCCCCCTGTCCAGTCCGCAATCTTCCCCCAAATCACTCGATGTACCACATCTTCAGACAGTAATTAAAATGCCACAACTTGAGCAATGCTAGAGAATATTTTCAAAGCATGTTTTGAAAACGAATAATTCAACTTAAATTATTGGAGTACAAGAAAACTCACAGGAGTGTGATGCTAAAAAAGTAATGTGTACAAAATTAAAGAATACTGTTTAATATACATATTTATATTTTTAAATCAGAAGAGGCAAAAATTGAAGTCATTAGTGAATTGACAGGTCAATAAGACTATAATGATAAGCCTTACAATTATTTTCAAGAATAATAATTATTGATAAGACTTCACAATCTTAAATAACTCTCTTGGAAAATTACAAGATGACATGCACTTTGTTTGGGGTGAGGAGATTAATATTTTTTATTAATGAAAGTAAAAGGCAATGATGAAAACCGACCGAGCTAGATCTCTCTGTGCACCATGCACTAGCTGAAGAGTGTGGAAGAGATAGGAAAGAATATGGATTACTGCAGCTGCAGGTCTATTGAAATAAAACACAGGTCAATTTCCACAGGTGAGTGTACATGTCACCGTGCTGCAGACAAATAAACAACACCAAAAGTGTCTGCTAGCGCTAATCACTCAACAAAAATATTGTTTCAGGTCTCGGGGAAACTTTTGGCTTAGTTGTTGATTATTGGGGCAGCGACCTCTAGTCTTGACCTGTATTTAACAGACCCGCCTTCATTGCAGCTGTCACACGAGTCAACAGAACCACATACAACTGCTAAATCAACCACATCAATAATCTATGAACCCTGTTGCACAATTTTATAATTTGTAACACAATCTGACATGGTGAAAACATTGAGCAACAGTAACAATACTCGCGTCACGGAATTACAATTATGAGACGCCAAAATGAACCAAAACGTAAAGGTACGTACGAAATAAAATCACTTAATTACCGTTACGTCTTTCAAACACCATTATATCCTTCTATATTATAGAGCGATCGCTATGCTAGAGGTCGTGAAAAGCCAACGTAGTTTTAATTGGAATCGAGGCCTGATGTAGATCATCGTACAACGTGAAAAAACGGTGAATTATTTTTGACTGTTATGCTTGTTAATTTGCAGCTGCTTCTTACGGAACAGTTACAATTTTGAAAATGATTTAAACACGAATTCTGTTCTTCTTCTGGCTCTCCTCACTAGCCGCCATCTTTCTTTCGATATTAAACCAATCAGAGTTCATGTGAGAAAAGCACCAATCAGCGATCTTTTTAGTTCACTGTGTGCCAGGGTCTTCTCAAGACCCGCCGCCATATTGAAAGCCGAGAAGACCCTGGGAACGAGGTTGGGTTACCTGTGGCTTGAGCTTGGTCTTTCAGCGTCGTCGGGATTTTTTTGTAACTACGCTGCTGCACGTTTCGGTGCCATTCTGCGGGTCGAGTTCGTTTACAATTGCGTTACGCAAAGAAGTAACGCACCATCAAAATGCTACGAGACGTCAAACGCGTAACGAGCAGTCGAGAATAACATTGCCATTAATAAGTCACTTTCATTGAGAAATTATCATCTTTAGACTACCGAAACGTTTTGAGAATTTAGCTGTCTTTGAGAAAAATGTTAAAATAATTTCATACCGAATTTTTAAGTGATAGGCAAGCAGTTTTCAAACATATTTCCTCCTGTTGATTGCTTTCCGAGTGAATAGAATATTTGTCTCATTTCGTCCCACCGCGACATCCGGCCTGCCATGGTAAGACCTACTCTACAGTTACTTATATTGTTTAGTAGCACTAGATTTCGTTTAGAGGTTAGACTTAAAAGCATGCTAAATAAGTTGTTGTATTTTAAATCAGGATCAGGACCGTGCTGATCCCACCCCAAGAACACAACGTGATTCACCAATTCAGTCGGAGGTTGGTAAGCGGCCAAAGAACTTACGTGGAAAGCGTTTCCCTGGAGGAAAAGATGCGCGCAAAGTAGCAGTAACTCACATAGCGAACGATCCAACACGCAACTGCTGTACTGTGAATGAAGCTGGGATGGTGACGCAGTTTGAAGTTGTCGATGGAGCTAAGGTCGATTTGGAGGATACCAATAATGGCACAACATTTTATTACACAGATAAATTACCTTTGAACAAATAATTCACCGTGTCTCCGTGTAAATCAGCTCCAGAAATACGGTTGTTTGAGACGCTAACATATTTTGGAAGGCTTGGTTTGTCGCTATTAGTCCTACCAGTGATGTTAAAACATTGAAATGTGCTAATTGTACCTTAGTAGAATTACGTGTTCAGCGATATGTCAAGAAACCAGTTTATTCATCAAGCTATATATGTTGTTAGAGGTGTTTGTAATTACTACTGTATGTGTATCGATTTTGAAAGTTTGTTTTTGTGCGACTAAGTAAACGAGATCTTTCGTAATTGCTTCTGTACTTTTGCCTTTATTAAAAGAATCATTCGTTGTGGCTTCGCCCGACCGACCATTGCAGAGCAACAGTCGTGTCAAAATACAGATTTAAGTCGCCCACATGTCTCCGTCCTCAAAATTATAACTCTAGGGAGTTCTGGGCCATTGGGAGCCAATTTTTAATTTGCTTTGCTTTTTCAAGATGCGGACCCCATCTCAGCCGAGTGAAAGCGGAAGCACGCACTCTCCCCTCCTTCTCTCGCCGGTTCTCCTTTTCCCTTCCCCTTCGAACGCCTTCCACGCAGGCTACCGAGTGAATACGTTCCCATGATGTTTGAAATTTTGTCATGGAGTTGCAGTCGAAATGTTATGTGGTCCCTTTACTTCTTCGTTCTTTTTCGCGAAGAAACTACAATTGTGTCACGAAAGTACCATGGTAGGCGCTGTCATATTCAGAGTGAAATAAACCGGGCAGCGATACCAACGCATTTGTGTCTGCTTTTCCTGTGAGTAATAATAATTAAGGCTCATTCAAGACATGTATAAAATTCTCGGTTTGTGTTTTGCTGGATAGACCCTTTTTTCTGCTAGGTAATTATTCAATGGTTACTTAATCCGCACATCCGTTGTGTTATTCACTTTGTGACTTAGCAGTTAATAAATTCCGTTAAGATTGGATTGACTTGTCTTCGGTCGTTTTATATTGTGGTCGGTTCGTCGAATTGTAAATCGCCTTCAATGACTGTAATATTCAGTGTATCGGTAACTTAGAAAAGCCTCTTTGGGCTTTCTGAAGGTAGAATACTCCGATGATCTTGTGATTAGCTATGTCTCGGGTTGCTGAGCCCGTCCGGCCATGATGATGAATATTCAATTCACATTATAACGTTTTTCTTTTATTGTATGATAATTGAATAATTCAACCGAAATGCAACAACAGTCCTGGAAAAGCTTCGAAGAAAACATTATCAGAACACAAGGAAAAAGCAACTCCCCGAAGAAAGACATGTTCCCAAAGAGGTAAGTAACGAAATCAAGCGCCTCAACTCGCATCATTCAGAATCACATGATATTAGTGCAAAGTCACTTTACATCACTTTTTGGTACTACAGAATGAGCTGCTTTGTGAGTTGTGCGAAGACGCCTACAGACGACGAGTCTCCGATGCCAGAAAACGAGGATGGTAAGTTTTTTTTAGCAGAACAGTACAGACATCTTTAATGTACAGTGTTTACGACACATTAATTTCGTAACGGTCGCTAAATACCACTTTTGATATGAACTGAATCGAAATGACGTGTTACGGATTTGCTGTTGGATTCGTAATATTTTACGTGGTATAAAAAGCTTTTGGGAATTCCAGTTTGCTTGCAAATCAAAAGATGTCGTTTTGTACAACCTCGAGCCAACCTCGATTGAACCAACCTCGATTGAATTTAAACAGAGTTAACTGAATAGAGTGTAATGTGAAGTGCTAGCACTTGGTAGCAGTAAGCTTCAGCAATAAACATAAGGAAAATTATATCGAGATCGCATGGAGTAAGCGCAGAAAAGACTGCGGGTTCGAGCCTATATTAAACCCACGGCTAGTTCAGAGCACAAATCCGGGCGAATTTCATAAACTGTAGCTGCGTTACCACTCTAATGATGAACTCACTGTCCCACTTCGTCGCACTTCTTAGAAATATAAAGTAGTGAAGATAAGATCAGTACTGTATGTATTTATTATAAATTTATTGTTTAAGTACGGTTGAAACAAGTCATTGAATGTCGATGTAAACGGTAGAAAAACGAAAGCAAAAATCTCCACAGATAAAAGTGTACTTACTACCACGGTAACTGAAGGTTCTTATTGTGTTAGTATGAATGTCATGGCGTTGTTTCAATTCAAGTAGCATCTTGCTGATCTTGTACAAAGCGACCTGCTTGAGCACATGCAACGAGAAACTAACCGTCATTGGTATCAGATCGATATCATACGACCCATGCAATTAATCCAAACCAGTCCCGTGTATACAAATTGTAAATATGTGTTTATCAAATATATGATCCACCATCACTATAATTTCGTTACGACAGGTTATAAATACTCCTAGTCGCTTCATGCTACGGAAACCGGAGATTAGCGCCGGCCTGATGAGCCTTCTAGGCTCGTAAGCAGTGACTTTACCTTACCTTTAATGTATTGCCATTGGAATGCTTGAAGTTCTGCTATATGCAGACAAGCTTCAAAGATATATTGATATTTGAAGCTTTTGAGAGAAATAGATATCGGAAGCTTGTGAGAGAAATAGGTAA
>NC_090880.1:15615242-15640242 GCF_036669935.1 Montipora foliosa
ATAGGTTTATTGAAGGAACACTTTTGAGTGCCACCTTAAGCCTTTTAAAACAAGCACAAACAATATTAATAGTCTTTAAATTCATAAAATGCCAAACAGCGTATTTTAGTCTCATATTCAATTAGATTTGGCTGCAATATTCCTTAAAACTATGCAAAACTATTTGCCATAAAATGTGGAACATTTCCTGCCTATTTAAATATGCTCCAAAAAGGGCTCCAAAAAGCAACCAGTTAAGTTTTTAGATAAAGATAGTGTCTGTATGGAGGTCTGGCACAATACCTAAAAATTAAATAATTTCATGTGATCAAGACATTGAATGACCAAGCAATAAACAAACTGCAGGAATGTATGTTAGGTTCACAAAGTGGGAATGAAAAAAATATTCCTCAACTGATGTTTCAATATGCATTAATTTAAATCAATTTTCTATCAACAATTCAAGGGACTGACTTTTCAGAGTCTATTCACTGGTATTGATTTACGTTTCCATGATAAGTTTGAAAGTGAATGTGGCAACCACATTGCCCTATGAAATGGGAAATAACCTTCACAAACCCTTTAACCTAACACTTTAGAACAAAGAGTAAATTGAAAGAAGAGCTGGTCTGGAGTTTATCCAGGATGGACAGTTAGTGGCTGCATTCACCAATGTAGAGAACAAACACAACAAGTTTCTGCTAAAGGAACCAGGTTTTCAAGGAGCTATTCAATTTCAAAAGAACACTATGGTTACGGTGTACCAGTACCTGGGTGAATTCGGGTACCTGGCCTGAAACTGAAACTTGTGGAGCCAAACAACGTGTTGAGCTTAGTACTTAAACTGGGCACATAATTATGTCTACAGATATTGTCTACTCAACCAACAGTTTCTCCTAATTTTGTGTACCATTCACTTGTTGGTTCCTTAATAAAACATCGCTAATTCAATTAAGGAAGTCCTTTCAAATCATCAAAGTTACTTTGTGCCGCCAGGAACAAACGAAAAAAATACAAGCACTGAAGAACAAACTGCTCAAGAATGCACGACTCCCTTTGAAACAGCAAAACAGGATCCTCGAGTCACTAAAAAAAGTGCTGCATGCTACGGGATGTTTGCAGAACGATCGCAAGTTGTAATCATTGAAAGAAAACTCTATGGAATAGTTTGAACAGTGCTCTGAACGTTTAATTGATTTGTTGATATTTGTTAGTTCTTATTTGTTATGCATGGTGATTTCCGGTCAGCGGTCGTGACTGTATTTAGTGCCCGTGATTGTTTACGTCATTAAGACTGAACACGTTTTCGCTTTTTTCGCCTTTTGACCGCCATTGTAACTCTTATTGAACAGTTTAAATATAGTGGAGTCCCTCCAATACCGCTACATTCATTGCTTCGTCACATTTCATGTTTTGGTGCCGGGACCAGGATGGAGGAATTAACCAAACTGTTGGCGTCAAGGAGAGCGCACAAGGCGCACGTAACTAAGTTGAGACAGAAAGTAGATGACACAGCAAAGGACACAATTACCGACACACAGATCGCTCTACTCAAGTCATTCGTCAACCAACTAAAGCAAAAGAGACAAACCCTTAAGGAATTTAACGACAAGATAGTAGTTTTGCTGGAAACACCTGATAATCTTAAGCAGGATTAGAGAAAGTATGCGTTACCGAGAGGTTCATCGAGCTCACAAACAAGAATGTTAGTCAACATGCGTCTTCTCATCAAGATACCGGCGTTACCTTACCACAACCGCTGCAAATGGGAAAGGAAAATCAACCATTCATTCCATCTACGTCGCAAACGGAACAAGAAAATCAACAATTCAACCCAATTGCGTCGAATGAAACACCAGGTAACGATCATTCTAGTAATCTATCCGCCTCATCACAGAATTCACTGATTACCCGCTTGAATGGCAATTTTGGGACACTTTCCGGTCTGCAGTACACGATAACTCTACAATCAGTGATGTCCAAAAGTTCAATTATTTGAGAGCGCAGTTACGCCACGGAGCTGAAAGAGTCATTGCCGGGTTGCAATTAACCAATGCTAATTACGCTAAGAGTATCCAGTTGTTGGAAGAGAGATTCGCTCGACCCCACATGGTTATCAACGCACACATGGAAGCACCACTGAACCTACCATCACCCACCGATCATTTAAGGAGTTTAAGGTTTTTTACGACTCAATTGAGACCCACATCAGGGGAATTGAGACACTAGGAAAGAAAACAGAAACTTATGGGGAAATTCTTGTTCCTATCATTCAGAAGAAATAACCTATTAAGAGAAATCTAGCAAGACAAAATGGAAAGAAGGAGTGGCAACTTGATAATTTACGTAAAGCAATTTTGAATGAAATTGAAATCTTAGAGGCGGGACAAAACACCTCTTGTGACTATGAATTCAGTGGCAACTCAACTGCTACTGCTGCTACATTTCTCACGGCTTCAAGGCCTCGTACATCTGTTTCTGCTTCTAACAGTGGTGACCGCCCCACCAAACGAATGTGCCTTTTTCGTAAGGGTGAACACAGTCCAACTGACTGCAATGTTGTGACAGATAAGGAAAAGAGACACTCAATTGTACGTGACACAAGGGCATGCTTTAACTGTCTGAATCGTCATTCAGTATCTAAATGCAAATCACAGAACCGCTGCAAGGTATGCCATCGAAAGCATCATACTAGTCTTTGTAGAAATGTAGAGCTACCTCTCACAACACCATCCACTGAACCAGCAACTACAAACAAGGTTCCAAGTATACCCACCACTGACAAGACTACGCTACCTTCGGTTTCGTCCTACCACATTGATGATGCTAATAAACACACCCCCGTTCTACTAAAAACAGCTGTTGCTTCTGTTGCAAGTCACAACAACCATATCAGTGCACATATTCTGTTTGACGAGGGATCTCAACGCTCTTTCGTTACATCAGATGTGGCAGGCACGCTTGATCTGAAACCAGAAACGCAAGAGGCAATATCCCTGCCAACTTTCGGTGGAAACACATCATCTGTTAAGCGCATTAACACTGCTACTGTTTACCTTGAAACCACTCAAGAGGAGACCATTCTCATTCACGTGATCATTGTACCAACAATCGCTGCACCTCTCACTACTTACACTGGCGCCAATGTAAGGGACTTGCCGGCATTTAAGGGGACTGACGTTAGCACACATTAACGTTGATGATTCACCTTTCACAGTTGATATTCTAATCGGCGCGGATCATTACTGGGATGTAGTGGGAAACGAAGTTATCAAGGGTCCAGGTCCCACAGCAGCCAAATCAAAAATAGGGTATCTCCTCTCGGGCCCCCTCTCCAAATGTAACCATTCAGAGAACCTCAACACCTCTATTTTAAGTGTTGTGACCGAGCATCAACAAGAAGAATTTGATTTGGAACGTTTCTGGCGTATTGAATCAGTTGGTGTTCTACCAAACTCCTCAGAAGACACGCCTGACTTTTTGAAGTATTTCAAGACACATCTATTATGTTGGAGGACGACAGGTACAGTGCAAGGTTGCCATGGCGACCAGAACATCCCCCTTTACCATCAAATGCAGAAATTATTAAGCAGAGAACTCGCTCCATGTTCAGACGACCCAGCCGCAAATCCTGAAAAACTACACTTGTACAATGACATCATCCAAGAACAGCAGTCTCGAGATTTCATTGAAAAGGTCAAAGATCCGGATACAACCAACAAAGTATGTCACTACATACCCCACCATGCTGTCCACAAGGACTCCACCACAACTCCTCTGCGCATTGTGTACGATTGCAGTTTCAAACATGGTGATCAACCCAGCTTGAATGATTGCTTACAGACAGGTCCTCCGCTGCTCAATGACCTTACTGGTATACTTCTACGCTTTCGTCTCCACCAGTATGGTATAACTGCGGACATTGAAAAGGCATTTTTGCATGTAAACCGTGACGAAGCCGATCGAGATGCCACACGAGTCTACTGGTTATCGAATGCAGATGACCCGGAGAGTGAATTCATTGTATACCGATTCAAGTCTGTTATGTTTGGTGCAACAAGCTCCCCCTTCATCTTAAATGCGACTCTCAACAAGCACCTCACACAGTCTACAGACCAAGTCAGCATAGATACGTTAAGAAATCTGTACGTGGACGACCTTGCTTCTGGAATAAGTGATGATGGTTTAGCAGTCAACTATTATCAAGATGCCGGGAACACGATGTCACCAGTAGGTTTCAATCTCAGGTCATGGAGTTCAAACAGTCCTGAACTTCAGCATCTTGCAGCCAAGGATCAAGTCCTTGACACAAGTCCAGCCAAAAAGGTGCTAGGCATACTATGGAACATAACTTCAGACACACTGGGATTCTCACATAAGCAAGCAACTTCTACCTCTCCGTTATCAACCAAGAGAGGGGTTTTACGAGAAACAGCAAAGGTCTTTGATCCACTCGGCCTACTCCAACCGGGCACAGTTGCTGCCAAGTTTCTGATACAAGAACTGTGGCAGGAAGGGATAGATTGGGACGAACCACTTCCACCCTCTCTTGATCAAAAATGGCGTGTTCTAGCGAAGGAGACAGGAGATGCAACCAAATTGAGTTCCCGCGTCGCGTTACTTCACTTCTGATGTCTGTGTTGACGGCAACGACACAGAACTACACGTTTTTGCGGACGCAAGCCAGAAAGCCAATGGAGCCGCTGCTTACTTAGTATGTGGAAACCAATCGTCACTTGCCATGGCAAAGTCGCGTGTTGCTCCGACAAGGAAGCAACTTACCCTTCCAGAACTTGAACTTATGGCAGCTCTGACGGCTGCACGTTTGGTATCATATCTGCAAGAACAACTGCAAGTTACAAGGGTCACATTGTGGTGTGACAGCCACATCGTCCGTCATTGGCTTAACAGCACCAAAATATTGAAGCCATTCATCAGCAATCGCATCCAAGAAGTAAAGAAGCTGACATCAATTTCCAGCTGGAAGTACTGCCCCACAACCGAAAACCCGTCTGATCTGCTCACAAGAGGGATAACAGCAGATCAACTGAAGGCCTCTTCACTGTGGAAGCATGGTCCTAAATGGTTACCAAACATCACAGTGGCCTTCATGGCCTGCTACAGAGGTTCTCCACTTATTGACCACTGAAACCTCTACTGATGAGGCTACTGCAAACAGCACGGTTCCAGCTCAACAGCAAGGCCTTCATCACCTGATCAATCCATCGGATTTTAGCAGTTTACTAAGGCTTCTTCGAATTACTGCCTATGTTCTCAGATTTGTCCAGCGTCTTTAAACGAAAGACAGCCAACAAGGTCCTATCACAGCTCTGGAAGATGATCGTGCTATGACAAAATGGGCGAAGAATCGTCAATCTCTTGTTTTTCGTGCCGACGTGGACAACCTCCTTTCAACGGTACGACAAAGTACAACCTTAGTACGTCAGCTTCGCCTATTCCTTGATGACGGTGGTCTTTTACGCTGTGGCGGGAAGATACCAAGCAAAGACCACTTCACAGACTAAGTAATTAACTCCACCCACGTTAAGCAGCTTCATGCAGGTGTCAACTCAACACTCACCGCCTTGCGTCAACGTTATTGGGTTCCTTCTGGCCGACAACGCGTCAAAACCTTAATTGACAACTGCGTAACCTGCAGAAGGGTTTCAGGAGCAGCCTGCAATGCACCAGACCCGTCACCCCTTCCCAAGTCAAGAATGCAACAAACACAGCCCTTTGACGCCATTGGGGTGGACTTCACTGGAGCCCCGTATGTTCGAAACGCTGGGATTGAAACAAAGATCTACATATGTTTGTTTAATTACGCAGCTTGTCGAAGACTTAACTGTTGAAGCCCTCTTACTCGCCTTTCGCAGGTTTGCGAGTCGCAAATCTCTTCCAAGGAAACTAATATCTGACAATGCTTCAACATTTCTATCAGCAAACAATGAACTAAAGGAACTGTTTGAATCTCATACACTCAAGGAAACACTTGCAAGGGAAGGCGTTGAATGGCAGTTCATTCCCAAGAGGGCCCCTTGGTATGAGGGTTTTTGGGAACGTCTCATCGGTCTCACTAAATCAACCATTAAGAAAGTGCTCGGCAGAGCTGCAGTCAACCTGTGCACGCTTCAAACAATTGTTGTCAAGGTAGAAGCAATTCTGAACGACCGCCCCCTGACCTATGTTTCTTCAGACATTAAGGATGCAGAGGCATGCACTAACCCCGTCACACCTACTTTATGGTCAACGAATAACGTCCTTCCACATCCGCTAGTAGAGAGCGACGAAGTGAGTGATCCCACCTACCAATCGAACGCAGATTTCCTGAGGAAAGCAAAACGTGTCACCTTACTGATTCAACACTTTTGGCAACGTTGGCGTCACGAGTACCTCACTTCCCTTCGAGAGTTTCACAAAAGATCAGGAGTCAACACTGAATCTGTGAGGGTTGGCGATGTAGTTCTCATCCACGATGACAGCCCGAGAGTAAACTGGAAACTAGCATTTGTCACAGCCATTAACAGAGGTCACGATGGACGTGTACGTTCCGCCAATGTACGCACCGCCAATGGAACAACAAACCGCCCTATAAGAAGATTGCACCCTCTAGAAATTCAGGCCAAGGAAGTGAGCCACACAGTGAACAGAGCTGCCACATTACAAACTCCACCCCTTGTGGGACGACCACGAAGAGATGCTGCACGACGGGCTATCAGGAGAATTGCCGACTGGGTTAAGGACATTTGCGTGCCCCCGGAGGATGTGGAATAGTTTGAACAGTGCTCTGAACGTTAAATTGATTTGTTGATATTTGTTGGTTCTTATTTGTTATGCATGGTGATTTCCGGTCTGCGGTCGGGACTGTATTTAGATCCCGTGATTGTTTACGTCATTAAGACTGAACACGTTTTCGCTTTTCGGATAGCACAGTTTTTCCCGCTCGCTGAATTCTGATTGGTCAGTTTAAATTCCAATAGTTTTCGCCGTATGCAAGGCTTAGCACATACCTCAACATTTTCCAAAAACAATGCAGAAATAAAACACAAACTGAATTATTCTAGAACTATGAAGGGTTTTTTTCAATTTTCAACGCATGAAAGCTCGGATTATGCTAGCAGTGCTAAACTGAAATAAAGGCTTAAAATAATGCTCGTTTTGCTAAATTATGCTTAAAATTATGCCAGCACAATCTACCAAAGGCGCGCGCGGAGTTCCGCTATAAATGGTAACCCTTCAATGCCATTCTTTACGTGCTTTTCCATCCGCTCCTTTAATATCCGAATTTTGTCAATGGTGCGAGATCCGAAGAATCTATTTCGGAGGAAAATTTCCACCAGAAAGAAAGTCATTCCTCTATTTTCCCATTGAACTTAGATATAGTTAGCTTAGGAAGCCTGGTCGCTAGGGCTGCTCTCATTGTTTCGCTACTGGCTGCTTTTTCGTGTTCGCGGTTTTTCTCGAACTCCACCTTTTGCTCTAAGAGTTGACGTTTAAATTCCATACTCCTTTTGTGTGCTTCAACCGCTTCATGCTCTTTCTATTCGAGGTCCATGTCCTTGATTGCGCGTTGAATTTTTCTTGTTGCGTCATCAGCGCTCTCGAGGTGTTGTTCGGTTTCTTCACTCCATGTTGCAATTTCGTCTTTGCTTTCACCTTTCGCAAACCTCTTCTCCTCAATCACTGCTTTTAGAGCTTCCACCGCACTCACGATACTTGATTAGGCCTAAACAAAAGTTTTGTTTTGTTGCTATTAATTGAACAAAATCAAACTCGCTTGCGTACAATATTTCTTTCTCCATTTTCCTCCGTTTAAAAACTCTCTCTTCTCCTTTTACCCCAACTCCTATGCAAAAAACATCTGTCAAGAACTAATTTCTTGTTACATGATATAGTCACGCAAATTCCGACAGTAATGAAGTGTATTTCATGTACGAGACATGTTGTCGTTTAGCCTAATTTTAGACATTTATGGCTTGTTAAAGATTATATTAGATTGTTTGTAAGAGGTTGTAGATGTTTTTGAGTTGGTTGTAGGTTGTTGTTGAAAATGTTGAGGTGGTTGTAGGTGGTTTTAGGTCGTCCATGTTTGAGTAACTGCGCCTCTCGTAGGCTATAGGAGGTCGAAGATGACCTAGAAGTAAATCTTTTTTCAAGTTTCCAGTTTCTTGACGTCCGTCGTTTGGAAAATACAGCATTTTGAATTTCCTAATTGTCATCTTACGTGACACCACGATACAAAGCTATTTACTCGAAATAGCTGAAAGGTATCCGAGTTAAAATATGGGTAGAATTATATATTAGTTTTCTGTGCAGCAAATGGACAATATAATTACGAGGCGGTGATTTCATTGGCAAAAAGCAACGCACTACACCCTTTTGAGAAATAAATTTGACCTTCCTCTGTGACAAATCAACTGCAAATAATTAACAATTATTCTTTGAAGGCGCGCTGGATTTCAAGTGAAGTGATAGGTAATCAATGAGGCCGTTGTAAATAGCTACACTTTTAACTTTTGAGTGGCAAGTTCATTTATTAATAATTTACCTTCAAAGCAACAGTCCTGTGCAATTCATTGAAATCTATTTGATGAGCTCATCTCAGTCTACCATGGAGAGTAAAACCATCGTACTGCCTATGCGCATATCTCCGACATCCAGCCCGCTCAGGGAAAGACACCACGAAAAAAACCGCATGGCGCATGCATACGTGAGGTGGAGCAGGGCATAATCAAAACGTCACTGGGAGTTGAGAGTTGCGTTGTGACTGTTAATTGACATTCTTACAAGTTGTTCCTGTATTTGCAGTATGTGCCATTTTGGCGTCACAGTTTTCACTACTGGTACACGGTGCATCCACATCCTCTTTGAGTCAGATATGCTACCTAACCTATGTAGGTCATGACATTTCACCAAACAAAATGTTCCCGACATTTCTACTACAGTACTAAGAGTAACTTAACACTCGTCTTTGTAACACCCACACGTTTATTGTTGAATGATATTGTCAATGAGCAATGAATAAGTGTGCAAAACGTCGTTACCAGGGTCTCTTTCCTCTCTCTCCGGCGCTCCGGGGGAAGGGAAGAAGAGAGACCCTGGAAACTAAATGTGATTGTGGACCGGACTACCAACTTTGGATTGAGGATTTGAAGCTAAGTGAATTTAAAACACAGGAATAACAGGATGACGGCGTACTGAGCATAAATCATAGAGTAAACAGCAAAACAAGGATAGCGCCGACCAAGATGAAGATAAAGAAAAGCTTGAAGTCCGTTCATGTCTTGTCTAGAGCGTTATCTTCAAGTGGTAATGTTTCCACATAAAGCAACACTGTGAGCCATAACATGGTTATTGGATCAATTAGGGAATTTTAAAGAGAAGAATTGGCTGAACAAAATTCGGACAAAGCAAGATCACCTGTGGCATCTTCGTTGATTTCGTTTCATTTGTGGTCCCCAGAATACGTTGAGCAATGTGCTTAAAGTGTAATCGTGAAGCTTAATAATTGGTGAAGTAAATATAGTGGACTATGCAATCACCCGCTTTGACTTCGTCCATTTCCGACTGAAGATGTCATTGCACATTTTGTATTGAAGCCCTCGAAATGGCCGAGTATTCTGCAGTTTTCCCACGCCGGCTCTTTCAATCATATACTTCTTCCATCTGTGCCAGCCAAATGGATTTAATGAACGAAATAGGTGTATTTATTAAATTTTCAATCTCGGATATTGCATTTGAAGTTTTCTGATTGGCTCACTCGATCTCGGTTATTAGCTTATATACCGTGATGACCTTATATGGAAACTGATTGCGTCGGTCGTTTTGTAAAACTGAGACAACATCCTGGTCTTCTGTAAGTAAAACAGTTCAGAATTTAATGAAAAATCAATAAAACAGGTATTCCATTCGCGCTTATTCTTTATGGGACTGGTTATAGCCAACTCGGCGCTTAGCGCCTTTTTGGCTATTTACCACCTCATATCCAACGCTCATGGAATAATTGTTATTAAATATTTGAAGTACGAGTTATCCTTGGCTTGCACCTGACGCCATTGGCGGCCATGTTGGTGTACTGAACAACAGCGAAAAAGTCTTTTGGCTCTATTATTGTGCAAAACCTTTTGGGTGATTTTCTGTTGTTTTGTACACCAACATGGCCGTCTTATCACGTGGATGCAAACCAGGAACTGTTGAGAGAAGTAATCCTCGCACTGAGCTGGACACAAGCAATTGTCTCTTGTCGACACCTGAAAAGAGAAAATTACTTTAATTGTCCACATAGGAGTGAGGATCATTTCTCCCTTTCTAATGGATTTCCCGTTGCCGTGGAACGCTGTTCAGTGACAACTAACATAAAGAAAATTAGCAGGAGCATCGATGACTGTTTTGCCCGACAGCTACAAATATTACCAATAATAATGATAATTATATTAATCAATCAATTAATTATTACCATTGCTATTGTTATCATCATTGTTAAAAGACTTTTCTCCCTTTATTCTCTTCAGTGAAGACAAAAATGATGGAAAAAATAGATGGTGGCAATTTTGATGAAATCGAGAAGATAATTACACCAAGAAACTTCCAAAAGTGTGAGCCCAATTATTTAAGAGTGGCAATGGAGGTATGGATACCAATTTTGAGATGGCTCAAACCGGTTTCAACAATTCCAACAAACTGAACACCAAACAGCTATGTTATGGTAGCATGTGAGACAACAGCCATTGCGTATCAAAAATGGGCCAAGAAGTGTGTCTTAATAGGTTACCGCAGCAGCAGAATAACCATGTAAAAAACCCCTATAGTTTTCTTCAAATGATCCTAAAAAAGAACTCTGTAATCCCCATTTTTGTTGCTGGAAAGGAAGTAGTGGGTTAATTTGAAGCGTCGTTATAATAACAATAATAATGATAATATAATCCATAATAATATGAATATGAATATTGATAAGATTAATAATCTATATCTGTATCGGATTTGCAGTTACCTTCAGGGAAGTTTTGTAATCGGTTACAACGACGTCAATTTATCTTTTTCTCTAGGAGTTTCACGGGAGTATCTAACTTAACTGTTTAACTCTAAACTTTGGATCTTTCTCCGTCCTTGGTTGCATTAACAGGTGTGACCAAGGCCGATTTGATACATATAGAAAGTCTCTTAAGAGATCTAGTTGCGATCTGTTTTGTAGTGAGCATTTTGTCTCTCGGGCATCGAGAAGGAAATTGCCGACTCTACCCTATCCTCGGCAATCGCATTGCTATCCCGCAAATATTTAAAATTCTGTTTAATCAGTATATTTCGCTTACTTTGCAGGTAATTTTCAGGCTACGCAAAAAGGGGAACAGTAAGGGGCCCGACTACGACAGGTTTCATCGACTAGCAGACTCTGTTGAAGAGTTTATCTACCATTTACTGGATCCAATGAGACCAGAGACCAAAAAAAGAGATCGAGAACAATTTGGAGAATTTATCCTAGATTACATGATGGGTGATGCTGTTGACTGTCAGCAAAAAAAGGTAGAAAAAGAATTTGACCATCCATGCAAAAAACATCCATCCATTCATCCATTCTTCCTTCTATTCATGGCCGTGGCCTTAACTTTATGACATAATTATCGCCATCTGCATTTCCACTATCACGTTAGCACCATCATTATCACCACTACTGTAATTGCCAAGACCCCTTCGGCATCACCAATATCTTCACTACCACAACAATCCAATCAAAGACGTTCATTGTGGTTACAATCTTCTCCATCAACAACATTGTCTTCGTCTTTGTTGCCAAAGATTTCGTCATTGTTGAATTCAAATTGTCTTATTTGCTCTTGTGCCTTAATTACATTGAGGTCATAAAGGTCATATAGGTCATGGTAGATTCTATTATGAGCTATCATTTGAGCCTGGAGACTGAAGTAACCGAGGGGTTTTCAGGTCAGTTGAAGCATAGTTAACGCATGGACATGGTTATGAAACTGTACAAGTCCTTTTGTTTCATGTTTTTGTCTGTATTTTTGGCCTTGACGGTGCACGAGAGAAAATAACTAATCGAATCTTTCAATTAAATTATGCGCAACTAATCTGCGAAGCCGTGCGAAGCGGAAACAAAACATTGTGCACTGTCACGGGATTGCGACAACATTGTTCGCGCTTTTGAGGGTTTTAAGGTTTCATGACCAGTCCCTCGATTAACTATGGTTGCATGAGGACACAATCTTGGCAGATAGCCCTATCGTAAGAATTTATGCCCTGGCCATACGAGAGCGAGGATTGATGAGAGTTGTAGAGAGTTGACGAGAGTTGACGAGAGCTGAAACTCTCGCTCTCGTTTGGCCAGGAACTCTCATCCACTCTGGCCTACTCTCGAGACTTCTCTTTGAATTTGAACCTGCTCAAATTTTTCATGAGAGTTGGGGATAGTCTTGCCGCGCCTGAGAGTTTGAGCGAGAGTTTTATAAGGTCAGCAGTTACTTCGGTCAGCGACGGATTCAGTGACTAAGGACAACACCAAGGCTGAATATACCGGCTGGCTAGTCGTCATATTTACGTCAGAAAGGGTTTTCCCAGGGTGTTTCCTAGGCTCTCTCTTTTGGCCAACTCGCGATCACTCTCATCGACTCTCATGAGCTCTTAAAGAATTTTCAACTCTCATAAGCTCTCACTCTCGTTTGGCCAGGGCTTTTCATTATCTAAAACCCACATCAAGTAATTTGCCCAAAACGTTGGCTCTGAAGAATTTATCAAATGACAACTAGGAAATTTATTGTACTGTCTAATTTTAAGAGGACCCCTTTTTTCGCACTTGTATATTTAAGGTAAAGTCTGCTATGAGCCTAGAAGGCCCATCAGGCCGGCGCTTATCTCTGGTTACTGGAGTATTTCTACTATCCCCTGGATGGCATGCTAATCCATCGCAGGGTTACCCACAGCATTAAATTCGCCGGTACCCATTTATACATCTGGGTGGAGAGAGGCACCGTGAGAGTACAGTGTCTTGCCCAAGAACACAACACAATGTCCCCGGCCACAGGACCCGAACCCGGACCACTCGATCCGGAGTCGAGCGCACTAACCATGCATGAGGCCACTGCGCCTCCCCATTTGTATACTTACCGTTAAGAAAAACGTGAAGCATTAGCAAACGGGTGTATTACAAATTCGAAGTCAATGATCCACACGTTAAAGCTGAGCCCTTTAAAATTAAATTTTAGAAAAAAAAATGGAACCATTTAGTTATATATGTAAGGGCAAATCCCATTATTATTTAGAAATGGAATGCAGGAAAACTTTTTTCCGTCTGTAACGGCAAAGAGAAGGGCATAGACCATTTTGACACTTCTAATTAATTCTCGTAATTTGGCTGACTCATTAGCACTTCAACGATAAAAATTTCGTCCTACCCTAACCCTAACACTCACCGATTTCCAAATTCGGGTCCTCCTGGCCAATCGGATTTCAATTTTAAGAGATCAGAATAAGCAAGCTAACCCTTTGGGCAACTGTGTTTGGTTTCTTACTGTTAACTTTGTCTTTTACGTTCATGCTATAATCACGTATGATAATTATCACTTTTGTTGTTGACGCAGTTCTTCACTCATCCAGTCGTACACGAAGAGATGCAGCGAAAATGGCGCGGTCGAAAAGGTATCTGAGTTCAGGTGTAAATGTCAAGTATGACAAGGACATAAACGTGAAGAAAAAAACCGACAAGTTCTAAATTATAACTAATAATTTATTTAACTGATTCACCGCGGATCTTTACTGCGATTTTCATAATTCTACGGAATCTTACCTTGAAGCGCTAAGCACCAAACTGCATTTCGGCTTCCATCAATCAAATTCCCGAACATAGCTGGGAAGATCGACTCCACCTCCGGAAAGTGAATTGGAGTTTTTATTTAGTTCACATTTCGAACAACATTATGATACGTTTTTAGAAACCCTTCAATAAAAAGATTCGTATGCAGATTCCATCGCTTTCCATCGGCGTCGAATGTACCGTGGGAACCAATTATAAACAATTATTGGATGAGGTTTTTGTGATATGCGGAATAATCAAGGTCTCGGTTAGGGTTATCAGCCTCAGCCGGATTAATCAAGGTCGAGGTAAGTGTTTTCGCTGTTTCCCAGAATTAACTGTAGGCTTTTACCCAATGAGAAGACAGATGGTGACTACAATGTGTAATAATGCTAATTGGTGAGTTATGCCACACATCGTCATTGATTCCGTCATCCGTGGTTGGTGTCGGAAGTTTGATTGATGGAAGCTAAAACGCAGTTTGGCTGTTGTCGCTTGAAGATGAATTCCGCAGAATTATGAAAATCGCAGTAATCCATTTGCGTCCATTCATGGCTTCATTTCATACAAGAGAAGATCTACTCCTCGAAAGATTTGGGATTTTAATCAAACTGAAGACGACGGCTTCGGCAACGACATAGCCACAAAACTAGAATGTTATTGGCTAAAAGTGGAGAAATAATCGTGCTGCACGTGCAGCACGAATTCTCATGCATTTCTTTGCCTTACTTCCCAAAAGAACAACGTGAACTTAACAAATTTTAGGTTTGGAGACAACGCGAGCATACACCAGTGAACCATTTATTTGCTATCTGTACTTTGAAAACCGTTCGTAGCCATCCAGTTACAGGATCATTTGCCCGTATTGTACTAGGTGAACAAGATAGAATAATCGCGAAATACTTGCGATAGCGCTAAGGTATATTTTGGAATGACGTTCTCGTTGCTGTAGCCATCGTCTTTGCTTAAACTCCCGAAGGAAATAATTTCTGTAATCAAATTCTTTATGGAATTTCCCAAAATGAAGAACGGTTTGTTTCAGGAAAAAAAAGAATTTTGGAATCGATTTTTTTCATTTTCAAAATTTCCTGTCTCCGCCATTTTGAATAATTGTGGCGTGTTAGGGTTACCCCATTATTCCGACGAAATATAATAAAGCAATAAAGCAATTCGGGTAATTCGCTACGTTGTCAGATGCCTTTTGTAATAGCAGATGTGGTGATCTTTATTTCGTCTAGGTCATAAATTAAATAAAACATGAAAGTTGCCAAATTGACGGAGCTGACTTAAAACCTATCTACAATATGCGATCATGTATCAGGATCGAGGCTATAAATCATATAATGCTCTTTAAACTACCTAAATCCTCAGAAGTTCTTGTATTATCACAAACGGAATTCCGCATCTTCGGTCCTAAACAGTTCCTAAGTAGTTTAATTAATTTTATGGGTTTCACCTTATATTGTAATCCATATTGCTATAAATATAAGCCCAGATGTTAAAGAAATAACAGTGCGATTTAATTGTTTTCATTTCGCAGGGGACGAAACTGTAGAACGTTTTAAATATCTGGAAGTTCCATTCTGGAAGTTTGTTTTTGACACAATAAGCTACATCACTCTCGTTTGCCTACACTTGGCAATTTGCGTATCTCCATCAACCTTAGATTTCAGTGTAGTTGAATGGTTAGTAATTGTTTTCTTCTTGGGTCGTGCATTGGCTGAGAGCAAACAATTAGCAGCAATTGCAAAAAGACGAAGACACAAAGTTAGCGATGGACGACATCATGCGACATCATGCAACAGCGTATGCAAGCCACTTGGAATTTACTTAAGGTAAGGCCACAAACTGAAATAGGAAGAATGATATCGGGGGAATCTCGCCCCGACTGAGTTGAACCATCTTGTTCCTTCATATTTCACGGATATAACAAACGTCAGTGTATTATCGGTGTGGCCATGTTAATAACACTTTTTGTTTTAAACACGAAGACACACTATAAAAGGCGTGGTGCCTTAGGCACATGCAAATGATTTATCAATCAACCGTGGACGCAACCGAGAGCTCTGTGATAATTTGTGCAATAAAAAAGCCCCTTACGGCAATGTGTCCGTAATATGTCATAAAATGTTATATGTCGTTTTTTTGTTAAATCCCCAGTCCCTTTTTTTTGCGCTAGAAATACATTATCGGGCTTCCGTCTCTGTGTTGCTGTTTGTTGATCACCATCTTGGATAATTAATCGAATTCGAACAAAAGCAGTACGTGAAGCGCCCCCTTTTTATAATGCGTTTTCATGTTTAAATCAGCGTATTTTCCCTTTATACAATTACTTCTTAATGTGCTTCGTCCAGTGCTGCAATTTACGCAGAAATTTGCAATTTCATGCTAATTCATCACTACTATGATGTTCTGCGTGAAGGCAGAATACTGTGGAATGCACGTTCCAGGTAACACCTAGTTTTAATCGTGTAGTTTATTTGGCAAATTACATTGCAGCCAATTGGCTGAATTGCGTAATGTGCGAACTTGACCCTTAGAAATTACAATAAAGAGTGTAGTAAAATTATATTTTACTACACAAAATTACAAAATTATATTTTAAAAATGCATATCAAGAAAAACATACGTATCTTATTGAATGGCTTAACATATTATACGTGCGAATATTTTGCGAGCCCCGGATCTTAATCTTCTTTCGTGCTTAGCAAACTCCCGCATTCAACTATTTATTGCACTCGCAGGGATTTTGCCTCTGGGCATCATTGTAGCTTGCGCGTATATAGAGAGTTAGAGTGATATTGTATTACATATCTGGTATACCAGAAAAAATCTCGATTTGCCAGAACTAGGCGCGCATGGAATAAATGGATAATGATGACGTTTTATCTCCAAATGCCTGCAAGTCTTGGGTACTGATGTCGTTGAGCAGGAAACGGCCGAGAGCGTGGTACATGGCAACGTAACGTCACAATCAAGGATTTAATCTTTACGGGGTTCAACATTATTGTTGAGAATATTTTGCCATCTGTCACGGAGAGTCACAGGTTACATGTTGTGCAATCTAGCGTTGGGGCAGCCATCCGAAAAGTAAGAGAAAGCTTTTGTCCGCCTTTTTCTTGAGTCTGTTTTTTCACAAAGGGGTCGGAAAGTGACTAAATTATCTCACGACAGGGTTAATCCTTTGCTTTGATTAAGAGTCCCAGGACGACTTCATTTGGGGAACGATTTGTCAATTGACGAACCTTCGAGAAACGATTTGTCAGACAAATTACTGTTGAGAAATTGAAAGACTCAGTGTACAACCAGCAGGTGTTGTTAGAAAACGATTGAAGAAAAACATTAGTGATTCTTAAAGTACTTACAAGGCAAACGATGGGTGTTGCTCCAAACATTAACATTCTATATGCTCGTGACAGTATTCTGTCCTGAACAGGTTGTTGTTTGGAAAGAACCAATGTTGAACACGACTTTGGATTGAAGAAAAAGGCCACAAGTTATTATCATATTTTTGCTGAATTTTTGAGACCGTCAGTTTCAGTTCTTTCAAACTGTTAGTAAACTTTCGAGTAAATTATCGCAACATAGGAAACTCTTAAACATGCAAAACCATGTCATGGGTAGCTGCATTGTTTGGGATACTCTCAACATTTTCGAATTCTAATTTTGTTATCAGAAGAGTTTTCTCCAAACTATTTTCACTCGCTGTGCCTGTCATTAGTAATACCATGACACCGTTTCAGTTCCTTCATCCGATCAGATTGTAACACAGCTCCCAACGTCAGTGGCTTCATAGCTCAGTTGGTTAGAGCGTCGCACCGGAATCGCGAGGTCACGGTTTCAAACCCCGCTGAAGTCCTGAATTTTTCAGGCTTCTTTACGCACTTGTAAAAATTGCGTTCATAACTGCGAAGATCATAGCTTCACTTGACTTCATGTTTAGTTTCTTACTATTCATTTGGTCATTTAATCCTATAACTGCGATTGTATAATCCAGATCAAGGACATCTAAGTAAATCATTGACATTAAACCGTGCATACAACATTAACACGTAATGACTGGTCACTCGGGAACACTTTTTTTCCCCTCGAATCTCAATGTTTCAACCGAGAGAGCATCTACATCTACATGTCCCAACACTCGGCAAAGTCCTTTTGACTCATGGCTGTTTTTGCTTTGGTGGCCTCATACACCACAAGCCTTTTAGAGGCATTACGCCAAGCCGGCCACTTTTGCTGGAAAGAACATACTCACAAAGGACAGCGATAACACCGGCAACTTCATCCCCTTCTCTTCTCGAATAGTGTGTGGGTTCTTTAACGTCCCACAGAGAACTTATAAACATGGAAGATATTTGTGAGACGGGGCCTACGGTTTATAGTCCTTATCCGAGAGAAACATTGAGATTCGAGGGAAAAAAAAATGAACTGTTTCCCGAGGGACGAGTCATTACGAGATTTGTCATATAGCGCAAAAAAGGTGCAACGGCAACGGCAGTCAACATTTGCGGGTAACCCCTTGACGTCATAGATTTTGCAATATTGCCTGCTCAGAGACTTTTAGCGGGAAACAGTTTTATTGTTCAATGTCTTGTGACCTCAAAGTAACCAATGAGAGCACCCGCTGTTGGGAACATATACCAGCTGTATACGTTACTCAAGACTTAAAAGAACTTCATCCCTTGTTGTATGTTACCTTTTACAAAAAGGTGGCCACATTGCGGTAAAAGTTGAACCTGCGTTTCTTTTAGTTTCTGTTTCGACTGGTACAGCATAGTGTCCGCCATGATCAAGCCATCTACTCACACTTCCCTTTTCATAGTCGGTACTGATTTGGTTTCCCCCTGCCTCAACATCAATTTCTCCGTTTATAAACGGCCATTCCTTTACCTGGGCGCTGGACACATTGAATTCTGCGAACAACTGTATCAACTATTACCAATTGACACTAGACAAAAACAACGCAAACGAAATCATTCAAATTTTCTTTATTTGATTGAATAAAATGAAATGACGAGTGGCAAATGATGATAACCTCAATTCTTGGGCTTTGCGTTGTGTTGACAACAATTTCTCTTATTGAAAGGCGAGCTAACGATTGAAAAAACGCCAAGCGCCTTGTGACGACAGAGCTTTTCTGGCCTTTGAGAACTCTGTCCTAAGTGTATTGTATTGTTTCCGTTTTTTTCTTAATAAACGGTCTAAACTTCGTAACGTTGACGTATGGTACCTTTAAGAGTTGTTGTTTCGTTTACAGACTTTGCCCATCAGTAAAACAAGTCCAGGTCACTGGAGTCTTTTTCTTTGTGTTTCATTTTTCTTTTCGGAAATAAATTGTTGACGTCTTAGTCGTGCAGCTGTCTGCTTCTTCAGTTCTGTTTGTACTGTTTCCTCAGGGGTTTTTGTCTGTTCAGTTTAAAATTTCTTGTGGTTAACAGGTCATTGCTTACAATGTCAAGCGTAAAGTCCCACCATTTTGTTGCTTTGATTCCCGTTCCGTCCTCATTTGCTCTGTTCTCAACCGGTCAAACCGGGACACTACAGTGAATTAGATCGTAGCAGCATTTCTATTATTGATTTCTGCTTATTCACTTTATCCTTGTTCAGTGTTGGGCTCAAGACAATATACTCATTAAGGAACATTATTATAATCATCATCATCATCATCATCATCATCATCATCATTATTATTATTATTATTATTATTATTATTATTATTATTATTCACACAGCTATTGATGGTATGAGAAAGTTGCTTTGGAAAGCCAAGAAACACCCCTTGTTTGTTTTCTTTTCTTCTCTACATCTCCAGCACCTTCTTAAGAATTCTTGCCGACCTTAACAATGCTCTTCTCTGGATCAGTTCAACTGGAACACCTAACTCAATGGTTCTCATGTTGTCGTTCAATCTCAGTGGTAAAGATCCCAATGCTCCCACTACCACTGGAACAACCTTTATCGTCACTCCCCACATTTTTCCCGGCCACTTCTCTTGCAAGATCTTGGTACTTTTCCACTTTTTCATCTTCCTTCTCTCTTATTATTATTATTGTTATGGGGGAAGTTTATTGAACTTCAGTATGCCAGGAGAATAAAGTCTCGTGGGGCGCTCAGCAAAACCTATGAGACTACAAATTGTTACACTTTTAAAAGTTATAAAAACCTATTTGCAAGTATTGGAAAATTATTTACAATGTAGTACTAGAGTGAATAATGCATGTCGCTTATTTACAATTTATATTACGAATACAATTATATACATAACAACAGCTGAATTGCAATCTTTGAATAAGAGTTATGTAGAACTTATAAAATGAATACTTTGAACTATTAATTGAACTGTTGGTATATCCCACAATGCTTGGACATTCTCCGAGGCGTATTCTGGTTTAGGCTTGATTGGTGAATGCCATGCAGGAAGACTTTCGACCAGTTGTAACTCTCGTAGCAGTTCAAAATATAACACTTTCAGGGCATTGTTGTGTCTTGCCAAATACTTGTTTTGGGCGAGGGCTGAGCATCCCGATAGCACGTAAGCTACGCTTTCCGGTGGCTTGCATGTTACACATACGAAAGGACACGCCACTTGACTGTGACATCTTAATCTTCTTAACTTGGTATAACTTCGTTGGTAGGAGCTGTTCGTATAACTCATACATACCGGCCACAACATACAAGGGCATGACGTCCGTTCGCTTAGCCATGAGAAGCAGTTCTTAGTGCTCATGCTATCATCATTCCATCTGGCTGTATGTAGCTTTTCCTGCCATGCTTCATCACGTACTATCTTTAACAACTATTGTTGGTACTTTGATCTCAGCAGTTGCTTTGCCTTTGTTGCAGTCACCTCCTGTCCATCAGGTTCACATACCGTTGGTTCCAGGAAGGCAAGCCTCAGCGTCATTCCAAGTTCTTCACTACACCTCAGGGCCTCTGTAATCAGTGATTGATATCCCAAAACAGCAGAACGTTCTTCAAACTCTCTCACCATTATCATCCAAGGGTCACTGTTTGAAACCAATTTCATTGCTGCCTTAATCTTCGTGATCTTGTACTCTCCCTCTACTGACTGCAGGCCACGTCCACCTTTCTTCCTCTACGCGTACAATAGGGCGGTCGATGACGCTGGGTGTTTTCTTCCTTTTGTTACAATGATTTTCCGCGCTTCCCGATCAATCCTTCTTAATTCTGTCAGGAGCCAATGCTGCGTCCACATGGGGTACTTAACGACCGCTAGTGCACACTAATTACAGGCAACCACACGCTGGCCATTTGATAGCAAACTAGACCAAATTACTGACAAACGTTGTAGATATGTCTTTTCGCACACTCCAGCGTTCTCTTCTCTTCCTGACGTACATTATCGAGGATTTCAAGGAACTCGTACCGTTAATCTTTTTCCAGGGGTTGTACCACCACTGTATCGCTGACTTTTATTCCAGAGATCTCTCACCTCGTTTCACGTGGATTAAACAAAAGTTTTAGTTTCTAAAGAAACTGTGGTACTGCGTCAGTGGGAGATTGAAACAGAAATTGATTTTATCAAACGAGTTGATACAGGTCGAATAACCACCGTGAAAGATTTGGAAAGCTGACGTTTCGAGCGTTAGCCTTTCGTCGGAGCGAATAGAGGAATTGTGGCTGCTGTAGGTTTATATGTGTACGTAGGATTACATTGCTTTTCTTGGGTTTTTGCTGTAAACCAACATCATTCATGCCAACTGTTGGTGTTCTTCAGTACGCAGACGAGTTTACTTTCAGATTGGGCATAGACCTTTTTAGGTTTGTAGGCCGAAGTAGTTATTGCCTGTTCTTCGAAACTCTCCATGTATAGGTTAGCAATAACAGCGGAGACCGGGCTTCCCATGGCTGCTACTTCTAATTGTTCGTAAATTGATCCGTTATACTGGAAGTATGTGGATCTCAATACGAAATTTAGGAGGTCAGGGATCTGAGCAGGTGTTAGTGTCGTGCGGTCCGCAAGGCTGGGGTCTTCCTCTAGTTTCTGTAGCGCGGTTTGTACAGCGGCGTCGATAGGAACGTTGGTAAACAGCCACAGCCTGCTTTGGAACGAAGTAAAGTTTATTGATCGTGAGGCGATTCACAAAAGACTTCACCCTACAACATCAAGAGGGATAGTGGAATAGGAATTCCGGAAGTGTGGATGCTCACGATCAAGAAACACAACAACAGCAGAACCGTACGACAGTGGATCGCCGAAGGAACAACACACCGAAACAGCGGGGATCGAAATGAACCAATCAAAGCTGCTGAAAAACCAACCAATCACAGCGGAGCATCTAACAGGTAACGCGTAATCAGTCGACCTCATCGCCTGTTGAAGACTAGCAGTATGCAGTCGAAACGTCGCGATCTACATCACAATTGACCACATCGTGAGACAAACGAGAATACTTTATTATTGTTGTACTTCACCACGATGAATAACAGCAACCTCTTTTACGACATTATTATTATTATTATTATTATTATTATTACTATTATTATTATTATTATTATTATTATTATTATTGTTATTATTATTTGAAATTTTACCATCCACCCAGCTAAGACCAGTTAAGGTCATTACGAGGACCTTTCATGATATAAACTAATGAAATGAAAACTCTACTCTGAAAAAGTTCTTTCTGTTAGCTTGTCGAAGTGTTAGTTAAAGCAATACTTCCTTCTCAGGCCACACGATCAAACTTAACCGTATGTTTTTTCTTATTGAAACAATTTTTTCTACTTCTTCGTTAAATTAGTTATAGCCCTTGTTACTCGTTGCAGGTAGTATGTTCGAATTCAGAGAACTGTCTTGTGGTAGTCCCTCGAACTGTTTTAATAATTAGGGACCTTTAGACCGGAGGACGACTACGAATACGAGTTTTCCGTACTGAGCATGCGCATAAGGTTTGGAGACCGACATTTTTCGAAGTGCGCGTGCTGAGAACGGAAAGTGACTTGTCCTCCGATCTAAAGGTCCCTAATTTCTTACAAACTACTCTCACAATGTGTGGTAAATTGAGTGTTTTTAGAATTTACTTTTGCTTTAACCTACATTGGGTGATTAACTTTTATAGGTAATTTTGCTTAATAGGCCAGTTTTGTATTGCCACGGTTACACTGGATCTAGCATGAAATGGAGCCTAATGCGGGGCAAATAATTTTCAAAGAGTACTCGATTTTCTTTTTACAAGAAGTCCATTGTTCAAAGGAAAAAGAAGTAATTTGGTCCGCAGAATGGGAGTACACAGCAATTTTTAGTAGTCTTTCTAGTGCCAGTGCCGGAGTAAGTATGCTCTTTAACAACAACTTCGCGCTTCAATTGCTTAAAACCTTTCTAGATCCAAACGCGTTTCTACTTATCCTGTAAGACCAAACTTATGTTGTACTATACATTAATTTATCCATACATTACTTATTGTAACTCTACGTGGTCGTCCACTTACGTATCTAATTTAAATAGAATTTATTATCTGCAAAAGCGAGTGGTGCGAGCTGTTACAAATTCAGAATATCGAGCACATACTGCTCCTCTTTTTTCTAAACTGAAAATCTTAGACATCTTCCAACTCAATACCCTCGTTATTGCTAAATTCATGTTCCGCTACCACAATAATCTGCTGCCTCCACTTTTCTTCAATCTGTTATGACAAACAGTCACGTCCATAAATATGACACAAGAACAGCCGGAAATTATCGTGTGCATTCCTGTCGCACGAACATTAAGAAGTTCACAATTCTTTACCAAGGACCTAGGGTCTGGTACTGTCTTCCTGCCTCTATTACCAATTTGTCAAGCTTTCCTATGTTTAAGAACAAAGTGCTAGAGTTTTTATTAAAATAGTTTCTTAGTTAGTTCCTGCCGCACTCCTTCGCAGCCCTTATTTTTGTTTAATATTGTGATATCGAGGTGGCCTCTCCTATAAGCCTGGTGGTTTCCTGAGGTCTCCTCGCCTAACAACCTGCTGTATGCTTTTTTAAAATCTGTTATACACATAAAGGCAAATAAATGATGATGATTGATTGATGAAACGGTAGGCTCGTAATCATTGATATCAAAACAGAGAGTAAGACCTTGACACTGGTGAATATTTATGCTCCAAATAATGACGACCCTTCATTCTTCGAATCAGTTCTAAGAATGCTTCTTACATTTGAGGGCGAAGAATGCGTGTGGGGTGGCGATTTTAACCTTGTTTTAGGAGTACAAAAAGATAAGCAAGGTAGGAGGCCGTAACACGCGAAAAATCTCTGGAAAAAGTTGACCGTATGCTTAACCCTGATACAAGACATTTCACTTGGAGAAGAAGTTGCCCAGAGATAAAATGCCGTTTAGACTTTTTCTTGATCAGCTCAAGTGTTTATTCCAGCTGTCACAATTGCAGATATCTGGACAGGTTTTAAATCAGACCATTCTCTCATTATTCTCACCCTAATGCATAACTCAAACGCTAGGGGAACAGGTTCTTGGAAACTAAATGCCTTGTTGTTGGCTGATGCGGAATATGTTGACCTTATCAGGAAAACAATTAACGAAGTAGCAAAAGAATACCAAAACAATAACGAGGTTGACGCCATCCTTGAAAATCAGGTCAAGTTCACTTTGTTATGCAAGACAACAGAAAAACAAAATGTCATCGAAAGAGAAATACTCGGAGGAAAAAATTACACACCTTGAGAAAAGATTAGATGAGGCTAATGTGACCGCAATGGAAAAACAGAAAATCACAGAAGAAATAAGTATCATCAATTTACAGAGAGATGAAATTTCCGAATGTAAACCAAAGGGCGCGATGATACGTTCTAGAGCACGATGGTACAACGACGGCGAAAAAACACAAAATATTTCCTCAATTTGGGAAAGCGGCATTTAAAACAGAAAACCATAAAATGCCTGCTCCTTTCAGACAATGAAGTTGTAAATATAGACGGAGAAATTCTAAAAGAAGCCAAATAATTTTAGCAAAAGCTACACTCTTCAACAGTGTCATGTACTAATAACCAATGTGACGAAATTTTGTTTCCCCTCGGAAACATCGAAACACTGACTGAACGAGAGCAAAACGAGTGTGGATGCCTCTTGACGGAGGCTAAATGTTGGGACTTGAAGTCTTAAATCCATGCAACCAAATAAAAGCCCAGGAACGGATGGTCTCACTGAGAAAAAAGCCACATCATGTCTAAAAAGCCACAACATTTAATTGGGAAAAAACC
>NC_090880.1:15645242-15657742 GCF_036669935.1 Montipora foliosa
GGCCTTAACCCACTGATTATTTTTTTATTCTTTTAGCCACTGATCATTAACAAATTGGAGGAGCTTGGAACAAAATACAATGCAATCTATAGAAACTTATTTCCTGTTACTAGTAAGTAGAGTAACGAAAGCACTGCCACATCAGTCTGTCTTAAAGAAGAACTTCAATGTAGTGCAGTTAAAAGTTAGAGATCAGTGAGATTTCCCAATAAGAAATTAACTCTCTTTCTTCAACGTCTTTTGGACTTTTAAGTTATGACTTTATAATCAATGAATTTCTATAGCCGAATAAGTAATACGTTTAAGAGAATTTTTAAAACTTTATGATTACTGTTTTAAATTTTAGATGTCTTAAATTGTTTAAATCAAGTTTTTTTCTTTTCTTTTCGATCGAAGTGTTATTGATAGAGCTGATTTTTTATATATATTTAATTTACATTTTTGTTATAGTTTTCACGATGGTTAACGGGCTACGCTCACGCGCTTCGTCATCCTACATTTTAACTGTATATCGCATACAAAGGTTTTAACGGCTGACTAGGATAATGATAATGATAATCGAATCCACAACACATGTTCTAAGCATGTGCTTTAAAATGCACAAACACTTTACATGGCAAAACACGATCATATGCTCAGACCCATTTACCACTATCTACTATACAAGTATGGATACCAGGAAAGCAATCACAGCAAACCATGGTACCAGCAAAAACAACCTCAATCAGTACTAGAGAATACCACAAGCAAAGTACAACGGAATGTTCCATTTCATCTAAAGAGAGCACCATCAAATGGTGCTAATCGTATAGATATGTCTGTGTGGGACAAGGTCAAGAATAAATGGTACATGCTTGAGGGATCAGTATGTGAAGTAGGAAAGATAAAGGAAAAGACGGAACTTAACACCTCAGCACACTGACAGAAGACAAGAGAGAAACACTGTATCTACTTAATTAAGCCCCAAAATGGATTCTATCTCACAACACTGAAATTGTTAAGTTCTTCTACAAAAAAACATACGCAGAACTTTACGAAAAACAAAAAACAAACAAACAAAAACGGATGAAGGCCACAAAGCCAAAGACTTACATCCCGCTTTGTTGGTATAAATGAGATATTGAGAAAGAAGCAAAGATACCGTAATAATAATAATAATAATAATAATAATAATAATAATAATAATGATGATGATGATGATGATGATGATGATGATGATGATGATGATGATGATGATGATGATGATGATAAACAGTAGTAGAAACAACACTGAAGGAACCTCAAAGCAAAAGTTCATTGCCAAAGTTAGCAAAACCAGTTTAATTTGTAAAAAAGTAACTGTTGCGTTATGTTTTACGTTATTATAATTACATACCGGTAGGTGAATATTGAAAATTCTCTGCGCTGATTGGTTGCACTGGAGGTGATTATTACGAGATAATCACCAAAGCGGTTTTTTTCAAAATGGCCGGAAGCCGGCTTTTCGAGGTGACAGACGAAGAAATCAGTTGTGTTAAAGAAAATGCATATTTTTCAAATTTTAACCTATGTAATTATACAAAAACAATTATTCACCTCAGGCTCGGTGAATATCGGTGAATAAAAATCTCGACTTCGTCTCGGTTTTTATTCACCGATATTCACCTCACCTTCGGCAAAGAATTGTTAAATATTTTCGCGTGTTAGTAATTTGAGCTTTGTCTCTTTCCTAATTGTAAAGGTGACATAAAACTTGATCGGCTACTGGACGAAACGCAAGGAAGTCGACAAATGGCCACACAGATTATTTGTTCAAGCTTCAACTCTCAAGCAAAGGATCTCGCGTTGCCTCTTCACGGGCCAGAGGTTATTATTTCTAAGTTTAGGGTTATGCTGGTATTGCGTTTCTAGCTTTCTGATTGGTTCACTCATTCTCGGGTTATCAGCTCATATACCGTATGACCTAATATGGAAATATATAATAAAATTTAATGAAATTTGACTTTAATTTTCAAGTGTCAAGACGTTCAGAATTTAAAGAGAATTTCACTAGACAATCAGTCCATGCGCGCTTGTTTGATGTGAGACTGATTATAGCCAACTCGGTGCTAAGCGCCTTATTGGCTACTTGCCATCTCATATCCAACTCGCGCTCATTGAATAATTATTGTTAAGTATGGAATTTAGCAATTTGTAGCCTCTCATCTTTTCCAAATTCACCAACGAAGTAAGGCTATCACTATTTATATGTATATGAAGCTAGCATTTTTTATTAATAAGATACTTGTTCGGCTACAAGCAACGTACGTTATTTGCAAAAAGAAAACTTCGCCGGCGTGGCTTCTTCGATTCCATGCGGATCAAATCCGTAAATCATCTCAAGATTGCTTGGAAACCTACCACAACAATTATGATACTATAACCTTAACGTCGACTTCACGTTGCTTCTTGTATAAATCGGGTATTGCCATGCCCTTTAATTTCACCGCTGCCCAAAATTATTGAGGACTCTGGGAGCGAGGCTGTATTTGTCTGAGAAATTATGAAATGTTTTATTGTACATTTCTTTCGTTTTGACTTTCCATGCAGGCTCATCAAATACTGCTTGCTACGCCAAAGAGTTTAATGAGCTCTACTCAATAAAAATCTCATCTATACGTCACTTTATCAAAAAAATGGGTCTTCTTGGGTGGAATTGAAAAGGATCCTACGAATATTTGCTCATCATTTTCATATTTTATGTCAAGACTATGGATTAATTTATTTCAAATGCTCTCGTAATTTTTTTTTAAGGCTTGGTTAATTGACCCCGTGGGCATACAAATAGAAGGGCACCTGTTGACGTGTGAATGTGGAGAGTCTTGTAAAAAAAAAGAAAAGTGTTACCACGGAGCAACATTCCGCCAGCCCCTTTCGAAAAGTTATCCTCATTTTGAGGTAAGTAAAAGTGTTTCATACCTGTATCAACAGCAGTATATTGAGTAAAACCTAACAATTCTCATTTTATTTTTAATTTGATTGGCTTATATCACTTGAATATGTTTATAAGAATCGATGAAATCGGGAACGTTTTACCTGGTATGCTATAGACCTCTTTCATAATGGTGGCCAAATAAAATGTTCTTTTGTTTTAATGTTAATAAGCCTTTCTAGCCTTGGTACGACGAGCAAATTTCATAAGAATATTTGTTCCAAAATGAGGGCAGTAGGTCTAATTAACATAAAGACAAAAAAATGTAAAAGTGGTCGCCATTTATGAAAGTGGTCTATTAGAATGTGTTATCCAACTTAGTCAATGACTCTGACATTTGTGAGAAAAAAAAAAGTAAACTCTACTTTCCTACTAAAACTGCATTTGAAAAGAAAAATAACAAACAGAAAATATGATAATAGGAGAATAGCCGACAATACTGGCTACATAAGAATACTAATAATGATATTAAACTCATAAGGGACATGAACTGAAAATCATAAAATGGGCTTTCCATATACCAAAAAAAAATAAGAAATAAAAAAAGTATTCAACAGCTATAAGTTATAAAGTTCTGTCATTGCATAATTTAAAGCTGGCTCAAAGAAATCTTTTCTTTAAAAGTCTGGCCTCGTTTCCACACTTTCCCTAAAGTTTACCCATTTGTGGCCAAACGCATTTGATAATCTTTTTCAATTTGCCAGCACCCGGCAAAATTACATACCATACAAGATATGCATCGAAACAAACCTCTGCAAGGCAACTCCTCGAACCAACATGGGCAAACAAATGTTCTTGTTTCAGGCAATAGATCTTTGGCGCGATATTCCTCATCGCGTGAAAGAACTCACTACGTTTTTCTTTTCCAAAGAAATCCTATTGTAAATGTTTTAATGTATATAACATTTCTTCTTGTAATAAAGTATGAGTCAATAAAGATTATTATATTACATTATTAATTATTATTATTATTATTATTATTATTATTATTATTAGTAGTAGTAGTAGTAGTAGTAGTAGTAGTAGTAGTAGTAGTAGTATATACCACACAAGTGAATAGTGCTTTTGGCGCGCGCTGATTGGCTAGCCGGGAGTTGATTATCCAATGACTATTCACCTCCGAGCAGCCGAAGAGAAACAAAATGGCTTCCCGTTTCGCTTCGATTTCCGAAAAGGAAATTCTTTCAATTAATGAGGAGGCTGTACCGAAAAACACAAAAATGGCAACAAAGTTTGGTGAAACAGTATTTAATGTTAAGTTATTTAATCTCTCCAGCCTCATATTCTAAGGAGAAAAATCAAAATACAATGCCTTGTTTACGAAAACTGTCGAGCACTAAAATCACAATGAAAACAATGAAACAATCTGTTTTTCAGCTTGGTTTCAACAACAAGAGGAATTTAACTCAACCATTCAGTGCCTGCAAAAGTTTTATTTGTCGGCAAGAAGGCGAGACGGAACATTTTACGATAAAAAATCACTTACCGCTATTCGGGCAGCTCTTGGTCGAAATTTTTGCGGTATATTGTGAAAAATAAAGTTACTCTTTGGTCCGCTATTTATTCAACTTTTGTGGTATATACTAAAACAATTATTCACCTCAGCGTCGTTGAATAGTACCATATCCTCACTGCATACTCATTACCTCATCGCATAGGATTAAGTTATGGGAAGAGTCCGCTCCTGCCCTCGCCATCACGACAATAACTCATAAATTGGCAAACAACACGGGTACCAAACGTTTCCAACATGACTCCCCTTCAATTCTCTCCATTACTCAAATTCCTCTTAATAACCATAATTCTAAACGGTACTCCAAAGCGGCTTGAAAAAACAGTCGACCTTCACACCCTCCCGGACAATGTCAAAAAAAGTTCGCTTGAGATGAGCTATGACCACTAAGCAATCTCTCCCACACTGGCAAATGATTATGAATTTCTCCGGCTCTGAAAAACGTAGGATGAAAGAAACGTAACTGCTCGATGTTAGCCAGGTCCATTGAAGCAACGACCATACTCGGCGAAGGAAGGGGGCCAACGAAAGGGGAGGTCCCCTGCCTTATACTACACACGGGGATATCACCGGAAGGAGGAGCAAGAGCACTAACTTTGGAATAAAATGAAACAGGACCCTATAAAGAAAAGGGAGAAATTTGATAAACGAAAATCGCGAAAATCAGCCAAAAGCAGGGGAACCACCCCTTCGTTGACCCCGAGCTCCGAACTAGGTCCGAAATTGAGACACAGAGCAGGCCCCCCAAGGTCAACGAAGAAAGTGAGTGAAATAGGGTGAAAAAGAAAACGTTAAACAAACTAATGCGAGAACAAAAATTTATTGTAAACTGAGGCATAAGAGACTATTGTCAAACACGACCGCGACCAAACTGTCGCCCCGCTGGTGGGGCACGGCACGCCCGAGCGATATGTCCCCATCTTAAGCACCTGAAGCACTGAACCTGGGCACGGCCAGGGTAGGGGGCTGGCCTGCGCATTGCAGAACCAGGACGAACAGGCATGGGAGGTGGAGGTGTCTTTCCGACTCCCTTCAAAATCGCGTTTGCGTCTTTGGCCACCTTTGCTCGCACGGGATCCCCCAACAATCCCAGAAAAAGACGCTCAAGCTGTTGGTCATCCACAAAATCCGACCTGGTCTTTATCTCATCCAAAGCGGCAGCGTACTCATCGGCTTTTTGGTGGTTTTCGTTTCTGGCCAAACGCAACAACGACTGTAAGAGCTCAACCGCCTCATACTTGTCAAACATCGCTGCTGGTCGATTTATATAACGACGAAGCGCAGCCAAGGCTGACTCAGAACTGTCTAGAGTCCTAAGACGTTCCAAGGAAATGACCTTTTCCTCTAATACTCTAATGCGATCGGCAACCTATCATGAAAAAGAAAACACTCTTGAGGCTATTGTCTTCACCAGCAACATGCCCCAACGTTCTCCAAAAATAGTTAACCTAAAAAGTCACTAACTGGTGGCATACCAAACATTCCCCACCGAAGGAGAGCATAATAAAACAAACAGTGCAAGAAAACAATAACATCCTACGTCATAATATCGCCGTAACCCGCGGCAAAGCGTAACACTGAAAAAAGCGCAACCATACTAATGAAGCTATACATAGACCGCGCAAAACTGTCTCAACTGGCGGAAATCCTTACGTTATAAGTACACTGATCGCAACGTCTACCGAGGATATGCCTTCGTCAGTAAAAACTAGCGGTATACCAAACAAACGCTCCATAAAACTCTTCACTGGTGGAATACTGAACTGAACGCAACACCGCCCTCACCAGTGGAAATCCATAAATCATGTGCAACTTGTAAGATCTATGTTATGAGCTGCCTTCGCCAGTTTAGAAAATCTAGCGTTGCACCAAATTACGAATATTGTACCAAACCCCTTCACTGGTGGAATACCAAATTAGAACACACGCAAAACTGACTTCACCAGTGGAAACCCATAATATTTAAGCACACACATGTCCTTAATACCATCGCCAAAAAAGGAACTAGCGGGCTGCTCCACACTAAATTGTAACGCCGGAGACATGGCACAAACAAGGCTTTTCTTACTCTGTCCGGCACTAGACCCGTCCCACATTAATCATGCCAGAAACTAAGAATTTCCTTAAATACTAAAATAAACAGATACCAAGGCGAAACCCAATATACCGAGGGAAAAATTTGGAACTAGGGAAAACGAGGGGCAGTAAGCAGGTAGACAACAACGCACGAGGCGGTAACATTCCTTGTGAAAAAGTTCAACAAAGCGTGGACAATAAACGGGCACGTGCTGACAGAATGTTTGTATCGCGCACCAAAACAACACCAAAATCCGTATGAAAATTACGCGACCGAAGACAAAACGCTAACCGGGCTAAGCAGAAAAAATCCTCCACAAACGTAGCAAGACTACCCCTACAAAAAGCGAAGCAGAAACAAGAATAAAGTTACCTCGTCTCTACTGGGGCGGCAGGCGCCGCGGCAGGCTCAGCTATGGGTTCCAACTCTTGAGGAAGATTTTGTGCCGGCTCTGCGACTTGCTGCGCTCCAGCAGGAGCCGGAAGGTCAGGAAGAGCATTAAGTTGATCCGCCATGGAAACGGCGGGCTGGTGGTGGTTGACCAAGCGGAAGGTTAATAGCAAAAGACGACTGTCTTTGTGGAGTACAGGACGAAAAGACCACGCTCCAAGCGGAGAGACCAAATTTAAACTCGAAATGGCGCAAAGCATCACTGACGCTATCAGCACGGGCGGAAACGGGGGAATGTGATGGAATAACGGCGTGTTTTCAATGAGCTAATTGATTATGCCGCTTCGCGGCTCGGTAAATATCCACCACTATTCCCCTCCACTTCGGTGAATAATTTTTAATTATTATTATTATTATTATTATTATTATTATTATTATTATTATTATTGCGGTCCTATTCAAATGTAAAGGAATTGAAGAAAAAAATAATTTCAATAAAAAACAACACACAAACAGGGGAACAAACGTAGTAAAACACACATTACTGTGTGATAGCTTGACGTTTCGCATGCTACAACATTCATCTTCAGAGGCAATATTCCGTTAGGAAATACGAAACTATATTTAAGGACGTTCGCGCTAATTGTTTGTGCGCAACTTTTACTGTGCAGATAACGCGACTGTAATATGTCACGCCTTACTTTAAGCACTAGTTAAGATCTTATGGCGGCAAAATCGCCGGGGAAACATTTCCAGGTCGGCTAAAGAATGGCACATTTATTTCCAATTCATCATGAAACGTTAAAAAGAAAGGACCGGGAGGCTGGAAAATGTCGCTAATCGAGTAGTGGTTGAAAGTTTTGAAAACTCGAGGAAGATTAGTTTTAGTCAGCGACGTTGGTTTTTTTTCATTACGTTACGAAGTTCTTAGTTCAAAATGAATGCATGTATTTGAAGTTCTTTTCCTTTCCTTCCATGAAAATAGAGCAGAATTATCTTCTCTTCCTAATCCACTTGAATAGTGCGGACCTATGAGGAAACAGCCACAGATTATATTTCACAAAATCAACTCCAGAAGATGGGAAAGACGGCAATGGAGAGATATGATACAAAACACTAACCAAATAAAGATAACGCGTGCTTGCAACTTTTTTTGCTATGCTCGAGAATTTTTTCTTTTACAAAAACCTTTTATCGATCGAAATTGACAACAGCGGCCGATAAGAACACGTACGCCGGTTTATTTTTGAGCTCGTTCACTCAATATAAAACACGATTGTTCTATAATAATATAATATAGAAACTGTCACAGTCTCAACAGACTGCTTTATACACCACCTTAGATTTTTTGGATCTGCAAAGTCGGTCCTAAGATTAACGAGACGAAAGAATCTATTAATACGAGAATTGACACCCACGTAAGAAATCTTTACTTTGTAAACCTCAATAGTGTAAAACCAGAATGATATTTTTCTTAGGAACTGTTGTGACAGGATTTAAACACATCTTAGGCATCAAATAAATAATTAATAAGCTTGAAGTCTTAATCCTGCAATTTACAATGCAAGGAGTGGAAATAAAAGCATTTTTAGCCCCAAGAACGATAACCTACACACAGCACCAATTATAACGAAGCTTTTCGAGCATGGGTTTGGGATGTTTCAGTTCTTGATTCTCAGACGGCAGGTTTCTTAAATTTGGCCGTAAAAGATAGTAAAGGCCGGTTACTGTAAGGTCATTTTCCCTCCACTATTCAACCGGACCTGCCAAGCCATCGTGCCATGTATTTAGCTATTGGAGTGGATACAAACAGCCTAATGAAGGCATTAAACAAAATTAATAGCGCGATATAACAATAAACGAAACTGGATTTGTGCACGCGGCGAAGGCTGACCGTAGAATGACTAAGCCTACTAACGCCCGCACTACAAACCTAAATCCCACAAACCACTGCGCACCTAACACGACTCACCAGGCCTCCGATACTTGGCGGCAAAATAGCAATTTATGCTAATTTACAATAATCACAAATTATATTTTTTGCTCATTTCAGGTTACAGTTTTAGAAACAGGAAAAACACTCTGGCCTGGGATAGGATTGGTACCTGAAGATTATTTAAGAACTTCGGAGCCCGGATGGGAAATGGGCTCTTTAGGATACCACCTTGATGACGGAAAAATATATCACAGCATTGGTTCTGCTTATGATTATTCCGGCAAAGACAATGAAGGTTTGATAAACAGAAAATAAATTGTCACAAAGAATTACCCGCCTTTTATTGGTACTTGTTAGCCTTAAAACTAACAACAAAAAAAATAGTGCAAAAGTACCTCAAATATAATTTTGCGAAGCAATAAGAAAGAATCATTAATTAATTACCTAATTATTTGCCTTTGATAATAATAAAAACAATGGCTCAAAAAGATAATCTTATAAAATGTTTCTTGGGGAAGCCTAAGTCGTTTTAGTGGTTCCAACTTTGTCTCCACATCACGGTTGACATGAAATTTTGCAATATATTTTGATTGCAACAAGTACATTTTTTTTCCAAAAACATGAAACCTTTTCTCCTCTTGACATTACCCATATTCCTTACTGTGTTTTGACTTTAAGGTCATCGCATGGCTCGTCGAGGAGATCTGATTCGCTGCACAGCTATGTTTGAGGATTCAAAAGACGACATTGTCCCAGTTTGCTTTACGTTGAATGGCAAGAAGATTGTTGTCATGGAAGAAGATGATGAAACAGATCGTATTTCTTATTTTTATGTTTCTAAGGAAGCCTTACATCCTTACATAGCCTTGAGTGATGGGTCGAGCGTTTTAACTAAGGTAAGAATTCGTAGGTAGGATTCTTACATCACCTTTTTCTCTCTAAAATTAAATACTTTGGAGGTCCATTCGGGTGTACTGTAAATTACACAAAGGTGACTTCAGATCCTAATGAGGACCCAGAAAATGACGAAGTTTTTTGATACGAGAATATATCACTGCACGGCCCTATTTACCGCCTGTAGTTTTTGTGGATGGCGAGAATTGAGACTGTTTTTTTCTAAGGAAAAAGGAGTCTTTTTGACTTAGGCTATACAAAAATAGTGATGCAGGTAGTCGCGAAAATTCGAATTCGTAAGTTAATTCAGTTGTGGCCTGTGATGTACTGGGATTTATCGTACATCATGCTGGCTAAGTAGGCGATATAGATCGCAAGAAGCCATTCTCTATATAGTTATATGATCTGAGAAAAGCCGGAACAAGTCGAATGATGAGAACGGGAGCCTTTCATTCCGAGCAATAAACCCCTGACATGGCGTGATTCAACCCCCTTTTCTCCTCTCCTTTCCTTTCCTCCTCTTAATTAAGGCAACTCCTCAAGCCTGTACTTAACTTTTTTGAACCATGTCTGCGCTTGCACGTGTTTTTATTGATTTATTGATTTACAAATTTACTTCCTTACTTATTTTAGTTACCGACTTATTTATTTATTTTTTTCTTTACCGCGGCTTTAGTTAAGATACGTTTCTAAACAAAAGAACTGCGAATTTGTTGCTGTCTCAAATTTATTCTGTCGAAATTGAACAAGCAAATTGGCAAAACCTATAAATTTCATCCCACCAACCAGACTGGAGTGTTGACACTCGAACGGTACACTCAAACGGTACACTTAGTACCGTGAATCTTTGCGTCATGATTTGCAAAGTTTAATCAACTCACAGTTTTTCTACTCTCTCTCTACTCTCGCCCAATGGTTATCATACACGTCATTATGCATATAATTACTTGGACCTCCCCTTTTGGTTGGTGTACGCCTACAAAGCGTCGCACGTACTCCTTTAAAAATTGACAATAGCAATTTTTACAATCTTTCACAAAAGGTCATTCAACCCATCATTGCACAGTCCATTTTAAATCTTGGTTCTCTTCCTCTACCTGCATCTGCCTTTCATTCCTTTCAGGAGCTCTCTGGACTGCAGGTTTCCTCACTCTTTCGTTTCCGGGCTCGACTTCATCTCTCTTCATCTCTTCTTGGTGTCTGCATTGTTTCAATATTCCTGTTTCACCGCTTAAACCTGTGGTCTTTCAATATTCCAACCCTTCTACTCATCAAAGCTAGCCAATAACTGTGCTTTCCTTCAGCCATAGTAGGAGAAATAATCTCAAGTGGATCATAGATAGCTCCGAAGTAGCTAGGCATAGTTCGCTCGGTCACAGGATGATTCTCTGAGAAGTGGCTTGCAGGGAAATCCAGAATTTCGTATTCTTTGTCCCACGTATGTCGCAAAGTCTTGCTAGGACTTGCTATGTTCCGGGGCCTAATATTTGATTCAATCTGTTACTAGGGAACTTAGCGGTCTCAAGGATAACGGTGCTCTCTTGTTTGAATTCTGTCATCTTCTTCTCATCCCTCATGCTTGCATGAGGTTGTCGACAAAACTGCATTTTGACTCCACTATCCAATCAGACACAACACGACTAACTCAATCACAACGCAACTGTGTAGATACATGGGCATGTAGGACAGCAAGCGCCACAAGCCGGTTTATTTTGCTTACCATATGCGTACAAACTCCGCTCTAGCATAACAATACGTAAGCATTCTTAATGGTACTGACCTCCTAAAAACTTGTTAAAGGAAAATTACACTGGGCACCTGCCGGATACGAAAACCCAAAACCCTTTGGGAATGAGGGAACGTATTCTCCAAACCCTATGCAAGTGCCACTACCCTATGGAGGCTAAGGGGAAAATTAACAAAAAAAGTAGGCGAAGAAAGCTGAACCTAGACTGATTCAAATCCCTAACGGATCACTATTTGTACGACAAATTACCCATAATCCCCACCAGACAACCGGACCCAGTCCTCTGGTCCGTGCCGTCAAAATATCCATTTCTGCCAATTTCGCAGGCTACAACTGTCAGAAATAGCATATTTTGACTCCACTATCCAATCAGACACAACACGACTAACTCAATCACAACGCAACTGTGTAGATACATGGGCATGTAGGACAGCAAGCGCCACAAGCCCCTATATAGATAGCCAAAGGTAGGGCTTGAGTTTGTGGATTCATCAGTCAGCTTTAATATATAAATTTAGCAGGACAGCGCTTTCGAAACATCAAGCTGAGCTTTCAGGGAATCTTTGACATACATATTCTTGGCCTTCTTGGTTTTCCATCTACCATGTCTTTGAAATACTCTTTCCTTCACATCTGAATTAGCGGCTAAGGTAGCACCTCCTGATCTACCGGAGTGAGTACTATAATTGGCTATGTCAGGTACAATTCCTTTGAAAGAACTTTTAAATGACTCCCTGTATGTAGTATAAGAGATATGCTTATTAACAGATACCAGTTGCTTTTGCTTTTTACTAGCATGAATAGGTCTGAAAATGTATTCTTTGGAATCTTCCGAAATTCCTGCCATACTAAAATACGAGCTCAGTAAGCTAGCAGGGGACATTTCTCCTAATGAATTGGCGATAACAACTATTTTCCCTTCTCTAAGTTGATCATTTTTACTCTTGGCTATTTTAATAGATAAATGATCAGATTCAAACTTGATATCACTAC
>NC_090880.1:15667742-15682742 GCF_036669935.1 Montipora foliosa
TCATCTCACCATCGTGACACGTGAAAATTGTTTTCAAAATCAGTTGTCAAGGGTTTCGAATCACAACAATTAACTAGTTTTACGGGCAATAGAGCCAGCACAAGTTTTATTTGAGTGGGGATGCTTTCTTTTAACAGCTCTCAGGTTAAGAAGTCTCAGGACGGCAGAATGACGAAAAAATGTCGCGTAAGATCGGGAATGCACAGTCTCGCGCGACATTTTTTCGCCATTCTGCCGTCCTGAGGCTTCCAGCCGTCCTGTTGCGTAAGCTCGCTAATATTAGGGAGCTTACGAAACGAGGACGACGACGGCTGCGAGGACTTCATTTAAAAATACGAGTTCGCGTTATTTATATCACTACGAAACTATTTCATGTCGTTTCGCGGTAAAAATGTGTAGTAACTGTTGAGGAATTAAACTGGTACGAGTGGGTTGGAAGCGTAGAGAGAGAACTGAAAACTCATCGTCATGTGCTAACGTCCTCCACAGAACCTTGAATTTGGTCATTTCACGTCGTCATTTAGGAGATGACGGCAAAGAAATGTACCATAATGTAAAACGCACGTGCAGAGCGTGCAGAGCCATTGTTCTTGCTCACTAAACCTATTGTTTTGTAGCGTCGTCGTTGCCGTCGGCGTCGTCGTTTCGTAAGCTCTCTATTATGATGAAACTGGACTCAGAATTTGTAGGGAACTGAAAAAGTCCCCAAATGGGCATACACTGATAATTTTCTAAAATGCTTAACGTTTTACGAAACCTTCGTGAATTGTGGAAATTCTAGCGACTGTTCCTGTTTAAATTACTCACAATTTTTAGGCACTGAACTGGGTTGTTACCGCCATTGATTTTTGAGGACCAATTTGATTCCTTTTTTGAATGGACGAAAGGGGACATATGACAGTGTGTAATGGACGCTTTTCAATCAAGTCCGCCCGAATTTCGCGTTGTTGTGCCATTGTTTATCTGCACGTTTTGACGATTTTTTATTGCCTGAAACGTTTCAACTGAACAATCACAACCCGGTTTTTATAGATAATCCGCTACCTAGTTAACGCCATTGGGGCTACCCCCCGCTGAACAACAGCAGCATTACGCCCTTGGAATTCACCATTTCCGAGATGCTCTTACGATTCACAAAATATCAAAGACAACGGGAAATCGTGGTTCACAGCAATTATTTTTTGCAATAGCCCGTTCCAAGCCCTTCTCCATCTTTCGCCCCGTTTACCAACTGAAGGCGTGCAGAACCAACTCCTTCTCTTCCTTGAATTAACGATTATCGTTAATTCGTCATTATATTTGCTCTGAATTTACTACTATCGTTAATTTAGAAGACTGAAAGCTTTATATGGATTATGGAAAATGTTCATATAGTTTTTAAAAGACAACCCAAGCGTATGAACATATTAACCGCGGTCAAACGCAAGAGCATGCGCAATGCACTCGTACCCGGTCGTCGGCCGCGAAAATTTCCCGCGCAAATTTCATTGAAACCATTGCAGAACCGTTGTTACGCGAAAAAATATTGAATGACGGTAGTTAATTTGCTAAAGTGAAGCGAAGCACTGCAGACGGAAGGTTTTCGTTTTAACAGTCGATAGTTTGATAAATTTTCTTTATTCTCCGAGTTCACTAATTTTTTTTGACCTTCACTAAAAAAGTTCATAGTGTTAAAACGGTCGACATATGAAAGCTTGTCGCCGCTGCGATTTGTTTACTGTCGTTGTCACTGAGCGTGACCACCCGAAGAAGATGTATGAAGGAAGCGAGAACGCGGACAGGGGAAAAAAGTGTTGAGACCAGCAGCTCAGGAGGCTCGATAAAGCGTTGTCGAGAGCTGAAGATACACCGGAGGGATCGTGGATTTGTCTAAGCCACAGAAATTTGATACTTGCCGAGGACAAACGCTGTTCTACGTTCCTGCAATTTCTCACGCATTTTTTTTTTTTGTATTTTAATGATATTTATTGATTTCCAGTTTTACATACAATTTTACTACACACTACTCTCACTTACTACCCTACTACACTCACTTACACATACACATACACCTCTTCATCATCTTGTTTACATTGTAAACAATGTTTTCTCACATATACGTACAGCAGTGGTACCATTGCACATTATTGTACTTTGTATTTGCCCAAAATAATGACAAGATGTAATAAGGTGCTCGAGGGATTCGTCCATATCCCCACAAAAAGAACATGCTCGAGTTGATGCAAGTCCAACTTTGAACAAAAAAGCATTTGTTACCAGACATATGTTGAGCAATTTGTACTGAAATTCACGCGATTTTGTATCCAAGGTAGCGCGAAAAGGCAAGCTGTAAATCTCCTTCCATTCTAAGACATTATCAACAAATTTAGTGTTAAATTTCAGCTGAGCAGTTGGTGAAGTGATGGTTCTATTTCGAAGTTCCTTATAGACAATTTTGAAAGCCGCTGTTTTGATTAGAATAGTTTGCTCGGTTAAGTTAAGTTTGATCTTATCATGTATATTAAAAGGGGTCATCCTCTATGTAGGAAATAGTTTTTAAACCTTCACGCCATTCAAGCGGTAAAGCATCAGTTAAAGCAAGAAGTCTAAAAGCATCAAGTGGCGAAATGTTTAGCTCCCTCAGCCTGTGATTATTTTTAACAATAAGTTCATTGTTATCGGAGATTAGATCTCCATTCCCTTCTCTGCCAGTGTTTTGAAATAGACAGAGTTGCCTCCAATACAATTTCTCGCGCATGCTCAGACGTTTGACCGCGGTGTGATGAACATAGGACTCGAACGTTAACCTGAGAGTGTTTATTGACCCGTCACCCAGAATCAGTGACACAATGTTGGTACACAGACGGGATTAATGGAGCATCCCTCCCTCTCCCACCTTTCAATGTTGCTTAGAAACTAAAACGTACTGAACAGTTTGTTTGGGTGCATTGCGGTATGCAACATTGAACGGGGGAAAGGGGGTGGGTGTTCCAACGACTTATGACAGTGACAGTATTATTGAATAAAGTATCGAATAACCTTAACGTAATCATGTCACGTTGCTGTACGTCTGAAGATATCCAGTGTGTATTCTTTTGATGTTGTAATGAATTTGCGCAACCATTTTATGAAAATTGTTGTGTGGCCTTTGGAAACACTGAATACCACTGGTAAGGAAATGAATTTTTGTAAAGTTCATGTTTTCTTAAATAAACGTTAGTTCATGTTAACGCATAGCAACGCATCATGCTATTGTACGTAGCAACGCGTCGCGTCACATCGCAGGTGGTCTGAGATTTGATTACAGTAATGAAAATTGGCTTTCAAACATAGAAAACATGGATCGCGCTGTAGTTGAACAGTCATCACAAGTAGAATTAGGAGTAAGAGAAGTAAGACGTGTCTACCTTATAACGTATAGTCAAGCTGATACTACTAAAGTATCTTCTCGACAGCGTTTTGCTGAAATTGTCTTAGAGGCCTTTCAGTTACGACAAGTTTCCAACGAATCAACAGTTCAGCAATGGGCGTGTTGTCTCGAGCCCATCAAACAGGGGGAATTCATTTCCATATGGCCATTAAACTTCGAAGACCAAGACGATGGTTGTCGGTTCGGCAGTTTATTCATACACGATACGGAATTAATGTCCATTTCTCGAATCGTCATGTGAACTATTACACTGCATGGAGTTATGTTATCAAGGAGGATAACGATGTTGTGATGTCTTCCAATCACCCTGATCTTTGGAACACACCTCCACCCGCGACAACAGCTGCTAGCGAGGCTATAGCTGCAGAAAGGGAACACGAACAAGAAATTGAAGGCCAAGAGTCCGGGGAAGAAAGCTCTGTAACAAGATCATCTTCTAAAAAGCGAAAACGACCACCGCGTCTTACCATGTTTGACGTTTCCGAAATTGCTGTCTCCAAAGGTATCAAAACATACTTGGAACTCCTTGCACTTGCCAAGAGACAGAAAATGGAAGGGAAAACAGATTTGGCACAGTTCATTGTCAACCGAGGGAAAAAAGCAGTCGAGGAAGCAATCAGGACGGGGTGGGAGATTGAAAAATCTGAGGAGACGTTAAGGCGTCAGCGAATGTCGGGTATGGAAATTCTCCAAGAAGCTTTCGAAGGAAATTGCGCAGAAAATTGTGACGGCCGTTGGTTGCATATTGCACTGAATATTCTTCAACGAAATGGCATCGCGCGAGATGATTTCTCTGCAGCTATGCGCGAACTATTGGAAAAAGGAAGAGGAAAATATCGTAATATTTTTCTCAAAGGTCCAGCCAATTGTGGAAAAACATTTCTATTAAATCCATTGACAGTTATTTATAGAACATTTTTAAACCCAGCGAGCACAACATTTGCTTGGGTTGGCGCAGAGTTAGCCGAAATAATATTTTTAAATGATTTTCGCTGGTCTGCTCAAGTGTTACCATGGCAAGATATGTTGCTATTGTTGGAGGGACAGCCAGTTCACTTTTCGGCGCCCAAGACACATTATGCGCAAGACATAGTCTTCGAGAAGGACACTCCAATTTTCTGTACTTCTAAAAGTGAAATTGTTGCAATTAAAGGGGGTGTGGTAGATGATATAGAAACTCAAATGATGTCCGTAAGATGGCGTGTCTTTATCATGTATGCTCAGATACCGGAGTCGGAGCAAGTCGTTTTGAGCCCTTGCGGGAAATGTTTCGCTAAACTAAGACTAGAATGAACAATGATGACATTGATTTAGTGTACCATTAAAATTTGCCACGTTTTATTACTCTGCGTGCAGCCTTCTCCTAAATACTATACCAAAATCACTAGTAAATTACAAATGCAATATACTAAAAGCAATGAGTAAATACTTATTTTCCTTAATGAAAAAAAAAAAAAAAGATTACACACCTAAGAAGTGTAGCACTTCAGTGTACATTATAATGATTTCCGCTGTATACTGTTACGCAATAAACAACGGGTTACCATTGTAACCCGATGAGTTTTTAAAAGGTTATCACAGTACTTGACTTTATCAATTTCGACGGGTTACAATGGTAACCCGTTTAAAACAGATTACAACCTTTTCTCATTCCCTCATGTGTTGATCTTGTTTTAGGCTGTACATCATTACTTTAAGATACTTCAACATTACATTGCTAATTCACATTAGGAGACATCTTTATATATTAAGAAAATTTGTATTCTGTTTAATATTTAATGCGGCAACCTTTGTTATCAATAATCTGTTGAAGGCGCTGCGGCATTGAAGCGATAGTTTTGTTTATTATATTAACTGGAATACTGTAAATAGTGCGTATTACCCTGGCTTTGAATTCTTCGAAGGTTTCTTTAGTTATTTTTAGTTGTAAGGCATCATCCTTCAGTCTTACTCTCACTAAATGAAAAAAAATTCTCGATAGGGTTAAGGTCTGGACTTCTGGGAGGAATTTCAATTAGAGACATATCACAGTTACAATTCTCCATCGCTCTTTTTGCAGCTCTACTGTTTTGTGAAGGATCCCCATCTTGCAGCCACAACCTACTTCCATTTTTGTTCGCCTTGAGGAATAATGAGTTGAAATGCTTTTCAATAAAAGTAACGAAAAAATTACCCGTTAGGTGATCATATGACTCACAAAGAACTACCCCCTCACTATAGGTTATAGCTACAAAAAGCTTCACTAGCTTACTACCAGTTCCTTCCTTACTGCCCTTTGCTGTGCATCCGAACGTTAGTCCTTCGCCTCGTTTTCTCCAAATTCTTGCTTTAGGTGCCGTTGCCACTTTTAATGGGTTCGTTTTGAAAGCGAATGAGACCCCATCTAAGTAAAATGCCACTTGCCTCGTCCAAACGTCGCCATCATAAATTGTTTTCATTACATTGCAAAATGTAACTCGCCTTGGCATATCATCTTTAGTCAATAGTCCTTTCTTTCGCGTCTGCAAATAGTGGAATCCTTGGCGTTGAAGTAAGCGGTTCACTGTTCTCTCGAAAACCTCTTCACTGCTCACCCCACTTTCCCGCATTAAATCTCGGAGAGAAAAACTGGGATTTTCATTTCTCAGTTTCCTGACGTTTCGAATCAGGAGACGTTGTTGCAGGGCAGTTAGTTTTTGCGGGCGTCCCGTTCTTTTTGGGCAAGATGAAATTCTCCGGATTCCCCCTTTTAAAATCCTTCAAGCTGAAGTCGGTGAAATTCCGCATGCCCTTGCTATGGCTCTAAGGCTCATATCAGTGTTCCTTCGTAGTTGAAAGACTGTCGCTCTAATCTCAGCGGAGACATATCCTCTAAAAACCATCTTAAGGAATCAAAATCTTTGGTTAATAAGCTGAATACTATGGGAATAGCATATACCCCTATTACTTTTATTCTTTAATTAAGAGGCGAAAAACGTGGCATGTTGGCACAGCCATCTTTACGCGAACGTTCCAGTACTGACTGCCATGTATCGTTACATGAAATTTACACCTTATCACGTAGAGACAATCAGTGACACAATGTTGGTACACAGACGGGATTAATGGAGCATCCCTCCCTCTCCCACCTTTCAATGTTGCTTAGAAACTAAAACGTACTGAACAGTTTGTTTGGGTGCATTGCGGTATGCAACATTGAACGGGGGAAAGGGGGTGGGTGTTCCAACGACTTATGACAGTGACAGTATTATTGAATAAAGTATCGAATAACCTTAACGTAATCATGTCACGTTGCTGTACGTCTGAAGATATCCAGTGTGTATTCTTTTGATGTTGTAATGAATTTGCGCAACCATTTTATGAAAATTGTTGTGTGGCCTTTGGAAACACTGAATACCACTGGTAAGGAAATGAATTTTTGTAAAGTTCATGTTTTCTTAAATAAACGTTAGTTCATGTTAACGCATAGCAACGCATCATGCTATTGTACGTAGCAACGCGTCGCGTCACATCGCAGGTGGTCTGAGATTTGATTACAGTAATGAAAATTGGCTTTCAAACATAGAAAACATGGATCGCGCTGTAGTTGAACAGTCATCACAAGTAGAATTAGGAGTAAGAGAAGTAAGACGTGTCTACCTTATAACGTATAGTCAAGCTGATACTACTAAAGTATCTTCTCGACAGCGTTTTGCTGAAATTGTCTTAGAGGCCTTTCAGTTACGACAAGTTTCCAACGAATCAACAGTTCAGCAATGGGCGTGTTGTCTCGAGCCCATCAAACAGGGGGAATTCATTTCCATATGGCCATTAAACTTCGAAGACCAAGACGATGGTTGTCGGTTCGGCAGTTTATTCATACACGATACGGAATTAATGTCCATTTCTCGAATCGTCATGTGAACTATTACACTGCATGGAGTTATGTTATCAAGGAGGATAACGATGTTGTGATGTCTTCCAATCACCCTGATCTTTGGAACACACCTCCACCCGCGACAACAGCTGCTAGCGAGGCTATAGCTGCAGAAAGGGAACACGAACAAGAAATTGAAGGCCAAGAGTCCGGGGAAGAAAGCTCTGTAACAAGATCATCTTCTAAAAAGCGAAAACGACCACCGCGTCTTACCATGTTTGACGTTTCCGAAATTGCTGTCTCCAAAGGTATCAAAACATACTTGGAACTCCTTGCACTTGCCAAGAGACAGAAAATGGAAGGGAAAACAGATTTGGCACAGTTCATTGTCAACCGAGGGAAAAAAGCAGTCGAGGAAGCAATCAGGACGGGGTGGGAGATTGAAAAATCTGAGGAGACGTTAAGGCGTCAGCGAATGTCGGGTATGGAAATTCTCCAAGAAGCTTTCGAAGGAAATTGCGCAGAAAATTGTGACGGCCGTTGGTTGCATATTGCACTGAATATTCTTCAACGAAATGGCATCGCGCGAGATGATTTCTCTGCAGCTATGCGCGAACTATTGGAAAAAGGAAGAGGAAAATATCGTAATATTTTTCTCAAAGGTCCAGCCAATTGTGGAAAAACATTTCTATTAAATCCATTGACAGTTATTTATAGAACATTTTTAAACCCAGCGAGCACAACATTTGCTTGGGTTGGCGCAGAGTTAGCCGAAATAATATTTTTAAATGATTTTCGCTGGTCTGCTCAAGTGTTACCATGGCAAGATATGTTGCTATTGTTGGAGGGACAGCCAGTTCACTTTTCGGCGCCCAAGACACATTATGCGCAAGACATAGTCTTCGAGAAGGACACTCCAATTTTCTGTACTTCTAAAAGTGAAATTGTTGCAATTAAAGGGGGTGTGGTAGATGATATAGAAACTCAAATGATGTCCGTAAGATGGCGTGTCTTTATCATGTATGCTCAGATACCGGAGTCGGAGCAAGTCGTTTTGAGCCCTTGCGGGAAATGTTTCGCTAAACTAAGACTAGAATGAACAATGATGACATTGATTTAGTGTACCATTAAAATTTGCCACGTTTTATTACTCTGCGTGCAGCCTTCTCCTAAATACTATACCAAAATCACTAGTAAATTACAAATGCAATATACTAAAAGCAATGAGTAAATACTTATTTTCCTTAATGAAAAAAAAAAAAAAAAGATTACACACCTAAGAAGTGTAGCACTTCAGTGTACATTATAATGATTTCCGCTGTATACTGTTACGCGATAAACAACGGGTTACCATTGTAACCCGATGAGTTTTTAAAAGGTTATCACAGTACTTGACTTTATCAATTTCGACGGGTTACAATGGTAACCCGTTTAAAACAGATTACAACCTTTTCTCATTCCCTCATGTGTTGATCTTGTTTTAGGCTGTACATCATTACTTTAAGATACTTCAACATTACATTGCTAATTCACATTAGGAGACATCTTTATATATTAAGAAAATTTGTATTCTGTTTAATATTTAATGCGGCAACCTTTGTTATCAATAATCTGTTGAAGGCGCTGCGGCATTGAAGCGATAGTTTTGTTTATTATATTAACTGGAATACTGTAAATAGTGCGTATTACCCTGGCTTTGAATTCTTCGAAGGTTTCTTTAGTTATTTTTAGTTGTAAGGCATCATCCTTCAGTCTTACTCTCACTAAATGAAAAAAAATTCTCGATAGGGTTAAGGTCTGGACTTCTGGGAGGAATTTCAATTAGAGACATATCACAGTTACAATTCTCCATCGCTCTTTTTGCAGCTCTACTGTTTTGTGAAGGATCCCCATCTTGCAGCCACAACCTACTTCCATTTTTGTTCGCCTTGAGGAATAATGAGTTGAAATGCTTTTCAATAAAAGTAACGAAAAAATTACCCGTTAGGTGATCATATGACTCACAAAGAACTACCCCCTCACTATAGGTTATAGCTACAAAAAGCTTCACTAGCTTACTACCAGTTCCTTCCTTACTGCCCTTTGCTGTGCATCCGAACGTTAGTCCTTCGCCTCGTTTTCTCCAAATTCTTGCTTTAGGTGCCGTTGCCACTTTTAATGGGTTCGTTTTGAAAGCGAATGAGACCCCATCCAAGTAAAATGCCACTTGCCTCGTCCAAACGTCGCCATCATAAATTGTTTTCATTACATTGCAAAATGTAACTCGCCTTGGCATATCATCTTTAGTCAATAGTCCTTTCTTTCGCGTCTGCAAATAGTGGAATCCTTGGCGTTGAAGTAAGCGGTTCACTGTTCTCTCGAAAACCTCTTCACTGCTCACCCCACTTTCCCGCATTAAATCTCGGAGAGAAAAACTGGGATTTTCATTTCTCAGTTTCCTGACGTTTCGAATCAGGAGACGTTGTTGCAGGGCAGTTAGTTTTTGCGGGCGTCCCGTTCTTTTTGGGCAAGATGAAATTCTCCGGATTCCCCCTTTTAAAATCCTTCAAGCTGAAGTCGGTGAAATTCCGCATGCCCTTGCTATGGCTCTAAGGCTCATATCAGTGTTCCTTCGTAGTTGAAAGACTGTCGCTCTAATCTCAGCGGAGACATATCCTCTAAAAACCATCTTAAGGAATCAAAATCTTTGGTTAATAAGCTGAATACTATGGGAATAGCATATACCCCTATTACTTTTATTCTTTAATTAAGAGGCGAAAAACGTGGCATGTTGGCACAGCCATCTTTACGCGAACGTTCCAGTACTGACTGCCATGTATCGTTACATGAAATTTACACCTTATCACGTAGAGACAATCAGTGACACAATGTTGGTACACAGACGGGATTAATGGAGCATCCCTCCCTCTCCCACCTTTCAATGTTGCTTAGAAACTAAAACGTACTGAACAGTTTGTTTGGGTGCATTGCGGTATGCAACATTGAACGGGGGAAAGGGGGTGGGTGTTCCAACGACTTATGACAGTGACAGTATTATTGAATAAAGTATCGAATAACCTTAACGTAATCATGTCACGTTGCTGTACGTCTGAAGATATCCAGTGTGTATTCTTTTGATGTTGTAATGAATTTGCGCAACCATTTTATGAAAATTGTTGTGTGGCCTTTGGAAACACTGAATACCACTGGTAAGGAAATGAATTTTTGTAAAGTTCATGTTTTCTTAAATAAACGTTAGTTCATGTTAACGCATAGCAACGCATCATGCTATTGTACGTAGCAACGCGTCGCGTCACATCGCAGGTGGTCTGAGATTTGATTACAGTAATGAAAATTGGCTTTCAAACATAGAAAACATGGATCGCGCTGTAGTTGAACAGTCATCACAAGTAGAATTAGGAGTAAGAGAAGTAAGACGTGTCTACCTTATAACGTATAGTCAAGCTGATACTACTAAAGTATCTTCTCGACAGCGTTTTGCTGAAATTGTCTTAGAGGCCTTTCAGTTACGACAAGTTTCCAACGAATCAACAGTTCAGCAATGGGCGTGTTGTCTCGAGCCCATCAAACAGGGGGAATTCATTTCCATATGGCCATTAAACTTCGAAGACCAAGACGATGGTTGTCGGTTCGGCAGTTTATTCATACACGATACGGAATTAATGTCCATTTCTCGAATCGTCATGTGAACTATTACACTGCATGGAGTTATGTTATCAAGGAGGATAACGATGTTGTGATGTCTTCCAATCACCCTGATCTTTGGAACACACCTCCACCCGCGACAACAGCTGCTAGCGAGGCTATAGCTGCAGAAAGGGAACACGAACAAGAAATTGAAGGCCAAGAGTCCGGGGAAGAAAGCTCTGTAACAAGATCATCTTCTAAAAAGCGAAAACGACCACCGCGTCTTACCATGTTTGACGTTTCCGAAATTGCTGTCTCCAAAGGTATCAAAACATACTTGGAACTCCTTGCACTTGCCAAGAGACAGAAAATGGAAGGGAAAACAGATTTGGCACAGTTCATTGTCAACCGAGGGAAAAAAGCAGTCGAGGAAGCAATCAGGACGGGGTGGGAGATTGAAAAATCTGAGGAGACGTTAAGGCGTCAGCGAATGTCGGGTATGGAAATTCTCCAAGAAGCTTTCGAAGGAAATTGCGCAGAAAATTGTGACGGCCGTTGGTTGCATATTGCACTGAATATTCTTCAACGAAATGGCATCGCGCGAGATGATTTCTCTGCAGCTATGCGCGAACTATTGGAAAAAGGAAGAGGAAAATATCGTAATATTTTTCTCAAAGGTCCAGCCAATTGTGGAAAAACATTTCTATTAAATCCATTGACAGTTATTTATAGAACATTTTTAAACCCAGCGAGCACAACATTTGCTTGGGTTGGCGCAGAGTTAGCCGAAATAATATTTTTAAATGATTTTCGCTGGTCTGCTCAAGTGTTACCATGGCAAGATATGTTGCTATTGTTGGAGGGACAGCCAGTTCACTTTTCGGCGCCCAAGACACATTATGCGCAAGACATAGTCTTCGAGAAGGACACTCCAATTTTCTGTACTTCTAAAAGTGAAATTGTTGCAATTAAAGGGGGTGTGGTAGATGATATAGAAACTCAAATGATGTCCGTAAGATGGCGTGTCTTTATCATGTATGCTCAGATACCGGAGTCGGAGCAAGTCGTTTTGAGCCCTTGCGGGAAATGTTTCGCTAAACTAAGACTAGAATGAACAATGATGACATTGATTTAGTGTACCATTAAAATTTGCCACGTTTTATTACTCTGCGTGCAGCCTTCTCCTAAATACTATACCAAAATCACTAGTAAATTACAAATGCAATATACTAAAAGCAATGAGTAAATACTTATTTTCCTTAATGAAAAAAAAAAAAAAAGATTACACACCTAAGAAGTGTAGCACTTCAGTGTACATTATAATGATTTCCGCTGTATACTGTTACGCGATAAACAACGGGTTACCATTGTAACCCGATGAGTTTTTAAAAGGTTATCACAGTACTTGACTTTATCAATTTCGACGGGTTACAATGGTAACCCGTTTAAAACAGATTACAACCTTTTCTCATTCCCTCATGTGTTGATCTTGTTTTAGGCTGTACATCATTACTTTAAGATACTTCAACATTACATTGCTAATTCACATTAGGAGACATCTTTATATATTAAGAAAATTTGTATTCTGTTTAATATTTAATGCGGCAACCTTTGTTATCAATAATCTGTTGAAGGCGCTGCGGCATTGAAGCGATAGTTTTGTTTATTATATTAACTGGAATACTGTAAATAGTGCGTATTACCCTGGCTTTGAATTCTTCGAAGGTTTCTTTAGTTATTTTTAGTTGTAAGGCATCATCCTTCAGTCTTACTCTCACTAAATGAAAAAAAATTCTCGATAGGGTTAAGGTCTGGACTTCTGGGAGGAATTTCAATTAGAGACATATCACAGTTACAATTCTCCATCGCTCTTTTTGCAGCTCTACTGTTTTGTGAAGGATCCCCATCTTGCAGCCACAACCTACTTCCATTTTTGTTCGCCTTGAGGAATAATGAGTTGAAATGCTTTTCAATAAAAGTAACGAAAAAATTACCCGTTAGGTGATCATATGACTCACAAAGAACTACCCCCTCACTATAGGTTATAGCTACAAAAAGCTTCACTAGCTTACTACCAGTTCCTTCCTTACTGCCCTTTGCTGTGCATCCGAACGTTAGTCCTTCGCCTCGTTTTCTCCAAATTCTTGCTTTAGGTGCCGTTGCCACTTTTAATGGGTTCGTTTTGAAAGCGAATGAGACCCCATCCAAGTAAAATGCCACTTGCCTCGTCCAAACGTCGCCATCATAAATTGTTTTCATTACATTGCAAAATGTAACTCGCCTTGGCATATCATCTTTAGTCAATAGTCCTTTCTTTCGCGTCTGCAAATAGTGGAATCCTTGGCGTTGAAGTAAGCGGTTCACTGTTCTCTCGAAAACCTCTTCACTGCTCACCCCACTTTCCCGCATTAAATCTCGGAGAGAAAAACTGGGATTTTCATTTCTCAGTTTCCTGACGTTTCGAATCAGGAGACGTTGTTGCAGGGCAGTTAGTTTTTGCGGGCGTCCCGTTCTTTTTGGGCAAGATGAAATTCTCCGGATTCCCCCTTTTAAAATCCTTCAAGCTGAAGTCGGTGAAATTCCGCATGCCCTTGCTATGGCTCTAAGGCTCATATCAGTGTTCCTTCGTAGTTGAAAGACTGTCGCTCTAATCTCAGCGGAGACATATCCTCTAAAAACCATCTTAAGGAATCAAAATCTTTGGTTAATAAGCTGAATACTATGGGAATAGCATATACCCCTATTACTTTTATTCTTTAATTAAGAGGCGAAAAACGTGGCATGTTGGCACAGCCATCTTTACGCGAACGTTCCAGTACTGACTGCCATGTATCGTTACATGAAATTTACACCTTATCACGTAGAGACAATCAGTGACACAATGTTGGTACACAGACGGGATTAATGGAGCATCCCTCCCTCTCCCACCTTTCAATGTTGCTTAGAAACTAAAACGTACTGAACAGTTTGTTTGGGTGCATTGCGGTATGCAACATTGAACGGGGGAAAGGGGGTGGGTGTTCCAACGACTTATGACAGTGATTGCAGGCTAACCACTTGACCACCACACCGCTAGCTGCTCAAGACAATATTTTAAACACTATTTGATAATATTAAAATGTAAAAACGTTCTCTGGTTAAAAAACGGTAAAAACAATCATGAGCTTTCGGCTATCAGTCTATGGCCTTTAACGAATGAAAAAATTGTAAGCGAGTGGACGGAATATATACGAAAAAGGGTGCGAAAAATTCTATAAAAGTGTAATACAAAAAGAGGTGTGAAGAAGGAGTGAAAAATAATGTAAAAAAGCGACTACTTACAATAAAATGGAGTATTGCCTAGGCAAAGGCTTAGAGTTATTATCCGCGTCGTCTATTTTTACTATTTGATAATGCTGTACTATCACTCGGCAACAAAAAAATATTAAACACTGCGAAAGGTCGCTTACCAAACTGCACCTTTTAAAATCAAAGCTTTTATTATTCTTTAGCAGCGATATTTTATGGGAGACTAAATACATCATGTTTCTTTTTGCAAGTGCGGTGTTTTGATCTTCAGTAGTGAAGCGTATAGAGTATTAACTCCGGGTTCAAATTCAATCCACGGATATGATTTTTTATTTCCTTTCTTTCTCTACTACAACAAGTCCTGGGACACAGTGTCCTAAATTACCGATAATAGTAAATTCAAAGCAAATTACGAATTAACGGTAATCGTTAATTTAGAGGACTTCAAGAGATCACGTTGGGAGAACAGGCTAATTTCAAAACAGCGGCTGCATTCAAACAAAACATCATTAACAACAACAATAGCAACAGCTTTATGACCTTGTTTAAGTGGGAAAAAAAAAGATTTACAAATATATAGCGGGAAAAGTGGTAGGCAAAAGTTACTCAGACTAACTAACGCTCACATGGTTCATATGGGGTAGAAAACTAGTACTTCACATTACACTCTAATCCGTTAACTAAAAAGCTGGCCTAGCTGAGTAACATAATTAAATAATTAAAATGATTGCAGTTGGGAATAAAGAGTTGGTAATCTAAGGTAACATCGCGATAACGTAGAGGCTGAAAAAAGACACCAATTCCATAATGCAATTATACATGTAAGCATAAACGCATATCC
>NC_090880.1:15715242-15735242 GCF_036669935.1 Montipora foliosa
ATTTTCATTTAAGAATTTCTCCAAAACAAACTTAACTGCTATTTTTTGTTGTTTTTAAAATTTGCACGCAATTCTGGGTTTGTTTGTTTGCGTTGTCATGGAAAATAAGCCTTATTCGGATTTTGGGTATTTTTGACGCTGAAGAATCCATTGATCCAAGATCAGAAATCAGTTTTTGGATTTTCCCAAAGAACGCACCCTTAGATAAGCTCGGACATCTATGCGCTAATTGAAATGTTCTGAATGGCTCGGGCTACTAGAGTGCAGCTGGTTTTAGTTTCCCAGTGAATACATTACTGCTTTTCCATTCTTTGATTTTGTTACGGGCCTGTATAAAATCCCAAGATTGCACACTCCATTCAAGTTGCCCACCTAACTGAATCAAATATTCCTGGGTAAAATCTTCGCACGGTCACAATTCCACATGAGAATCAACTGACAAAGATTGAATTTTCGTTTTCACCCACCATCAACGCAACAGCAGTGTCTCCTGCGAGCGACCTCAGGCGGTGTGTGTTATGTACATCACTGAAACCCAATTGAAAATTTCTCTGTTAACTTTTTCTGAATGGATATCATGGGTTGGGTTTACCATGCAAACTCAGAGCCTCAATTAAGGAACACCTTGAGTGGATCTACTCTGCGCTCAACTCTGCACAGTCTTCATGTAAAGTTAAATAACAATTGGAAATTTGACTAATTGTTGTTACTTAAGAATTATTGGAAAGAAAGCTTGTTGTCAATTTTTTGCTTCATTAGTCAAGGAAAGGGTTCTTCGGTAAAGGGTTTGGTCCTGAAAACTGCACGAAAACTGGTGGGAATTATTTCTTCTAATAGCAAATATGTTGTTTGTCTCAATAAAATTTTTGGCTCTGAAAGGCTTTCGTGAGATTTTTCTCTCTTTGTGGATTGATGGTGTTGGAAATGATTCGAACTTAACTAATTTGCATATGTGGGTTGATATTTGAAATGTTACATCATTTCATTTCACACAATCAGTATATTCCGAAAAGTAAATCCGTGTAAACTCCCCCAGGCGTCTTGTTCTAAATTTAAATGATTGTAAAATCACTACCGTTCGCGGCCTGCAACTTCCATCTAAGCCTCTTCCATCAATTGCATGCCTCATCCACTCCAAGAATGAGCTAGAAAAAAATTGTGCTCCTTTGCATCAATCAGTTTCCTAAGTTTTACTTTTTAAAGTCCCTCATGCTTTAAGTCCATAAATGGACTTCAGTCCATAATGGCGGCTGAACGCATCAATAGCTTTGTATGCTGATGATAGCAAGATGTGTAGAGTAATAAACTGTGATGATGATCAGATGCTTTTCCAAAACGATTTAGATAAACTTTACCACTAAGATAGTCGAATATTTAACTTCGTAATTTAGTTTCTTTTGTCTAGGTCGGAATATAACAAAGTTAGATTTCTTGATGTTTAAAGATAGCTTATTGGCGGTTACCCAGTCATAGACGTTAGAAAGTTCAGCATTAACTATGGTTTCAAGTGACTTACGATTTCTGTCAGCATATAGCATATGAGTGTCATCAGCAAATAGATAGAACTTCAGTTGGTCAGCACTATTAGATATATCATTTATATAAATTTAAAAAAGCAGAGGTCCCAGTACCGACCCCTGAGGGACTCCTGACAAAATTGTTTCCTTCTTAGAAGTATTTTTAGCACCAATTTGTGTTGTTTACTGACGACCCAGTAAATACGAACAAAACAAGTCATTTATTATTCCTCGAACTCCATATTGGTGCAATTTACTTAGTAATATTCGGCCGTGATCTACCGTGTCAAAGGCCTTTCGAAGGTCTATAAAAATCCTACAAGTCTCGCTTCCGCGGAGCTTCCGCCAGCTATGTAACGGACACTGCTGAAACACGGTTTCAACTGCAACAACATCTTCGAGATGCAAAAAGATTGCTCACTTAAAAACGTCCCCGGCTATCCCTTACTAGTCAATATAATCTCAATGCCTTGCTCGGACTAGCCTAGCCATTCTCAAGAACAATCTACATCTACAAAGCGTGTTGCCCTGGAAGATTTTTTTTTTTGGAGGTTTTTTTTTTTCAGCATGCTGTTTGCTTTTTTACAAGACTTTACAAGTTATGAACACACACACCTACATATACATAAAAGTACAACATACGTCGACCGACCCCTATGTTTTCCAGATCAAAATAACAGAAATAGTATAAAACAGCATCTCCGTGCATAAGTCCAAATTGCCCCATTTCGCTGTATAAAGCGATAACATGTTTTTTGACTTTGCAATAACTAATTCAAGATTTTGAATCTTCCTTAATCTAGACATAAAAACTTTAAATACAGGAAACGTCTGTCTGCAACGACAAAAATACAAATATTGTTAAGCAATTAGTAATGCATGATTGACCAATAACTCGTCTTTACAATTTGGCATTCCCAGCATAATTTCTTTGTCGTTGAGATTGTTTATATTTACATTTAAAGAGCGCAGCCACTTGATAACTTCTGCCCAAAATTCTTCAGTATAATTGCAATGGATTAAGATATGTTTGAGGGATTCGTTCTCCATTTCACAGAAAGAACACACCGGAGAAGACGCAACACCAATTTGATACAAAAAGGCATTTGTCGCTAGATATTTACTGGGTTGCCGTATGGAAATCCCAGTCTAAAAGTGGCTGGCTTTTGCTCGGTGTTACTATTTTTTTTTCTTCCGTGTCGGTAAAAGTCTTGCCTGTCACTCCCCTGGTAAGTGGTATCTTTGTGCATAAAGCCGTCTGCGGGTATTTTCTTAGGATCGAGAGGGTAGTGGAACTGCGTAGATTTCTCTGGTGTACACAGTAGAATCATCAACTTAGCCTGCAATGGCGTCGAAAGTCATGTAACGCGAATGACGTTTTAGTGGATCCTTAAACAAAATATACCCTTATGGAGCTCAATAATGGAAAGTCAGTTGGATAAACTAGGCAGGCGGTGAAAACCAACACCTGGAATCTCAAAAGCGACGAGTAATGGACTTCGACAACAATCTGTCGCCCGTCGAGCAGAAATCAAAGTGAGCTGCATTTCTAAAATAATATTTACCAAGTGTTCTATTATGTAGAACACTGAAACCAAATGGAAAATTCTCTGGTAACTTATGGGTTCAACAAAGACAGAGAACGAATCGAACACCTTAAGTGGATCTGTGATCAACTCTGCACAGTCTTCAGGTAAAAAAAAATTGGAAATGTGACAGCCAAGCCAGAATTATTTAAAAGAAAGTTTGTCGTCTATTTTGTGCTTCATTATTCAAGGAAAAGGCTCTTCATGGAAACGGTTTGATCCTGAAATTTTAGTTTGTTGTAATATTGCGCATATTTGACACGATTGAGTTTTTTCTTTTCACGCACGTAATGAAATAGGAAGGGGTTTTTGCCTCTAATAGCAAATATGTTGTTTGTTTCAAAAAATTGTTCGCTGGAAAAGGTGGCCTTTATGAATTCATCATGTTTTATGATATGTGAGCTGGATAGTTTTTATGGCAATAGTAAAGCATTTTCTTTTTATTCCATTAAAATGTTCTTCAGGAAAGGGTTTGAACCTCAAGTACATGGTACACAGTTTTTATGGCAATAGTAAAGCATTTTGGTGTCAAAATGAGGTTAGCGTTTTTCTGTTGTGCTAACGTGATTAAATATAAATATACATTCTGCCTCGTGAGTTTGTTATTCTCGTTAACCAGCAATGGAAAGTCATTGCAACGCGAATGGCGTTTTAGTGCATCTTATGTTGTTTGTTTCAATAAAATGTTTCGCTGGAAATGGATTCTGTGATATTTTCTGCCTTTGTGAATTATAATATCATGTTGTGTATTGATTTTTCGAGTCTAAGGTTGAAACGTGATACGGGAGGATATTTTTGCTCTGTAAGCAGGAAAGGTTTCATGAAAATAAACAGGTCTGTTGGAAGCGTGCTTGAGTTAATGTTGTTTTCATGTTGTAAATATGTTATTCTCGATCGACCGTCCTGGAAACTTCCTTCTGCTCTTTCTAAAAACTGTGTATCAATATTTATTTACTTTTTCATCAATATTTGTTTCTGCATAAAGCAAGCTAACAAAATCTGTACCTTGCTGAATTTGCATTTGTTAACGTTAATAGTATTTTCGGTCCCATTCTTCTGTTTTACGAAGGGGTATATGTCAGATGCTCAGAGGGCACGCTTAAACTTGTGATGAAAAGAAGTTTATCAACATGTCAGCCCAGAAGCCAATGTTTCTCACTTCCCATTTATTTTCTTCAATCTTTCTGGGTTCAGTACTTTGCTAGTAACCACATGTCTTCTCAGGCTATTTACCCAAGGCTTCTACCATGGCACTTTGACTGCAATGATAGACAATACCAAAACAATATTGTGCACTGTTAGACCTACATATTACGCAAGGACAGATCTGTTTCGTCGTACGAACATGTGAGAACCTGTGAGCCAAAGGGCCTCTGTTGGTATGACTTCTGGGTGACCCCTTACATGGTCTTAATGACCCCCCAACTTGAAAAAATTGTCTGGAGCGGTGCACGTTCCACAGGCAACCCAGTGTACCCTCACGGAGGGTCTAGTTGTTTTTAAAACAGTTTGAATTGAGTTCAGGCATCTTTGTGTCCGAAATGACACGATGGGGCAGTCTATAAATTTCTGGCCAATCAAGGGTATCATTTAAAAAGGAGCTCCTGTATTTCTCTTGAGCGGAGGGTATGGTGATAACTCTATTTCTGAGTTCTTTATAAATAATTCTTGACACCGCTTTATTGATCGAAGTATTTTGCCATGATCGTCAGAGTCATTTAAACTATCCACCATCAACTCGACTAAACATGCCAAAAAGCTTTATAAAATTCTACGGTTAGTCCATCATTTCCTTGGAAGGCTCTCTTGCCTTCCTCCCTCGCGCGCCTCAGGCGTGGCCATAATTTTCTTCTCCGCTCCTGTATTTTCCTTGGGTAGTCAGCATACAACTTAACATCGATCTCATCTTTCAATTCCAATGCTCGTTTAAATACCTTCTCTCGATCGGGAAAACGGAGGAAGCGGGCAATAATCGGTCGAGGAGAATCTGGCTTCTTTGCTCGGATTTGATGCACGCATTGAAACTCAATGTCGCGGGTATTTTCCACTTCAAGCTCCCGTTCCATAAAACGATAAATAAGTTCCTTAGCGTTCTCTTCCGCTGTGTCGGTAGACTCAGGGATGTTAAAAAAACGCAGATTCTCGCGTCGGGTGTAGACATATTGATAGAGGATGCGGCTATTTAGGAATTTCATTGCCGCTTCATTTTCGTTCACTCTTGACTTTAATTGCTCTATCTCGCTATTTAAAAGAGTTAAACTTCCGTCCATAGTCACGACGGCCTTCTCGAAATCATCGGTTTTGGTGCTGAGAGCAGCAACTTCTCCTTTAATACCGTTTACGGAGGATTCCAGCTTGTTGAATCGTTGTAGGACTCCTTCGACCATGCTCTCTAAACTGGTCAATTTTTGTAAAACCAGTTGTAGCTTCGGGCCAAAATCTTCCGCCATGTGAAGCGCAATTGTGACTTCGTCGTCAGCTTCAAACGAAGGCTCGCAAAATCTCTTTTCTTTCGGTGTCAGAGCTCCACTTTCTGAACTGTTACTACTTCCTCTAGTTTTCCGCTTTGAAATACTAAAAAATTCTGCCATACAAGAAATAGTTACACCAAAAATAACAAGTAAGGCGGGAGCGGTTTCGCTTGCATCTTCACTCGGCCATGGCAGACCCAGACCCCCGCCCTGGAAGATTTGAGATGTGTACGAGGGAAATATAAACAGCTTCAAACGAAGGCTCGCAAAATCTCTTTTCTTTCGGTGTCAGAGCTCCACTTTCTGAACTACTACTACTTCCTCTAGTTTTCCGCTTTGAAATACTAAAAAATTCTGCCATACAAGAAATAGTTACACCAAAAATAACAAGTAAGGCGGGAGCGGTTTCGCTTGCGTCTTCACTCGGCCATGGCAGACCCAGACCCCCGCCCTGGAAGATTTGAGATGTGTACATATCGAGGGAAATATAAACAGCTCATTGGCAACGATCGGGGCTGCTCTGAAGATCAGAGCCGTACCCGGTTGGAAGACTTGCAAAGGCATCCTTTCCTTTAAAAAGTGCTTCTATGCTATAAAGACAAGGAATCTTAAAACTATCAGAGACGCTCTTCAATGCACTTTTAGAATCTGCCTTATTTACTACCGTTTTGAAAATTTAGCTCCCAAGAAATATGAGCCACGCAAATTTTGGTCCGAAACACGATTACTAACGGTAAATTCGGATAGTGGGCGTCTGTACACAGCCTACTTCCATTCTTCCCTGGAGCGCATAACATTTTATTTAAAGTTCAAGTAATGTTTTGTTAGTGTGGAAGAAAAGTGAAGCAAATTAGCCGAAATCGTCTTTACTAAGGTTAAAAAGCTCATTAACATGCTTTGGGACACTTTTCAGCAAAAACGCAAACAAAAACAATTAAATAAAAAAATTGGGGTCACGTCCATGGACCCGGTCTAAAAGGGGGTTCCTTTCCCCCTGATGAATTTATTTGCAACTGTAAACATTAAGAGATGTTCACCGGTACACTATCCGCGTTATTGTAAATGAGCAACTGGCTGCAGTAACATTGACTTGTTTTGTTCCGTACTTGGCAAATTAAAAAATTTATCACCATACTTCTGCGCCATATGGTATTCCAAGTAAACTCTTAAGGAAGCGTCTTGTTAAACCAACATTGGAATGGGGGGGAGGGGGTAAAGTGGGAAGAATTTAATCTTTATCACACAGACAAATTAGCGCGTCACACTTTGAGATCTTGGACAAAACTCTTGGGAAACATTCTAGCTTAAGCATCATTTGACGTGCACTTACAAAGTATATTGGTCCTTCCCCCCTCCCCCCAAACCAATGTTGACAATGTGATGCAAAATATTCTGTACAAGCCTTTGCCCGGTTTTTAAACCAACATTGGAATGGGGGGAGGGGGGAAAGTGGGAAGCATTTAATCTTTATCACACAGACAAATTAGCGCGTCACATTTTCCCAACGAGTTTTGTCCAAGATTGTAGCTTTCACTGCTTGTTCTCTCTTTTATAAACGTGTAACCACTGCTCGCCTCGACTAGCTTTTGCTAGCTGCGAGCAGTGTAGATTCACCATGTATCATATAATGAAATTCTACAATAAACAATATCTAGCCCTCACAGAACGACTCACTGCTTTTATCATCTGGAAGGCAAATTTAAGGAATTACGGACATCTCGGAGATTAAAATAAGTTCAGAATTTCCAGTTTTGTGTAGAATACTGAATATTTTTATTTCATCGTTTGGTAAAACTGCCTTTTATTTATTCTTTATTCGATTTTCCTTTATCACGTGATTAGCCTTTGATTACAGCATATAATTTTATTTTGGTAGTTTTCTGTTTATTGTATGTTCAAGATACAATCCTGGACAAAATTGTGGAGACACTTTCTATTTATCTCTCCATATGCAAACAAATTTCTTTCACTGACATAAATCTTCCATTTACGAACCCCCCTTTCCCCCCCCCCCCAAAAAAAGAATGTTGTTTGATACCTCGGTTATTTTGCGCTTGTCATAAACAACTTTGCTTTGGATGGGGCGGGGGGAAGGGGGGGGGATCTTTTAGGGCTTTTCTTGCACGTATTGCCTGACAGACTCAACTTGAGGAATGTCTCAGCTACTTTTGTCCAAGATCATATTTCGAACTACATAAGAAGACGGAAGAATACACAACAACACTCAGTCACACGGCTTAGGGAATTCGTGTTCGTAAACTTCTATTTCCAGTCTCAAATCGAAGAGTGTAATTTTTTTATTGCTACAGCAAGTTCCAAGAAGTTCCAAAATAAACTGTGCGTTTTGAAATATCTGCCTTTGTTCTATGACACCGTGGGTTGACTTGGCTTACGAATATAACACTAACTTGTCGCCTACAAAGACATCCATATGCTTTTCAGTGCCTTTCCATACTTTCCGCGATAAAATCTCAAATTACTTGAAAAAAAGCGAAGAAAACAGTGGAGAATCAAGAAATCACACAGTCCTTCCATAAGAAGTTCTTGTTTTGACCCGAAAGGCTCGTTTTCATGCCTACTTCTCTAGTTTGATTGGCCACTACACTACACCGTGTAAAGTCAAAATAGATACGTTTCATTTCTGAGGAATGGAAACAAAACTAAGTAGTGTTTCGTTTGCGGACTGAGCAGCTCTGGGAATTATGAGAAATATGCTGCATTCCAGCTCGATCCCCTGGCCTGCTTCTTCCATTGTAGCAGTTACCAGGAGTTCCTATTAGCTGAAGCGGAAAATACCATAATACTCTTTGTTTGTCCACCCAAATTTTGAATAAGCATTGTTTTTGTTTTCTCCTGGGACCATTGTAAGTCCGAAGGGAAACAGGAAACAATGCTTAAGCAAAATTTGGATGGGCAAACAAAGAATATTAAGATATCTTTGGCTTCGGCCAATTGGATTTCAAGGCATTTTTCTTCTTATTTTGAATTGGCCCAGCCAGCATTACTCCTGGGAAATCCAGTTTCCGTGCCTTCAATACCACTCAACTCCGTGACCTCTGTTTGTTTGTGTATCGTGTACCACAGGCACCCATTTCACGCTTACGGAACGTCTAGTTCCGAAGGAAATTTGTAGCAATCGGATCACAATCGGCAGAACTCATTCGTATTCTATTGTTACACTCAACGCGATGTCTTTTGGCTTCCCTTCCATATATGGAAAGCGGGAGCCGCAAAAAGATAAACACGAGCTTCCCACAAAAGTGGTCAAGCTGTAAACTAGAGCTTTTGTGACTGAAAAGACCTTCGAGCGGTGATTAACGTTGCGCTGTTCACAAAAATAAAAGATTTCGTTAGTAGCTCAAGTTGCTCCTTCAAAACATCTACCACACACTACGTTTGCTTGATAAAAGGTCTGTGTTATTTTACCGTGGATAAAATGATACGTTAAGATTTGTGTTTCCACAGTAACAAAAAGCTGTGTGCATTAAAAATATAACCACGACAAATTGTTGAAGTTTAAATAAGTCAAAACTCTCTACTCGCAGTACAAACTTGCGACTTAGGAATTACTTTGTTTAACACTTAAAAAGAAAACGAAAATCAAATTAACCTTCTCACCGCCATAAATGCCATTGACATTTATAGATTTTACTCTGTGTAACGCCAGACGATTTTACTCGTCAATGGGGAGCCCCTCAGGGGTGAAAGGGTTAACAACAGCTACAATAGATTCACTCCGAGACTATGTCCCCGTTATTAAACCCTTTCCCTCCTAAGAGTGACACTTATAGATTTTACTCTGTGTACGATTTTACTCGTCAATGGGGGAGCCCTCGGCGGTGAAAGGGTTAAAAAAAAAACAAAATAAAACACCTGCACGCATTCAATATTCATCCTACAGTTTGATTTGAGGTCGATACGTGACATAAACATGACACCGACTGATCGATCGCCGAACATGTTTGTTTCCTATGGATAAACGTTTCACTTGCTTTCTTGCACGACAAACCTTCTTTTTTTCGCAAACTATTGAGCATTCTGTGTTATCACTCGACTCGACTGCTTACTTGAGCTTTTAAAAGTAAGTTTGAATCAGGGACCTTTACTCGTGCATAAGTGAAATTCGAACGACGCAAGTTTATTTTCTGTCTCTGTTGATTATTTGGTCACCAACCATTCGTCCACTGTATAAAGTGACGTTTTTTTGGATGTCATCGGTGATATGGTTATCGAGAGGTCTGTAGAATGTAGTGTCATTAAGTTGTCGAAGGCATTCGTTAATGTACCAGTTTTTGTGTCTAATGACGGTAGCTGATCCTTTGTCTGCTGACTTAAATGTCTTAATGATAATGTCGTCACGTCATTTAAGTGTTGTCATAGCTTGCCGTTCGAGGTCGGTCAAGTTGTCACGTATAATACGGGTTGTAATGTTTGTCTTTTTCTACTGCGTCAAGAAAAGTATCAAGAGCCGGTTCTCTGTAAGGAGGTGGAGTCCTAGTGCTTTTGGTACGAAATGGATTACGGTCAGGTTTTGCCGAAAAGTCGTGGAAGTATTCGAGGAGTCGCATGCGACTGCGGAAGTCATTTAAGTCGGCTCTCACTTCGGTCCAGTTTATGAAACGTGGAGTGGGACAAAAAGATAATCAACTTTTGGCCTTTAATTCACGTCAAATTCCATGTTTAGTACATAAAATATCTTGCCGAGAATATGCGTGCCGAATAATAACAAGTCCTAATTGCGGCCCCCTTCCCGAACAAACATTTGGAAAAGATCCCAGATTTTGGGCCGGAGCTACGTGACCAGCCATAACCAGGGTCTCTTTGGCAGAGAAGACAGATCCTGGAAACGAGGTTGATGGGTTGGTTGAGATATCACACGAAAATCATAAGGCTTGCTTCCCGGGGAAATAATACCACATACTAGGGCCGTAGCAGGCCCGGAAAAATTTAAGGGGCACAGAGATTTTAACAAACTTGTATTTTGAAATTTGGGGGTTTGGGGTTCGGAGGACACATTGGCCGGGCGTAGCCCCGTTCTTTGAAACTGGGGGCATGGGTTTTAACCCACCCCCCCCCCCCCCCCTCCCCATTCCAATGAAAATATTTGAAAACGAAACACCAGAAAGTGCATTTTAAGCATTTTGGGTCTTTAAATTTCAAGTAAATGATTTCTTGGCTGATTTCGTCTATCTCCAAGCAGAGGTAACTGGGAACCAACTGTTTCAAGATACTCAACAGCAGCTTAATCCTGGCCGCTCTCAAAACTCCTCTCTGGCATTTCTGCAGCGCAAGACTTTTCTGCTATCTCATCCTCGACGTTCGCCTTACTATCCTGGGGCCTTACCCAGGATAACACAAAGGATAACAGCGATTTCTGCTTGAATTTGCGGAATTATGAGAGGTCATTTTCACGTTCCAAAGACGAATCCAGTGATGAAGAGAGTGAGTCGCCTGGATATCAAGACGATTAATTTGACATGATGATGAAACCTTTATTTAAGACTAGTACATTACAGGACTAACTGGGGACACATTCATATTCCTTTACATTCCTCGTTTGCCTTAAGTTCTTAGGTTTTTTTTTCTGTAGTTTTGTATCACCGAATGAAAGAAGTAAAAATATGAACTGGGGAAATGGTACTGTAATTAAAGTTTATTAGGAATGATTCTATCCGGAATTATTGACATCTCTCTTCTGGAAGAAGAAATTCTATTTTCAACATTTTATACTTGTGTGTTTTTACTTCTTGGGGAAAAAAAGCCCTGCATTCGTATACATTCCTGTTTTTCAAGAATAGCACGCTCTGGCAACATAAAAAGTGAATCAGGTTACACAATAATATCAAAGTTTTGAACGAACTCTTTACCCGCCTTCTAACGCATGGGTTACCTGTGGCTTGAGGTTGGTCTTTCAGCTCCCCACCCCATTATCGTCGGGATATTTTTGTAACTACGCTGCTGCACGTTTCGGTGCCATTCTGCGGGTCGAGTTCGTTTACAATTGCGTTACGCAAAGAAGTAACGCACCATCAAAATGCTACGAGACGTCAAACGCGTAACGAGCAGTTGGGAATAACATTGCCATTAATAAGTCACTTTCATTGAGAAATTATCATCTTTAGACTACCGAAACGTTTAGAGAATTTAGCTGTCTTTGAGAAGAATGTTAAAATAATTTCATACCGAATTTTTAAGTGATAGGCAAGCGTTTTTCAAACATATTTCCTCCTGTTGATTGCTTTCCGTGTGAATATTTGTCTCATTTCGTCCCACCGCGACATCCGGCCTGCCATGGTAAGACCTACTCTACAGTTACTTATATTGTTTAGTAGCACTAGTTTTCGTTTAGAGGTTAGACTTAAAAGCATGCTAAATAAGTTGTTGTATTTTAAATCAGGATCAGGACCGTGCTGATCCTACCCCAAGAGGAACACAACGTGATGCACTAATTCAGTGGCAGGTTGGTAAGCGGCCAAAGAACTTACGTGTAGGTGGAGAGCTTTTCGCTGGAGGAAGGGGTGCACGCAAGGCAGCAGTAGATCACATAGCGAACGATCCAACACGCAACTGCTGTACTGTGAATGAAGCTGGGAAGGTGACGCAGTTTGAAGTTGTCGATGGAGCTAAGGTCGTTTTGGAGAATACCAGTACTGGCACAACATTTTATTACACAAATAAATTACCTTTGAACAAATAATTCACCGTGTCTCCGTGTAAATGAGCTCCAGACATACTGTTGTTTGAGACGCTAACATATTTTGGAAGGCTTGGTTTGTCGCTATTAGTCCTACCAGTGTTGTTAAAACATTGAAATGTGCTAATTGTACCTTAGTAGAATTACGTGTTCAGCGATATGTCAAGAAACCAGTTTATTCATCAAGCTATATATGTTGTTAGAGGTGTTTGTAATTACTACTGTATGTGTATCGATTTTGAAAGTTTGTTTTTGTGTGACTATTAAAGTAAACGAGATCTTTCGTAATTGCTTTTGTACTTTTGCCTTTTATTAAAAGAATCATTCGTTGTGGCTTCGCCCGACCGACCATTGCAGAGCAACAGTCGTGTCAAAATACAGATTTAAGTCGCCCACATGTCTCCGTCCTCAAAATTGTAACTCTAGGGAGTTCTGGGCCATTGGGAGCCAATTTTTAATTTGCTTTGTTTTTTCAAGATGCGGACCCCATCTCAGCCGAGTGGAAGCGGAAGCACGCACTCTCCCCTCCTTCTCTCGCCGGTTCTCCTTTTCCCTTCCCCTTCGAACGCCTGCCACGCAGGCTACCGAGTGCATACGTTCCCATGATGTTTGAAATTTTGTCATGGAGTTGCAGTCGAAATGTTATGTGGTCCCTTTACTTCTTCGTTCTTTTTCGCGAAGAAACTACAGACAATTGTGTCACGAAAGTACCATGGTAGGCGCTGTCATATTCAGAGTGAAATAAACCGGGCAGCGATACCAACGCATTTGTGTCTGCTTTTCCTGCGAGTAATAATAATTAAGGCTCATTCAAGACATGTATAAAATTCTCGGGTTGTGTTTTGCTGGATAGACCCTTTTTTGTGCTAGGTAATTATTCAATGGTTACTTAATCCGCATTCCAACACATCCGTTGTGTTATTCACTTTGTGACTTAGCAGTTAATTAACATTCCGTTAAGATTCGATTGACTTGTCTTCGGTCGTTTTATATTGTGGTCGGTTCGTCGAATTGTAAATCGCCTTCAATGACTGTAATATTCAGTGTATCGGTAACTTAGAAAAGCCTCTTTGGGTTTTCTGAAGGTAGAAGACTCCGATGATCTTGTGATTAGCTATGTCTCGGGTTGCTGAGCCCGTCCGGCCATGATGATGAATATCCAATTCACATTATAACGTTTTTCTTTTATTGTATGATGATTGAATAATTCAACCGAAATGCAACAACAGTCCTGGAAAAGCTTCGAAGAAAACATTATTGGAACACAAGGAAAAAGCAACTCCCCGAAGAAAGACACGTTCCCAAAGAGGTAAGTAACGAAATCAAGCGCCTCAACTCGCATCATTCAGAATCACATGATATTAGTGCGAAGTCACTTTACATCACTTTTTGGTACTACAGAATGAGCTGCTTTGTGAGTTGTGCCAAGACGCCTACAGACGACGAGTCTCCGATGCCAGAAAACGAGGATGGTAAGTTTTTTTTAGCAGAACAGTACAGACATCTTTAATGTACAGTGTTTACGACACATTAATTTCGTAACGGTCGCTAAATACCACTTTTGATAAGAACTGAATCGAAATGACGTGTTACGGATTTGCTGTTGGATTCGTAATATTTTACGTGGTATAAAAAGCTTTTGGGAATTCCAGTTTGCTTTCAAATCAAAAGATGTCGTTTTGTACAACCTCGAGCCAACCTCGATTGAACCAACCTCGATTGTTTTGAATTTAAACAGAGTTAACTGAACAGGAGTACCCAACGACAAACTTTTCAGAAATGAAGCGTTTTTGGCTAAAATGATTTGTGAGCGTCTGCAAACAGATTTCTGGTTAATTGTTAACTTTCGTGGGAAAAACTTAACCGCTCTTCAGAGCCAGCTAGCAGTAACTATGACATATGTAGTTGCCAGCCAGCACCCGTCTTACCCGTTGTTTTTGCTAGCCAGGGAATATTATTAACGTTTGTTTCCCCAAGGATTTTTTAAAAATTTCCTTTATTATCACTCTTTACCGGCGAAAACATTGTAACAAAAAAGCAACCTTGCTCGAAAAGAATCTTCAGTTATCATCAACAACAGAGTGCCTGACCTCAGCGAAGAGGGACCGAGGCTTGATGCTGCAATACGTGTTTGCCTGCGTTTTCGGCGCCACTCTTGGAAAAATGTTGCTGATTATGTCGCTGATTATATTTCCAGCTTTTAATGTTATCAGTTTTTTCTATAAAAGCTAAAGATATAACTGCGTTAAGAAAGATTTTGTTGTTGTTGTGATTCTTATATTTAGTTGAAAGTCCGCGAGAAGGTTTTTAGCAATTGACACAAGTCGCATAAAGTAAACAGTTCTTTTCGGGTAGAAAATTTTGTGAAACAAATTATTTTTATTTCGCTAGGCAAAGACAAACCAGAACTGAGAAAGGCATGTAATACTGTTTATAAAGTGTTGAGTCAAGAGCATGTTAAGAGCATCATAAACTTGTAGCCAAGTTTTCCATCTGTTCTTTTTTAAGTTGTCCCCGGTCCCTCAAATTCCATTTTTTTCCCTTTTCTTTTCTTTTCTTTCGTTTTTTGTGGTAGTGCACTACATACTATGTCACCGGGTTGTAAGAGTGTAAGTCCGTAGTGACAATAGGGCCGCACTGCGCGCATAACTCAAAAACGTAAACAGATCTGTTGGAAGCGTGCTTGAGTTTCGATATAATGAGCCCCTAAAATCGGCAAGAATTTGTAACGCTCATAAATAATAAGGCAGCTGCTATTTCCAAAACGATAGAATTACCTGGATTAATAACCTCGCCTCGAGTTTTGGTCGAATATTTTTCTCAGCCGGAATGCAATATACCTGGTCAGAGGTAAAAATTAATAATGTACGAAAATAATATATGCATTTCATTCGACGCGACACTGGTGCGACGGATATAAAGACATTTTAATTTATCCGTCTTCTTAAGACGGATAAAGCGTCTAGGACGATTTTAATTTAACAGACTAATTGAACTCGTTTTAGACGGAATTAAATTCGTCTGAATTAAGTTCGACGGTAGCGCGACGTTTTTTTATGCTCAAGGCGAATGGCTGGCCCCCCGGTAGGGTGAGTGCATTGGCCACCAGACATAACGACTACTCCGTCAAACACAACGGTTCACCTTAAACGGGGGTGTACCAACACGCCAACTTCGCCGAGGAATAGAACCCCAAACAGACAAACGAAGAATTGCATCTAGGAGATGCCTCGTCTGACTTACACTCCTAAAGGACAATTCGACAGAAACAACAAGAAAGACTCAAAGACAACTGGACAAAACAAAACAAGCACGACCCAGCACAAGGGTGAAAGGCGACCAATAAAAGGCCGCCCGTCAACCGACTCATCCAACGCCAAGACATTGGTTCACCCCAGAAAACGGCCAGGGCACGCAAGCGCAACACAAAAAGAGATACTAAATGACGATAGGGTGACGTATAAACTAGGCCTTGGAAAGCTGTCAGGTGCTCAGCGTGCACGCTTAAACTTGTGGTGTAAAAGAAGTTGTATGGGAACTTGAGAATTGTCAACAAGTCAGCCACGACGCCAATGTTTCTCGATTCCCTTTTATCCTTCCAGCCCTTCTTCAATCTTTCTGGGTTTAGAATTTTACTATTAAACACATGTCTTCTCGGGGGCTATTTACCTAAGACAACTACCATGGCTCTATAATGATATACGGTACCGAGAGAAAATTTAACGGTACCAAAACAATATCGTGTACTATTAGAGCTACATATTACGCAAAGATAACTTGATTCTCCTGGACTTTCAACTTCAGTGCCCTTAGTTTTCACTTGATCTGGCTCTTCCTCTTTCTTGCCTTTGGCAACACTTGCTTCTTGTTCAGACAATTCCTGAAGGGAGGAATTTATTAAAGAACGGAACGCTTTGCCCCTGTTTCTTGCATATGCCGTTTTTTTCTTTTCCACTGGTGGGTCTTTCTTGCTCTTTTGCAAACTAGACGATTTCTTTGTATCTCTGACGCTTCGTAGTTCTTCATTCTTTCGTTTCTTTTCTACGTCTGAGAGTGAGTTGCTTTTCTTGCGTTTTGCATTCAATGGCTGTTCGAGGTTTTCTTCGGGTTCTAACTTGTGTCGCCTTTTTCGACCATACGTTGACGTGCTTTCGAAGTGAATTGGACTATTGAAGGAAGAAGAAGGTAGCCACATGTCGTCGGCGGGACCATAACCTTTAAATCTCACTTTATACTCATATGATAAAGTATTTTTGCAGAGACGGCGCTCAAGGATATCCTCCACTTCAAAAAACCCGTCGTCAAGCTCATGAAGTTGAAGATCCCCTTCGCTTGTGCTCGGACTAAAATCACTGCCAATTTCACCTTTTAAAATGTAGCCAAGTTCAGCCAATTTTCTTCTGACTGAGGATGTAGAGAGTACTTCCCTGGAATATCTGAATCGACAAGTAATTCCACGAGACCGATTAAAGATGAAGGAACCCTCCAAGGGGTAAGGACAACTTCTCGAGAAACATGGTAGGTGTTGTCCGATTCTGAGTGTGAGTACACAGAACATCGAAACCTTACTGGCGCATCTTTCTTCAATTCGAAGCTTGTCAACTCAGAGCCATCGTTCGAGGACTGAAGAATTTCAATTCGGCCGATATCATAAGTTTTCGAGCCTTTTCGAAGATGTTTAACTCTTTTACCTAGTTTGCCAACCGCGAGAAAACCGCGGTAAATCTGCCATTGCCAAAAAATGTTATTTTTCTCAAAAAATATTTAAAGTTAGGGGGAAAAAAATACATCATTTTAAAGCTAAGAAAATAAGCTTTCCAACAGCATATAACGTATTTACAGACAACAGAAACCTTTTATAAAAGCGAAAGTTGAGCGAAAAAATTTAAGAAAAATAACACAAAAAATAGTTTTCCAGGCTAAATTTGGTCATTTTAGCGTTGATTACGAATTTTTGGATGCAAAACTAAAATTTTCTTCAATTTATCTGCTTTCTTGGACGTAAATTTGACCGAAAACTGACGAGGCACGAATATTTTTGGATTTTTTGGAATAATCGGATTAGCGATCAATGCGTAATGTGATAAGGTGAGGACAGGGTCAAATTTGCGACCCGTTGCTAACGGCAACGGAAGCGATCGCATTACGAATAATTAACATCTGTTTGCCAAAAACCACCCAGATAACCGATTTTTCGACGGAGAATTCATCCCGGAGGATAAAACTATTCACTGGACATGTAATAAAGGTAAATATGCTCAAGCGAATGAGAAAACAAGCGAATATTTTGAGGGAAAACACAAATATGTGAGATCAAAGGACCATATGCTCCAGACACGCAATTGTTTTGCTAAATAACTAATCTTAAGTACCTTTTCAGCGATTTTAACGCTTTAAATCCCATTTAATGAACCACAAATCCTTTTCTTTATCTATTCCGAAGCCTGTAGTGTAATTTTTTGGCTGAAAAACTTTAGAAAAACCGCTTCGCGAGAGCTCCGCGATCGATTGAAAATTTGGTCATCGCATCGGCTCAAATTGCCTGAATTAGAATGGCCGTCATGTAGGCGTAATGAAAGCTAGAAAACCAAGATTTTCAGGGAAACTGGGTCTATATCTCCCCACTAAACACGCCAAATTTCAGTACGATCGATGGAAAAAACGCTGCCCTACGAATCCTACAAGAATGAATCCTGGAGTAACCATTTTCGGTGCGGACTAGTATACTATGTATACTATGTCTAGTATACTATGTATAGTATACATAGTGTACTTTGTATACTATGTCTACGTATGTCTACGTAGTCTTGACACAGCTAGTGTGGAAAAGGTTTTTGTTGATTTGAAAGTCTGGCCGTGAGTATAAAGGTTGATTGTCTTCTTTCGACTGCGGGGACGCTCACTCATCATGACGGCAGTAAAATGGCAGGTGCATAACTCTAACTAAAGTTGAGATCAGCAATAATTGAAGCTGCAAATACAGACTCCACTTCAAAAAATCGGGCTTTTTAATTTGGAAGATTAAAAGTACGTGTTGTTTTTGAAAATCTGAAGATTTATAGACTTGCGTTTCTTAAAAAAAAAACAACAAAACAAAGCAAAATAATGCAAAAAGGTTAAAAAGACTAAATAAATGTTTCATTTATTAATAATTTATTTATTCTTTGTTCAGTCAAAACTGAGGAAATGACTCAACCGGCAGGCAGAGTGTTTGTTGACCTTACTGACAAAACGGATGTTATGTGGATGAAAATGGCCCTGATGGCGGCCTGTCGTGCCGAAATTACAGAGCATGCAGCGGGAAAGCCTAGTGTTGGCTGTGTAATTCGTCGCTCCAGAAGCAAGGGCCCACCTGCAGTGTTAGCAATTGGATGGAACGGGTTCTTGCCTGAAACAACTGAAGACCAATTAAAAGAAATAAAACGCCGCGTCTTTAAGTCAGACAAAAAAAAGCACAATGCCCTGACTAACGAACTCGGCCTTCACGCTGAGGCGAACGCCCTACAGTACTGCTCCGAGAGCCCCGAGATGGCTACCGTTTATGTCACCCATGTGCCGTGTTATTCATGTGCAAAACAACTTGTTGCACGTAAAGTTGGGCGTGTTTTCTACTTGTATTGGATGGACGGTGCGGATAGCACAGTTAAACTTTTTGAAATGTTTAACATTACATGCATAGCATTTGCAAAGCGTAAGGAGGTACTGGAAGATTTCCAGGACGATTTTGTTGTAAAACGAGGTATCCTTCGAGGAGGCACTAAGGATAAAATGCCCGAAAACTGTCCATTCTTTGTGGATTCTAGAGACCTAGACAAAGACGAATCCAGTGATGAAGAGAGTGAGTCGCCTGGATATCAAGACGATTAATTTGACATGATGATGAAACCTTTATTTAAGTGTCATAAAGGGATTCTAGTACATTACAGGACTAATTGGGGACACATTCATATTCTTTTACATTCCTCGTTTGCCTTACGTTCTTAGCTTTTTTTTCTGTAGTTTTGTATCACCGAATGAAAGAAGTAAAAATATGAACTGGGGAAATGGTACTGTAATTAAAGTTTATTAGGAATGATTCTATCCGGAATTATTGACATCTTTCTTCTGGAAGAAGAAATTCTATTTTCAACATTTTATACTTGTGTGTTTTTACTTCTTGGGGAAAAAAAGCCCTGCATTCGTATACATTCCTGTTTCTTTTTTTTCAAGAATAGCACGCTCTGGCAACACAAAAAGTGAATCAGGTTACACAATAATATCAAAGTTTTGAACGAACTTTTTACCTTCCTTCTAACGCATGGGTTACCTGTGGCTTGAGCTTGGTCTTTCAGCTCCCCACCCCATTATCATCGGGATATTTTTGTAACTACGCTGCTGCACGTTTCGGTGCCATTCTGTGGGTCGCGTTCGTTTACAATTGCGTTACGCAAAGAAGTAACGCACCATCAAAATGCTACGAGACGTCAAACGCGTAACGAGCAGTTGGGAATAACATTGCCATTAATAAGTCACTTTCATTGAGAAATTATCATCTTTAGACTACCGAAACGTTTTGAGAATTTAGCTGCCTTTGAGAAGAATGTTAAAATAATCTCATACCGAATTTTTAAGTGATAGGCAATCAGTTTTCAAACATATTTCCTCCTGTTGATTGCTTTCCGAGTGAGTATTTGTCTCATTTCGTCCCACCGCGACATCCGGCCTGCCATGGTAAGACCTACTCTACAGTTAC
>NC_090880.1:15765242-15802742 GCF_036669935.1 Montipora foliosa
CATTTTTTTCTCATTGTTTCTGCATGTTGAGCGAGTTTGCAAAAGTTATTGAAAGGAAAGTCTGACGCGTACAACGAGGTTACTTCGGATTAAATCTAAATCCGAATGTTTGAGATTCATCAGTTTAGGGTTTTTTCGGGAAAGGATTTGAAAAAAGTATTTTTGACAAGCGGTTTTCCATGCAAAAATGATACACAACAGCTCCCGTACGTATACGTGACAGTTCAGCCCAAATGTTTTTCTCGCGCCATTTTTACCGTACGATCGAAGACATGAATAGGTCAAAAATAGTTAGGTTTCCTGCAAATTTCACACCAGAAATTACACTTAAAGTTTCTTGACAGCAATAACATTGTTAGCACCTTCCCTAAAGCGAAAAAAGAATGTTTTCCGTCATTTCTTTTTATCGACCGCTAAGGTATTTTTTTTTACTGATGGCATTTTCATTTAAGAATTTCTCCAAAACAAACTTAACTGCTATTTTTTGTTGTTTTTAAAATTTGCACGCAATTCTGGGTTTGTTTGTTTGCGTTGTCATGGAAAATAAGCCTTATTCGGATTTTGGGTATTTTTGACGCTGAAGAATCCATTGATCCAAGATCAGAAATCAGTTTTTGGATTTTCCCAAAGAACGCACCCTTAGATAAGCTCGGACATCTATGCGCTAATTGAAATGTTCTGAATGGCTCGGGCTACTAGAGTGCAGCTGGTTTTAGTTTCCCAGTGAATACATTACTGCTTTTCCATTCTTTGATTTTGTTACGGGCCTGTATAAAATCCCAAGATTGCACACTCCATTCAAGTTGCCCACCTAACTGAATCAAATATTCCTGGGTAAAATCTTCGCACGGTCACAATTCCACATGAGAATCAACTGACAAAGATTGAATTTTCGTTTTCACCCACCATCAACGCAACAGCAGTGTCTCCTGCGAGCGACCTCAGGCGGTGTGTGTTATGTACATCACTGAAACCCAATTGAAAATTTCTCTGTTAACTTTTTCTGAATGGATATCATGGGTTGGGTTTACCATGCAAACTCAGAGCCTCAATTAAGGAACACCTTGAGTGGATCTACTCTGCGCTCAACTCTGCACAGTCTTCATGTAAAGTTAAATAACAATTGGAAATTTGACTAATTGTTGTTACTTAAGAATTATTGGAAAGAAAGCTTGTTGTCAACTTTTTGCTTCATTAGTCAGGGAAAGGGTTCTTCGGTAAAGGGTTTGGTCCTGAAAACTGCACGAAAACTGGTGGGAATTATTTCTTCTAATAGCAAATATGTTGTTTGTCTCAATAAAATTTTTGGCTCTGAAAGGCTTTCGTGAGATTTTTCTCTCTTTGTGGATTGATGGTGTTGGAAATGATTCGAACTTAACTAATTTGCATATGTGGGTTGATATTTGAAATGTTACATCATTTCATTTCACACAATCAGTATATTCCGAAAAGTAAATCCGTGTAAACTCCCCCAGGCGTCTTGTTCTAAATTTAAATGATTGTAAAATCACTACCGTTCGCGGCCTGCAACTTCCATCTAAGCCTCTTCCATCAATTGCATGCCTCATCCACTCCAAGAATGAGCTAGAAAAAAATTGTGCTCCTTTGCATCAATCAGTTTCCTAAGTTTTACTTTTTAAAGTCCCTCATGCTTTAAGTCCATAAATGGACTTCAGTCCATAATGGCGGCTGGACGCATCAATAGCTTTGTATGCTGATGATAGCAAGATGTGTAGAGTAATAAACTGTGATGATGATCAGATGCTTGTCCAAAACGATTTAGATAAACTTTACCACTAAGATAGTCGAATATTTAACTTCGTAATTTAGTTTCTTTTGTCTAGGTCGGAATATAACAAAGTTAGATTTCTTGATGTTTAAAGATAGCTTATTGGCGGTTAACCAGTCATAGACGTTAGAAAGTTCAGCATTAACTATGGTTTCAAGTGACTTACGATTTCTGTCAGCATATAGCATATGAGTGTCATCAGCAAATAGATAGAACTTCAGTTGGTCAGCACTATTAGATATATCATTTATATAAATTTAAAAAAGCAGAGGTCCCAGTACCGACCCCTGAGGGACTCCTGACAAAATTGTTTCCTTCTTAGAAGTATTTTTAGCACCAATTTGTGTTGTTTACTGACGACCCAGTAAATACGAACAAAACAAGTCATTTATTATTCCTCGAACTCCATATTGGTGCAATTTACTTAGTAATATTCGGCCGTGATCTACCGTGTCAAAGGCCTTTCGAAGGTCTATAAAAATCCTACAAGTCTCGCTTCCGCGGAGCTTCCGCCAGCTATGAAACGGACACTGCTGAAACACGGTTTCAACTGCAACAACATCTTCGAGATGCAAAAAGATTGCTCACTTAAAAACGTCCCCGGCTATCCCTTACTAGTCAATATAATCTCAATGCCTTGCTCGGACTAGCCTAGCCATTCTCAAGAACAATCTACATCTACAAAGCGTGTTGCCCTGGAAGATTTTTTTTTTTGGAGGTTTTTTTTTTTCAGCATGCGGTTTGCTTTTTTACAAGACTTTACAAGTTATGAACACACACACCTACATATACATAAAGTACAACATACGTCGACCGACCCCTATGTTTTCCAGATCAAAATAACAGAAATAGTATAAAACAGCATCTCCGTGCATAAGTTATAAGTCCAAATTGCCCCATTTCGCTGTATAAAGCGATAACATGTTTTTTGACTTTGCAATAACTAATTCAAGATTTTGAATCTTCCTTAATCTAGACATAAAAACTTTAAATACAGGAAACGTCTGTCTGCAACGACAAAAATACAAATATTGTTAAGCAATTAGTAATGCATGATTGACCAATAACTCGTCTTTACAATTTGGCATTCCCAGCATAATTTCTTTGTCGTTGAGATTGTTTATATTTACATTTAAAGAGCGCAGCCACTTGATAACTTCTGCCCAAAATTCTTCAGTATAATTGCAATGGATTAAGATATGTTTGAGGGATTCGTTCTCCATTTCACAGAAAGAACACACCGGAGAAGACGCAACACCAATTTGATACAAAAAGGCATTTGTCGCTAGATATTTACTGGGTTGCCGTATGGAAATCCCAGTCTAAAAGTGGCTGGCTTTTGCTCGGTGTTACTATTTTTTTTTCTTCCGTGTCGGTAAAAGTCTTGCCTGTCACTCCCCTGGTAAGTGGTATCTTTGTGCATAAAGCCTTCTGCGGGTATTTTCTTAGGATCGAGAGGGTAGTGGAACTGCGTAGATTTCTCTGGTGTAAACAGTAGAATCATCAACTTAGCCTGCAATGGCGTCGAAAGTCATGTAACGCGAATGACGTTTTAGTGGATCCTTAAACAAAATATACCCTTACGGAGCTCAATAATGGAAAGTCAGTTGGATAAACTAGGCAGGCGGTGAAAACCAACACCTGGAATCTCAAAAGCGACGAGTAATGGACTTCGACAACAATCTGTCGCCCGTCGAGCAGAAATCAAAGTGAGCTGCATTTCTAAAATAATATTTACCAAGTGTTCTATTATGTAGAACACTGAAACCAAATGGAAAATTCTCTGGTAACTTATGGGTTCAACAAAGACAGAGAACGAATCGAACACCTTAAGTGGATCTGTGATCAACTCTGCACAGTCTTCAGGTAAAAAAAAATTGGAAATGTGACAGCCAAGCCAGAATTATTTAAAAGAAAGTTTGTCGTCTATTTTGTGCTTCATTATTCAAGGAAAAGGCTCTTCATGGAAACGGTTTGATCCTGAAATTTTAGTTTGTTGTAATATTGCGCATATTTGACACGATTGAGTTTTTTCTTTTCACGCACGTAATGAAATAGGAAGGGGTTTTTGCCTCTAATAGCAAATATGTTGTTTGTTTCAAAAAATTGTTCGCTGGAAAAGGTGGCCTTTATGAATTCATCATGTTTTATGATATGTGAGCTGGATAGTTTTTATGGCAATAGTAAAGCATTTTCTTGTTATTCAAGGAAAATGTTCTTCAGGAAAGGGTTTGAACCTGAAGTACATGGTACACAGTTTTTATGGCAATAGTAAAGCATTTTGGTGTCAAAATGAGGTTAGCGTTTTTCTGTTGTGCTAACGTGATTAAATATAAATATACATTCTGCCTCGTGAGTTTGTTATTCTCGTTAACCAGCAATGGAAAGTCATTGCAACGCGAATGGCGTTTTAGTGCATCTTATGTTGTTTGTTTCAATAAAATGTTTCGCTGGAAATGGATTCTGTGATATTTTCTGCCTTTGTGAATTATAATATCATGTTGTGTATTGATTTTTCGAGTCTAAGGTTGAAACGTGATACGGGAGGATATTTTTGCTCTGTAAGCAGGAAAGGTTTCATGAAAATAAACAGGTCTGTTGGAAGCGTGCTTGAGTTTCAAGAAAATGAGCCCCAAAATCAGCAAAAAATTGTGACGCCGGTGAATAATAAGGTAGCTGCTATTTCCAAATTTGTTGTTGTTTTTTGTTTAATATTATTATTATTATTATTATTATTTTTAATATTTTATCTATTTATATGTATTAATTTTACTCGGAGACCCTAGCTCTCTCGAGCTACTCTAAATCTGAGTTTAAATAAAGTTGTATGTATGTATGTATGTATGTATGTATGTATGTATGTATGTATGTATGTATGTATGTATGTATGTATGTATGTATGTATGTATGTATGTATGTATGTGTGTGTGTGTGTGTGTGTGTGTGTGTATGTGTGTATGTATGTATGTATGTATGTATGTATGTATGGAATTACCTGGTGATAAATAACCTCGTCCTGGAAAGTAAATTTTTGACTTTGCAGAAACAATGGTGGGCGATTGTGATCTTTGTTTTGAATTCGCTCATTTATTGTCAAACTTTATAACACTTGACAGAAAAAGAAACTTACTAAAACCCGGTGTCTTGCCATCACTTGACACAGATGCTTCACTGTTTGGCAAGTAAACGTGCCGCGGTAACTTAATCACGGCGCCCGCTGAATTCCGGCGATTTCACTTTCGATTTGCGATTTATTTGTGCAGCCAAAACTTACAATAACAAAATTGAACGTAGCAAAAATCTCCCAAAATGTTTGTCGCTGATCGTAACTGTTTATATTCTATATTCACGGTTCAAAATTAATGTTGTTTTCATGTTGTAAATATGTTATTCTCGATCGACCGTCCTGGAAACTTCCTTCTGCTCTTTCTAAAAACTGTGTATCAGTATTTATTTACTTTTGCATCAATATTTGTTTCTGCATAAAGCAAGCTAACAAAATCTGTACCTTGCTGAATTTGCATTTGTTAACGTTAATAGTATTTTCGGTCCCATTCTTCTGTTTTACGAAGGGGTATATGTCAGATGCTCAGAGGGCACGCTTAAACTTGTGATGAAAAGAAGTTTATCAACATGTCAGCCCAGAAGCCAATGTTTCTCACTTCCCATTTATTTTCTTCAATCTTTCTGGGTTCAGTACTTTGCTAGTAACCACATGTCTTCTCAGGCTATTTACCCAAGGCTTCTACCATGGCACTTTGACTGCAATGATAGACAATACCAAAACAATATTGTGCACTGTTAGACCTACATATTACGCAAGGACAGATCTGTTTCGTCGTACGAACATGTGAGAACCTGTGAGCCAAAGGGCCTCTGTTGGTATGACTTCTGGGTGACCCCTTACATGGTCTTAATGACCCCCCAACTTGAAAAAATTGTCTGGAGCGGTGCACGTTCCACAGGCAACCCAGTGTACCCTCACGGAGGGTCTAGTTGTTTTTAAAACAGTTTGAATTGAGTTCAGGCATCTTTGTGTCCGAAGTGACACGATGGGGCAGTCTATAAATTTCTGGCCAATCAAGGGTATCATTTAAAAAGGAGCTCCTGTATTTCTCTTGAGCGGAGGGTATGGTGATAACTCTATTTCTGAGTTCTTTATAAATAATTCTTGACACCGCTTTATTGATCGAAGTATTTTGCCATGATCGTCAGAGTCATTTAAACTATCCACCATCAACTCGACTAAACATGCCAAAAAGCTTTATAAAATTCTACGGTTAGTCCATCATTTCCTTGGAAGGCTCTCTTGCCTTCCTCCCTCGCGCGCCTCAGGCGTGGCCATAATTTTCTTCTCCGCTCCTGTATTTTCCTTGGGTAGTCAGCATACAACTTAACATCGATCTCATCTTTCAATTCCAATGCTCGTTTAAATACCTTCTCTCGATCGGGAAAACGGAGGAAGCGGGCAATAATCGGTCGAGGAGAATCTGGCTTCTTTGCTCGGATTTGATGCACGCATTGAAACTCAATGTCGCGGGTATTTTCCACTTCAAGCTCCCGTTCCATAAAACGATAAATAAGTTCCTTAGCGTTCTCTTCCGCTGTGTCGGTAGACTCAGGGATGTTAAAAAAACGCAGATTCTCGCGTCGGGTGTAGACATATTGATAGAGGATGCGGCTATTTAGGAATTTCATTGCCGCTTCATTTTCGTTCACTCTTGACTTTAATTGCTCTATCTCGCTATTTAAAAGAGTTAAACTTCCGTCCATAGTCACGACGGCCTTCTCGAAATCATCGGTTTTGGTGCTGAGAGCAGCAACTTCTCCTTTAATACCGTTTACGGAGGATTCCAGCTTGTTGAATCGTTGTAGGACTCCTTCGACCATGCTCTCTAAACTGGTCAATTTTTGTAAAACCAGTTGTAGCTTCGGGCCAAAATCTTCCGCCATGTGAAGCGCAATTGTGACTTCGTCGTCAGCTTCAAACGAAGGCTCGCAAAATCTCTTTTCTTTCGGTGTCAGAGCTCCACTTTCTGAACTGTTACTACTTCCTCTAGTTTTCCGCTTTGAAATACTAAAAAATTCTGCCATACAAGAAATAGTTACACCAAAAATAACAAGTAAGGCGGGAGCGGTTTCGCTTGCATCTTCACTCGGCCATGGCAGACCCAGACCCCCGCCCTGGAAGATTTGAGATGTGTACGAGGGAAATATAAACAGCTTCAAACGAAGGCTCGCAAAATCTCTTTTCTTTCGGTGTCAGAGCTCCACTTTCTGAACTACTACTACTTCCTCTAGTTTTCCGCTTTGAAATACTAAAAAATTCTGCCATACAAGAAATAGTTACACCAAAAATAACAAGTAAGGCGGGAGCGGTTTCGCTTGCGTCTTCACTCGGCCATGGCAGACCCAGACCCCCGCCCTGGAAGATTTGAGATGTGTACATATCGAGGGAAATATAAACAGCTCATTGGCAACGATCGGGGCTGCTCTGAAGATCAGAGCCGTACCCGGTTGGAAGACTTGCAAAGGCATCCTTTCCTTTAAAAAGTGCTTCTATGCTATAAAGACAAGGAATCTTAAAACTATCAGAGACGCTCTTCAATGCACTTTTAGAATCTGCCTTATTTACTACCGTTTTGAAAATTTAGCTCCCAAGAAATATGAGCCACGCAAATTTTGGTCCGAAACACGATTACTAACGGTAAATTCGGATAGTGGGCGTCTGTACACAGCCTACTTCCATTCTTCCCTGGAGCGCATAACATTTTATTTAAAGTTCAAGTAATGTTTTGTTAGTGTGGAAGAAAAGTGAAGCAAATTAGCCGAAATCGTCTTTACTAAGGTTAAAAAGCTCATTAACATGCTTTGGGACACTTTTCAGCAAAAACGCAAACAAAAACAATTAAATAAAAAAATTGGGGTCACGTCCATGGACCCGGTCTAAAAGGGGGTTCCTTTCCCCCTGATGAATTTATTTGCAACTGTAAACATTAAGAGATGTTCACCGGTACACTATCCGCGTTATTGTAAATGAGCAACTGGCTGCAGTAACATTGACTTGTTTTGTTCCGTACTTGGCAAATTAAAAAATTTATCACCATACTTCTGCGCCATATGGTATTCCAAGTAAACTCTTAAGGAAGCGTCTTGTTAAACCAACATTGGAATGGGGGGGAGGGGGTAAAGTGGGAAGAATTTAATCTTTATCACACAGACAAATTAGCGCGTCACACTTGGAGATCTTGGACAAAACTCTTGGGAAACATTCTAGCTTAAGCATCATTTGACGTGCACTTACAAAGTATATTGGTCCTTCCCCCCTCCCCCCAAACCAATGTTGACAATGTGATGCAAAATATTCTGTACAAGCCTTTGCCCGGTTTTTAAACCAACATTGGAATGGGGGGAGGGGGGAAAGTGGGAAGCATTTAATCTTTATCACACAGACAAATTAGCGCGTCACATTTTCCCAACGAGTTTTGTCCAAGATTGTAGCTTTCACTGCTTGTTCTCTCTTTTATAAACGTGTAACCACTGCTCGCCTCGACTAGCTTTTGCTAGCTGCGAGCAGTGTAGATTCACCATGTATCATATAATGAAATTCTACAATAAACAATATCTAGCCCTCACAGAACGACTCACTGCTTTTATCATCTGGAAGGCAAATTTAAGGAATTACGGACATCTCGGAGATTAAAATAAGTTCAGAATTTCCAGTTTTGTGTAGAATACTGAATATTTTTATTTCATCGTTTGGTAAAAGTGCCTTTTATTTATTCTTTATTCGATTTTCCTTTATCACGTGATTAGCCTTTGATTACAGCATATAATTTTATTTTGGTAGTTTTCTGTTTATTGTATGTTCAAGATACAATCCTGGACAAAATTGTGGAGACACTTTCTATTTATCTCTCCATATGCAAACAAATTTCTTTCACTGACATAAATCTTCCATTTACGAACCCCCCTTCCCCCCCCCCCAAAAAAAGAATGTTGTTTGATACCTCGGTTATTTTGCGCTTGTCATAAACAACTTTGCTTTGGATGGGGCGGGGGGGGGGGGGGGGGTTGTCTTTTAGGGCCTTTCTTGCAGGTATTGCCTGACAGACTCAACTTGAGGAATGTCTCAGCTACTTTTGTCCAAGATCATATTTCGAACTACATAAGAAGACGGAAGAATACACAACAACACTCAGTCACACGGCTTAGGGAATTCATGTTCGTAAACTTCTATTTCCAGTCTCAAATCGAAGAGTGTAATTTTTTTATTGCTACAGCAAGTTCCAAGAAGTTCCAAAATAAACTGTGCGTTTTGAAATATCTGCCTTTGTTCTATGACACCGTGGGTTGACTTGGCTTACGAATATAACACTAACTTGTCGCCTACAAAGACATCCATATGCTTTTCAGTGCCTTTCCATACTTTCCGCGATAAAATCTCAAATTACTTGAAAAAAAGCGAAGAAAACAGTGGAGAATCAAGAAATCACACAGTCCTTCCATAAGAAGTTCTTGTTTTGACCCGAAAGGCTCGTTTTCATGCCTACTTCTCTAGTTTGATTGGCCACTACACTACACCGTGTAAAGTCAAAATAGATACGTTTCATTTCTGAGGAATGGAAACAAAACTAAGTAGTGTTTCGTTTGCGGACTGAGCAGCTCTGGGAATTATGAGAAATATGCTGCATTCCAGCTCGATCCCCTGGCCTGCTTCTTCCATTGTAGCAGTTACCAGGAGTTCCTATTAGCTGAAGCGGAAAATACCATAATACTCTTTGTTTGTCCACCCAAATTTTGAATAAGCATTGTTTTTGTTTTCTCCTGGGACCATTGTAAGTCCGAAGGGAAACAGGAAACAATGCTTAAGCAAAATTTGGATGGGCAAACAAAGAATATTAAGATATCTTTGGCTTCGGCCAATTGGATTTCAAGGCATTTTTCTTGTTATTTTGAATTGGCCCAGCCAGCATTACTCCTGGGAAATCCAGTTTCCGTGCCTTCAATACCACTCAACTCCGTGACCTCTGTTTGTTTGTGTATCGTGTACCACAGGCACCCATTTCACGCTTACGGAACGTCTAGTTCCGAAGGAAATTTGTAGCAATCGGATCACAATCGGCAGAACTCATTCGTATTCTATTGTTACACTCAACGCGATGTCTTTTGGCTTCCCTTCCATATATGGAAAGCGGGAGCCGCAAAAAGATAAACACGAGCTTCCCACAAAAGTGGTCAAGCTGTAAACTAGAGCTTTTGTGACTGAAAAGACCTTCGAGCGGTAATTAACGTTGCGCTGTTCACAAAAATAAAAGATTTCGTTAGTAGCTCAAGTTGCTCCTTCAAAACATCTACCACACACTACGTTTGCTTGATAAAAGGTCTGTGTTATTTTACCGTGGATAAAATGATACGTTAAGATTTGTGTTTCCACAGTAACAAAAAGCTGTGTGCATTAAAAATATAACCACGACAAATTGTTGAAGTTTAAATAAGTCAAAACTCTCTACTCGCAGTACAAACTTGCGACTTAGGAATTACTTTGTTTAACACTTAAAAAGAAAACGAAAATCAAATTAACCTTCTCACCGCCATAAATGCCATTGACATTTATAGATTTTACTCTGTGTAACGCCAGACGATTTTACTCGTCAATGGGGAGCCCCTCAAGGGTGAAAGGGTTAACAACAGCTACAATAGATTCACTCCGAGACTATGTCCCCGTTATTAAACCCTTTCCCTCCTAAGAGTGACACTTATAGATTTTACTCTGTGTACGATTTTACTCGTCAATGGGGGAGCCCTCGGCGGTGAAAGGGTTAAAAAAAAAACAAAATAAAACACCTGCACGCATTCAATATTCATCCTACAGTTTGATTTGAGGTCGATACGTGACATAAACATGACACCGACTGATCGATCGCCGAACATGTTTGTTTCCTATGGATAAACGTTTCACTTGCTTTCTTGCACGACAAACCTTCTTTTCTTCGCAAACTATTGAGCATTCTGTGTTATCACTCGACTCGACTGCTTACTTGAGCTTTTAAAAGTAAGTTTGAATCAGGGACCTTTACACGTGCATAAGTGAAATTCGAACGACGCAAGTTTATTTTCTGTCTCTGTTGATTATTTGGTCACCAACCATTCGTCCACTGTATAAAGTGACGTTTTTTTGGATGTCATCGGTGATATGGTTATCGAGAGGTCTGTAGAATGTAGTGTCATTAAGTTGTCGAAGGCATTCGTTAATGTACCAGTTTTTGTGTCTAATGACGGTAGCTGATCCTTTGTCTGCTGACTTAAATGTCTTAATGATAATGTCGTCACGTCATTTAAGTGTTGTCATAGCTTGCCGTTCGAGGTCGGTCAAGTTGTCACGTATAATACGGGTTGTAATGTTTGTCTTTTTCTACTGCGTCAAGAAAAGTATCAAGAGCCGGTTCTCTGTAAGGAGGTGGAGTCCTAGTGCTTTTGGTACGAAATGGATTACGGTCAGGTTTTGCCGAAAAGTCGTGGAAGTATTCGAGGAGTCGCATGCGACTGCGGAAGTCATTTAAGTCGGCTCTCACTTCGGTCCAGTTTATGAAACGTGGAGTGGGACAAAAAGATAATCAACTTTTGGCCTTTAATTCACGTCAAATTCCATGTTTAGTACATAAAATATCTTGCCGAGAATATGCGTGCCGAATAATAACAAGTCCTAATTGCGGCCCCCTTCCCGAACAAACATTTGGAAAAGATCCCAGATTTTGGGCCGGAGCTACGTGACCAGCCATAACCAGGGTCTCTTTGGCAGAGAAGACAGATCCTGGAAACGAGGTTGATGGGTTGGTTGAGATATCACACGAAAATCATAAGGCTTGCTTCCCGGGGAAATAATACCACATACTAGGGCCGTAGCAGGCCCGGAAAAATTTAAGGGGCACAGAGATTTTAACAAACTTGTATTTTGAAATTTGGGGGTTTGGGGTTCAGAGGACACATTGGCCGGGCGTAGCCCCGTTCTTTGAAACTGGGGGCATGGGTTTTAACCCACCCCCCCCCCCCCCCCCTCCCCATTCCAATGAAAATATTTGAAAACGAAACACCAGAAAGTGCATTTTAAGCATTTTGGGTCTTTAAATTTCAAGTAAATGATTTCTTGGCTGATTTCGTCTATCTCCAAGCAGAGGTAACTGGGAACCAACTGTTTCAATATACTCAACAGCAGCTTAATCCTGGCCGCTCTCAAAACTCCTCTCTGGCATTTCTGCAGCGCAAGACTTTTCTGCTATCTCATCCTCGACGTTCGCCTTACTATCCTGGGGCCTTACCCAGGATAACACAAAGGATAACAGCGATTTCTGCTTGAATTTGCGGAATTATGAGAGGTCATTTTCACGTTCCAAAGACGAATCCAGTGATGAAGAGAGTGAGTCGCCTGGATATCAAGACGATTAATTTGACATGATGATGAAACCTTTATTTAAGACTAGTACATTACAGGACTAACTGGGGACACATTCATATTCCTTTACATTCCTCGTTTGCCTTAAGTTCTTAGGTTTTTTTTTCTGTAGTTTTGTATCACCGAATGAAAGAAGTAAAAATATGAACTGGGGAAATGGTACTGTAATTAAAGTTTATTAGGAATGATTCTATCCGGAATTATTGACATCTCTCTTCTGGAAGAAGAAATTCTATTTTCAACATTTTATACTTGTGTGTTTTTACTTCTTGGGGAAAAAAAGCCCTGCATTCGTATACATTCCTGTTTTTCAAGAATAGCACGCTCTGGCAACATAAAAAGTGAATCAGGTTACACAATAATATCAAAGTTTTGAACGAACTTTTTACCCGCCTTCTAACGCATGGGTTACCTGTGGCTTGAGGTTGGTCTTTCAGCTCCCCACCCCACTATCGTCGGGATATTTTTGTAACTACGCTGCTGCACGTTTCGGTGCCATTCTGCGGGTCGAGTTCGTTTACAATTGCGTTACGCAAAGAAGTAACGCACCATCAAAATGCTACGCGTAACGAGCAGTCGGGAATAACATTGCCATTAATAAGTCACTTTCATTGAGAAATTATCATCTTTAGACTACCGAAACGTTTAGAGAATTTAGCTGTCTTTGAGAAGAATGTTAAAATAATTTCATACTGAATTTTTAAGTGATAGGCAAGCAGTTTTCAAACATATTTCCTCCTGTTGATTGCTTTCCGAGTGAATATTTGTCTCATTTCGTCCCACCGCGACATCCGGCCTGCCATGGTAAGACCTACTCTACAGTTACTTATATTGTTTAGTAGCACTAGTTTTCGTTTAGAGGTTAGACTTAAAAGCATGCTAAATAAGTTGTTGTATTTTAAATCAGGATCAGGACCGTGCTGATCCTACCCCAAGAGGAACACAACGTGATGCACCAATTCAGTGGCAGGTTGGTAAGCGGCCAAAGAACTTACGTGTACGTGGAGAGCTTTTCGCTGGAGGAAGGGGTGCACGCAAGGCAGCAGTAGATCACATAGCGAACGATCCAACACGCAACTGCTGTACTGTGAATGAAGCTGGGAAGGTGACGCAGTTTGAAGTTGTCGATGGAGCTAAGGTCGTTTTGGAGAATACCAGTACTGGCACAACATTTTATTACACAAATAAATTACCTTTGAACAAATAATTCACCGTGTCTCCGTGTAAATGAGCTCCAGACATACTGTTGTTTGAGACGCTAACATATTTTGGAAGGCTTGGTTTGTCGCTATTAGTCCTACCAGTGTTGTTAAAACATTGAAATGTGCTAATTGTACCTTAGTAGAATTACGTGTTCAGCGATATGTCAAGAAACCAGTTTATTCATCAAGCTATATATGTTGTTAGAGGTGTTTGTAATTACTACTGTATGTGTATCGATTTTGAAAGTTTGTTTTTGTGTGACTATTAAAGTAAACGAGATCTTTCGTAATTGCTTTTGTACTTTTGCCTTTTGTTAAAAGAATCATTCGTTGTGGCTTCGCCCGACCGACCATTGCAGAGCAACAGTCGTGTCAAAATACAGATTTAAGTCGCCCACATGTCTCCGTCCTCAAAATTATAACTCTAGGGAGTTCTGGGCCATTGGGAGCCAATTTTTAATTTGCTTTGTTTTTTCAAGATGCGGACCCCATCTCAGCCGAGTGGAAGCGGAAGCACGCACTCTCCCCTCCTTCTCTCGCCGGTTCTCCTTTTCCCTTCCCCTTCGAACGCCTGCCACGCAGGCTACCGAGTGCATACGTTCCCATGATGTTTGAAATTTTGTCATGGAGTTGCAGTCGAAATGTTATGTGGTCCCTTTACTTCTTCGTTCTTTTTCGCGAAGAAACTACAGACAATTGTGTCACGAAAGTACCATGGTAGGCGCTGTCATATTCAGAGTGAAATAAACCGGGCAGCGATACCAACGCATTTGTGTCTGCTTTTCCTGCGAGTAATAATAATTAAGGCTCATTCAAGACATGTATAAAATTTTCGGTTTGTGTTTTGCTGGACAGACCCTTTTTTCTGCTAGGTAATTATTCAACGGTTACTTAATCCGCATTCCAACACATCCGTGTTGTGTTATTCGCTTTGTGACTTAGCAGTTAATTAACATTCCGTTAAGATTCGATTGACTTGTCTTCGGTCGTTTTATATTGTGGTCGGTTCGTCGAATTGTAAATCGCCTTCAATGACTGTAATATTCAGTGTATCGGTAACTTAGAAAAGCCTCTTTGGGCTTTCTGAAGGTAGAATACTCCGATGATCTTGTGATTAGCTATGTCTCGGGTTGCTGAGCCAGTCCGGCCATGATGATGAATATTCAATTCACATTCTAACGTTTTTCTTTTATTGTATGATGATTGAATAATTCAACCGAAATGCAACAACAGTCCTGAAAAAGCTTCGAAGAAAACATTATCGGAACACAAGGAAAAAGCAACTCCCCGAAGAAAGACATGTTCCCAAAGAGGTAAGTAACGAAATCAAGCGCCTCAACTCGCATCATTCAGAATCACATGATTTTAGTGCGAAGTCACTTTACATCACTTTTTGGTACTACAGAATGAGCTGCTTTGTGAGTTGTGCGAAGACGCCTACAGACGACGAGTCTCCGATGCCAGAAAACGAGGATGGTAAGGTTTTTTTTAGCAGAACAGTACAGACATCTTTAATGTACAGTGTTTACGACACATTAATTTCGTAACGGTCGCTAAATACCGCTTTTGATAAGAACTGAATCGAAATGACGTGTTACGGATTTGCTGTTGGATTCGTAATATTTTACGTGGTATAAAAAGCTTTTGGGAATTCCAGTTTGCTTTCAAATCAAAAGATGTCGTTTTGTACAACCTCGAGCCAACCTCGATTGAACCAACCTCGATTGAATTTAAACAGAGTTAACTGAATAGAGTGTAATGTGAAGTGCTAGCACTTGGTAGCAGTAAGCTTCAGCAATAAACATAAGGTAAATTATATCGAGATCGCATGGAGTAAGCGCAGAAAAGACTGCGGGTTCGAGCCTATCTTAAACCCACGGCTAGTTCAGAGCACAAATCCGGGCGAATTTCATAAACTGTAGCTGCGTTACCACTCTAATGATGAACTCACTGTCCCACTTCGTCGCACTTCTTAGAAATATAAAGTAGTGAAGATAAGATCAGTACTGTATGTATTTATTATAAATTTATTGTTTAAGTACGGTTGAAACAAGTCATTGAATGTCGATGTAAACGGTAGAAAAACGAAAGCAAAAATCTCCACAGATAAAAGTGTACTTACTAGCACGATAACTGAAGGTTCTTATTGTGTTAGTATGAATGTCATGGCGTTGTTTCCATTCAAGTAGCATCTTGCAGTAGAAAGCGACCTGCTTGAGCACATGCAACGAGAAACTAACCGTCATTGGTATCAGATCGGTATCATACGACCCATGCAATTAATCCAAACCAGTCCCGTGTATACAAATTGTAAATATGTGTTTATCAAATATATGATCCACCATCACTATAATTTCGTTACGACAGGTTATTTTTTAACTTGCGATCACCACAATCTTTTAAGAGGCGACTAACAAATTTATTGCTGGGACATGAGAAAACAAGTTATCACAAGCAAGGTGCAAACAGTGGTTCGAAAGGTCTTAACTATATTTCTTCTTTAAGTCGTCTTTCCTTTTGAGGGTTCTTGAGACGTAACTACCAGTCCAAGAAATCCTAGAACAACATCGAAGCATGGAAAAAAAGTATTTTAGCCTTGGTTTGGTGCGGTTGAAATTGCTTGTGTTCTATTTCTTGCTCATGGAATAAGTTAAAAAGTCGCTGTTAATGAATAAGAAGTCGCCACACTAACCTACTGTAGCTCAGTTTGGTCAGTGCAAGAAACCAAGAAATAGAAGGAAGTGGCAGTTCTTTTGGATAGCGTACAATGTAGCAGCGACCAAGAAACGCTCCAGGAATGGTGGTCATTCGCGGCGCTGCGTCACGGACAATTTGGGGACGACATACCCTGAAGGAGTGCCTAGGCGAGTTAGAAACAGGTTGAGCCCAAGACAGCATAGAGCAAGAGCACCAAACTTTTTGTGGCACATTGACGCTTATGGTGTCGTAGTACGAAACCCCCGCTATCATTATGGTTTCTGTATGATTACTTTATTGGCTGCGTATGATAATTTGAAACAGGATGATTATTTCGGAATGGATCATATTTCGCAACAGAAAACGTAAAAGTACTCTATCTACAAGGGCAGAAAAGACTTCATGTGTAGAAGCTCTTAGAAAGTCATCCTCAAATGATCTGAGAATGGAACCCTGGTGGGGGCAGCTGCAAAGAAATGGTACTGAGTGGTAGATCAAGTCTTTTCAAGATTAAGAGATGTCGCTCTCACTGTATTGCAATAGTAATGTATTGCATGTGTGGGAGGCGCGGTGGCCTCATGGTTAGTGCGCTCGACACCGGATCGAGTGGTCCGGGTTCGGGTCCTGGCTGGGGACATTGTGTTGTGTTCTTGGGCAAGACACTTTACTCTCATGGTGCCTCTCTCCAAATGGGTACCGGCGTAATGCTGGGAGTAACCCTGCGATGGACTAGCATCCCATCCAGGGGGGAGCATAAATACTCCTTGTCGCTTCATGCTACGGAAACCGGAGATAAGCGCCGGCCTGATGAGCCTTCTCGGCTCGTAAGCAGTGACTTTACCTTACCTTTAATGTATTGCATGTGGAATGCTTGAAGTTTTGCTATATGCAGACAAGCTTCAAAGAGTCACCATGATATATTGATATTTGAAGCTTTTGAGAGAAATAGATATCGGAAGGTTGTGAGAGAAATAGTCTTACTATTGGTGTCTTTTTGATCTCAAGAAGGCATTTGACACGGTTAACCATTCCATTCTATTAGACAAATTGAATTTTTATGATATACGAAGTTTTTCTTTGTCTTGGTTCCAAGATTATCTGAACTCTAGGTGTCAATTTGTTGAAATAGCCAGCTGTAGATCTTCCCTCCAAACTATTAAATGTGGATTCCTATAGGCATTTGTGCCGGGGCCACTCCTTTTTCTCATGTACATTAATGATATCTTTGCATCTTCTACCCTATTTTCCTTCATCCTCTTTGCTGAGGGCACCACCCTCTTTCTTCAGCGTAATAAAATATCTGCTCTATTTAGTATTGTTAATCGTGAACTTTGAAAAGTAAATTAAATGCAAAGCTTGCTTTCGAAGAATCGAATATTTGTCAAAAGTCGTTTACGTATGGAGGGGTGGACGGAAAGATTCGTTTACGGGAGCGGTTACTTGGTCACCGTTTGGGTGCACGGCTGTTCGTCACAAGAATGTCAAGACAAAGGGCGCAACAATTGCAATCTTGTGGCAAATTTTCCATCGCAGGGTGGATAGCGAGACTATCCCTAGAATAGATTTTTGATAGAATCTTCTAACATGTCGCTGGCCGAGTTTGAGGCGGATTGAACGATTTCTTTCTTTTTCCTTTCCCTCTACGCCCGCGTTTCTCTCGGGTTGCGGCCTCCTCGTTCGCTCGATCAATCGCGCGCTACGCGACGCGCTACGCTCTACAGAAGTTAGGAAAAGAGAGAGACTGCTCGCAGTCTAAAAACCGACTGATTGCATGAATCACGAAGGGATGAGTGCCATATAGGTTTTTCCAGCGAAATTTACTGTTGAATTCAAAAGTTAGGCAATTAATTTTTCCTGAATCGCAAGAGTTTTAAAAGAAAACAAGCAAATACTCAGCAAGCGAATGGAAAAAGAAAGGATCCATTTCAGAGTCGACTGTCAAAAGCCAGCGAATAGGAATCGCGCTAAAATTAGAAATCAAAGACATAGTATAGTTCGTGATGTGACGGATCGTCTTTGTCGGTTGAAGGTCAAACAAGGAGTTTTATTGATGTACTTTATTCCACTTTTTCTCTGAAAACGAGATTATTTACATTATGATGTATTTCATTGAAACACGCCAGCTTGGCTTAGAACCAGACTCGGCTAGAAAGGACAAACTTCAAACAAGATCTCCAACAAATTTTAAGCTTACCTGAACGTGCTCTAAACAAACTTCTGAAAGCGCAAGCTGGTGATATTTCTCTTTGCTTTTACGAGAACTCATTGCGATTATATGTTTATAACATAAGGGCAAAATTTTCTTGTCACTGCCGAGGCACATCCAAAAATTGTTAGGCAAACGGAGTAAAAAAAACCTCTTGTTGGTTCGCATTTTAAAGCCAAACAAACCAGCGAACAGATCAATTTTTTCTGTCCAAAAAGAGTACAGATGATTGTTATTTAATTCCAGTTGAAAATAAAAATTAGAGTTTCATCCCTGAACAAAGGAAAAAAACGACTAAACCACTTTTTAGAAATATGCACCCACTTGAAATAACTCATCCGTAGAAATAACAAACGGTTTAGTGTCCAAGAAAAGAATTTGTGGAGTAACTTCTTCCACCAAGCTTGAGCTATTACTGGTGTACCGTTTTGTCGTTCTCGTTCTCTTTCTCTCTTCTTTCGTTTCTGTTCTTGTCATAGGCCGTCCAGGCATCTTGCAACCTTAGTATATTCAAAATTAAAAATCTTAAGATAAGACAAAAATTGCAATTCAGAGCAAAAAGCAGCACTAAACTAATTAAACTCAGCTTTAAGTTTATATCTCTCCAATGCTTGACTTGAATAACTACGTAGCCACCAGTGTGTCCTGACCACAGCTATAATATGTTAAACCGGGATTAAAACCAGCGAAAAATGCAGGAAAAAAAATATGCTCAGGTGTGAGTGTCTGACCTGGCTTGAGCCTGCGAATCCAATCAACAACCAGTCCCTAACTATGCATGTTGTTAATCTCTGTGTTATCGGTTATTGTACTGAAGCATTACGCAAGCCTGTAAATAGTCCACGAGAGCATGCTCTTGTGAATCGTTAAACGATGAGTTAAGAATAGAGAATCCCTGGTGAAAATCTTCAAAGGATCTTTAAGGATCTTCAAAGATCGTCATAAAGATCTTCAAGGATCCTAATAAAGATCTTAGAAAAGATCCTCAAAATTCCTTGCAAAGATCCTCAAGGATCTCGGCCAAGATCCTTAAAGATCCTCAAGGATCTTGCCAAGATCCTTGAGGAACCTCAAGAATCTTGCCAAAGATCCTTGAGGATCTTTAAGGATCTTCAAGGATTTTAAAAGATCTTTTGAGGATCTTGTTAAGATCTTTGTGGATCTTTCCTGAATGTTACCAAGGAATTTAAAAAAAATCCTCAAGGATCTTTATTATTTTAAAAGATCCTATGAGGATCTTGTTAAGATCTTTGTAGATCTTTATGAATCTTACCAAAGATCTGTAAGGATCTTCAATAATCTTACCAAAGATCTTCAAAGATCCTAATCTATCCTTGAAAATCTTGTCAAGATCTTTGTGATTATTTTGGGTATATTCAGTATTCTTACCAATGATCTTCAAGGATGTTTGGGGCTCCATTAAAGAACCAAGATTACTGCCAATTATGGCTTTGATTCACCTCACGGTTAAGATAAGTGCCAGGATGTCATATGGAAAATCTGAAACATGCTAATTTAAAGTGAATTTGGAAATGGACAATTCCTATTAACTACATGTACCGTGAACAACAACAACAACAACAATATGGCACAAACATCATTTAAACTTTCTTTATTTGCATAGATGTGTTTATCATTGTCAAAATCATAAAAAAAATGGAGATTAAGGATACAATAAAGGCTGGAAACAAAAACCTAGTAAGTGACAATTTTTGGTCAATTTTTAGTTTTGCACAAAACTAGCCTAAATAGACCTTTTTCTCTTGTACATTTTGTTTTCCCAATACAAATCATGTGATAATACTCAGGAGGATTAGTCCTTGTTTTGCTCATTAAAAAGAGTGCATGCAAGCATGAATATGTCTGCCTCATCATCAATCCAATTTTGATCGGGGTTTATCCCCGTAAACGGGGCTGGCTGGATTTACATACAAAAGAAAAAAGGAAAACCAATTAACCTCCTGAGTATTATGACATAATCTGTATTGGGAAAACAAAATGTACAAGCAAAAACAGTCTATTTTGCAAGTTGACTGGAAATGAACTTACATTGCCCTGGTATTGTTTTTATCCGATTTGAGCTTTTTTTCGAGAAATAAACTATGCAAAAATACTATTGGCTTTGCATTTGCAAATCAACACCTACCTTTCATTGTTTGATTAAAATTTAATAGCACAAGCTTTATGCAACTCTATGCGTCGGTAGCTCATCCGAATGATGCGCACAGCGAAGTACACAGCAGCTTGGTGGTTTGAGCCACCGATCAGACTTATTATTTTTCTTTTGTTTGCACAGAGATGTTTCTCTCGTTTTTCTTTTCTTGATTTTCTCTGCGATTTTATCGATCTTTGTTAAATTTAAGTTACATGAGACATGCACAAAAAAATAAATAAATAACTCTGATCAGTGGCTCAAACCACCGACCTGTCGTGTACTTTGCTGTGCATATCATTCAGTTGAGCTATCGACACACAGTCATATTAGTTTATAAATGCCATTAAATTTTAATGGAACAATAAAAGGTAAGTGCCCCTTCTCTGATTCCATTGTTTTCAAACATGAAGCCAATGGTATTTTTGCATAGCTTATTTCTTGAAAATAAAGCTCAAATTGCATAAAAAATTACCAGAGCAATGTTCTTAAGTTCATTTCCAGTCAACCTGCAAAATTTGGGCCAGTTTTCAGCACTAAAAGTTGGCCAAACATTGTCACTTACTAGGTTTTTGCTTCCAGCCCTTCTATTACAGCAGTTGCAACCCCACACTAATTATTATTTTTTTCCCTCCATTGTGAACAAGTCATGTAAGTCATATATTTAATACTACAGTGACAATATTTGCTTGATAAAGGTACAGTAAAAACCTAAATAAATTATACAGTGTAAGAACCAAGTTTTTCCAAGCTACAGTCTGTACTCAGGTTCTTAGAATAAAATAATGAGGTTTTGTCATTGGTGGGTATGGCCTATTTTGGGCCATTTCTGAAGTTTGTACAAAGATTTGCATGATAAACAGAACAAAACTAAAGCAACATTAAAACAATGGTACTATGTTGCTGCTGGGAAAGCATGGTACTTGTAGAGCTTGTTATATTAAATTTGTGTATTCAGTGTTTGACTAAATTAATAAGAATCCATTTCAAAATTGTAGGCTAAAATAGGACTGTCTTAGCCAAAAACGTTCTTACTAATGTAAAAGTTCTTATATGTGGGTTCCTGTTTTATTTCTGTACACCGTCATTGCCATCACTGTAGTTGTTGCATAATAATACCTAACATAAGCTTAGCTTACAGGATTAGAGTAACTACAACATTTTTTTCGCTTTGTACCTAAGCTTGGTTTCCTCTGGACAATGCGATTTAAAGATACATAGTATTATAATTATTGTCTTTTTCCAACCTCTTCAAAAATTCAAGGCAGTGACAACTTGACTACAATGCTATAAAAAGTGCTCATTGCAGTGGTTTAATGGTGACTTGAGTACAACAGCAATGGAGTCTAAAACAAAAGAAGCATATATATATTTTTTAAATCTGGGTTCTCATTGCTTACATAACAGAATATCGTGGACTTTGGTCACCAATTACAGACCACTTATCATGAAATTTCATGCACCATATCCCAGAAGAAATCTCTGCACCCAATGGAAGTGTCAACATTTGGCTGTTTATGTAGGAACACTCAGATCAGACTCAATGTAACTAAATCAAGCGTTCTTTTGCGTTTTAAACCGGGATAATTAAATTCAATGTGAATGTCCATTTCCTTGGCTTCGCTTTTTGTCGGTTATTTTTCTGAAGGATTATGAAAACCTTCCACTACAAGCTTCGTTATTTGTAAACAGAAAGACACTTCGCAAAACGTTACAACGCCCGCACTTTGTATTAAGCTTATAAATTATAGAGCATTACTTGCACTTTGATTTATAGGACAAAAGCCCATGGAATTAGCATCAAAATTGTTTTATCCAACGCTTACCTCTTTAGGTGAGTTATTATCAGCAATTCCTTCCAGTGGACAAGCATTTTACATTGTAAAAGAACTAAAATATGATAAGGACTTGCAGTAAACCGAAAATCGAAATAACCGCCATCGATCTGTGGCTGGTGTGAGCCCGCAATTTTTGGTGCTGGCCTACTGCTGACCAGAGCGGCTCAAATCCAAGATGGCTGATCTTCAATGATGTTCGAGGGGATCGTTTAAGGGTTTTTCCCGCTGGTTCAAGAACAAACGCCATACTGAAAAGTGAAGAAAGTCATTCGAAGGTCATCAAGTGAAGCTTGCTTTGAGAAAGTTTAAGTTTTAGTAATCTCAGTGAAGTGAAACAGAACATGCGTCACCCATTGCTCCCACTTCACTTCTGTTTCCAAGTTTTGGACGATGGTTTTCTTCAAATTATAACTGGGATAGATGAGCTGACGGTCAGGTTACAATGTTTTCAGACTGGACATGCAACTTAATGTTAACTTCATTTTAAGTTAGTGCATGTAAATAAGTAAACGATCTCTTATAGAACAAACAATTGGTTTATTTGTATTTGATGCATTTTTTGGCTAGACAATGAAGTAATGATCCTTGTATAAACAAGAGCAATAGCACTTTCTTTAGTGATGTTTTGCGTTCCGGTTCTTGTCACTTAACCCATTGTTATTTAATAAAATTTTAATAAAATGATTCTTTAGTCAGAATATATTGATAAAATCTAATAAGGTACCGTGCAACATAACGCAATTGGGTTTTTGTTTCACTAATTTTTCTATTAATTGGTATAAATGAACTCCTTTACTCCTTTAGATTATTTCTCAGTTTCGACAGTCACAACCTTTAATAACTTCTTGAGACAAAAAAGGTACAGGACATTATTTAATTGAGGCATCAACAGGTTCTCCCTAAAGCTTTTGAAGACGACTCCCAAAAAAGATCCTTTAAAAAAATCCCGAAAAGATCTTTAAGATGAATCCCTTTAAAATCTTAATGGTGTTCAAGAACCCCCTTTAAAGATGCAATGGTAACTAATTTCATTGTAATTACTGAGTTCCCCCAAACATCTGTCTTAGATCTTTGAGGATCTTTAAGGATCCTGATAGAAATCCCATTAAGGTCCTCAAGAATTCCTTGAGGATCTTTCATGGATCCTAAGGAGATCCTTTGATTGATCCTCAAAGGATCTTTATAAAGATCCTAAAAGATCCTCGAGAATTGTTTGAGGATCTTCCAAGGATCCTAAAAAGATCCTTTGACTGTTCTTGAAAAGATCTTTATCAAGATCCATGAAGATCCTCAAGGATGTCATGAAGATCTTTGAAAGACCTCTTTGATTAGATTACAAAGATCTTTCCAAAGATCTTTGAAAGATCCTTAAAGATTAATAGAGGATTTATCAAGGATCTTCAAAGATCTTAATAAAGATCTTTTCAAGATCAGTCAAAAGATCCTTTCAAGATCCTTGGAAGATCCTCAAAGAATTCTTGAGGATCTGTAAGGATCCTTACCAAGATTTTGAAACTTATTCTCACTAGGATCTTTGTAAGATCCTCACAGGATCCTCACTGGCTCTTTGGGGATCTTTACAACTCCTAATTGCAATTGAAGATCTTTAAAGAACTTTCAAAGATCCTTCAAGGATCCTTGAAAGATCCTCATCTTCAAAGATCTTTTGCAGGTCCTTGAGGATCTTTAAGGATCCTTGAAGATCTTCAAGGATCCTCTGAGGTTTTTCACCAGGGATACTCGTTCAGCGGCTGCAGACGAGGGCTGCACCAGCAGAACCTTCATAACTGCAGAAGACCAATGGGGTAGGTTATCAGATTGTTGGTCGCTGTAAGTGCTGGAAGTAGATGTACTCGAGGACGACGCCATCTTTGAACTGTGGCCTGAGGGGCCAAGCCGCCGAGCATTTGAAGTTTTCTGATTGGCTCACTCGATCTCGGTTATTAGCTTATATACCGTGATGACCTTATATGGAAACTGATTGCGTCGGTCGTTTTGTAAAACTGAGACAACATCCTGGTCTTCTGTAAGTAAAACAGTTCAGAATTTAATGAAAAATCAATAAAACAGGTATTCCATTCGCGCTTATTCTTTATGGGACTGGTTATAGCCAACTCGGCGCTTAGCGCCTTTTTGGCTATTTACCACCTCATATCCAACGCTCATGGAATAATTGTTATAATTGGTTTTTACTCACGTGATCAACGAAAACAAAAGGAAGCGAAGCAAAAACAAAAGGAAGCGTTTGCATAATAATAGAGTTCAATTCCCGGAGGATTTGGTCGAGGCACCAACATGGCCGCCTTTTCTTTGTTTAGGGGCACCAACATGGCGGTCGTGACGTCATGTGAAAACCAAGAATTAAATATTTGAAGTACGAGTTATCCTTGGCTTGCACCTGACGCCATTGGCGGCCATGTTGGTGTACTGAACAACAGCGAAAAAGTCTTTTGGCTCTATTATTGTGCAAAACTTTTTGGGCGATTTTCTGTTGTTTTGTGCACCAACATGGCCGTCTTATCACGTGGATGCAAACCAGGAATAGTTGAGAGAAGTAATCCTCGCACTGAGCTGGACATAAGCAATTAGGGAGCTTAAGCAACGACAACGGCGACGGCAACGAGAACGTCACGAATTTGCATATTTAGTGCTTTAAAACAATAGCTTCGCACGCCCTGCACGTGCGTTTTTCACTTTTGTCCATTTCGTTGCCGTCGTCAGCAAAACAACAACGTGAGATAGCCAAGTTTTTGGTTTTACGAAGAACGTCAGCACTTGAGGATAAATTTTCATTTTCTCTCCTAAAATGGAGTGCCGTTCCGACTGGTATCACCGCACCCTTGTCATCTTAAAAACGTTGAAATAGTCACGAAGCGATTAAAATCACGCAAATTTATATTTTGAGATGACGTTCTCGTTGCCGTCGCCGTTGTCGTTGCTTAAGCTCCCTATTGTCTCTTGTCGACACCTGAAAAGAGAAAATTGCTTTAATTGTCCACATAGGAGTGAGGATCATTTCTCCCTTTGTAATTAATGGATTTCCTGTTGCCGTGGAACGCTGTTCATTGACAACTAACATAAAGAAAATTAGCAGGAACATGGATGACTGTCTTGCGCGACAGCTAAAATATTACCAATAATAATGATAATTATATTAATCAATCAATTAATTATTACTATTGCTATTGTTATCATCATTGTTAAAAGACTTTTCTCCCTTTATTCTCTTCAGTAGAGACAAAAATGATGGAAAAAATAGATGGTGGCAATTTTGATGAAATCGAGAAGATAATTACACCAAGAAACTTCCAAAAGTGCGAGTCCAATTATTTAAGAGTGGCAATGGAGGTATGGATATCAATTTTAAGATGGCTCAAACCAGTTTCAACAATTCCAACGAACTGTACACCAAACAGCTATGTTATGGTAGCATGTGAGACAACAGCCATTGCGTATCAAAAATGTAGGAATTGTCATTCCGTAGCAGCAGAATAACCATGTAAAAAACCCCTATAAAAAAAGGAACTTTGTAACCCCCATTTTTGTTGCTGGAAAGTAAGTAGTGGGTTAATTTGAAGCGTCGTTATGATAATAATAATAATAATAATAATAATAATAATAATAATAATAATAATAATATAATCTATAATAATATGAATATGAATATTAATGAGATTAATAATCTATATCTGTATCGGATTTGCAGTTACCTTCAGGGCAATTTTGTAATCGGTTACAACGACGTCAATTTTTCTTTTTCCCTAGGAGTTTCATGGGAGTATCTAACTTAACTGTTTAATTAACTCTACACTTCGGATCCTTCTCCGTCCTTGGTTGCATTAACAGGTGTGACCAAGGCCGATTTGATACATATACGAAGTCTCTTAAGAGATCTAGTTGTGATCTGTTTTGTAGTGAGCATTTTGTTTCTCAGGCATCGAGAAGGAAATTGCCGACTCTACCCTATCCTCGGCAATCGCATTGCTATCACGCAAGTTATTTAAAATTCTGTTTAATCAGTATATTTCGCTTACTTTTCAGGTAATATCCGAGCTACGCAAAAAGGCGAACAGTAAGGGGCCCGATTATGACAGGTTTCATCGACTAGCAGACTCTGTTGAAGAGTTTATCTACCACTTACTGGATCCAATGAGACCAGAGACCAAAAGAAAAGATCGAGAACAATTTGGAGAATTTATCCTAGATCACATGATGGGTGATGCCGTTGACTGTCAGCAAAAAAAGGTAGAAAAAGAATTTGACCATTCATCCATCCATTCTTCCTTCTATTCATGGCCGTGGCCTTTACCTTCATGACATAATTATCGCCATCTGCATTTCCACTATCACGTTAGCACCATCATCATCACCACTACTGTAATTGCCAAGACCCCTTCGGCATCACCAATACCTTCACTACCACAACAATCCAATCAAAGACGTTCATTGTGGTTACAATCTCCTTCATCATAACCAGTCCCTCGATTAACTGTGGTTGCATGAAGACACAATCTTGGCAGATAGCCCTATCGTAAGAATTTAAGCCCTGGCCAAACGAGAACGAGGGTTGATTAGAGTTGACGAGAGTTGAAACTCTCGTTTGGTCAGAAACTCTCATCCACTCTCGGCTACTCTCGAGACTTTTTCTCTTCGAATTTGAACCTGCTCAAATTTTTCATGAGAGTTGGCGAGAGTTTTGCCGCGCCTGAGAGTTTGAACGAGAGTTTTAAGGTCAGCAGTTACTTTATTTCACAGCGGGCTCAGATGAAAAATAGAAAAAACAATATGGCGTCGGATTCGGTGACTAAGGACAACGCCAAGGCTGCATATACCGGCTGGCTAGTCGCCATATTTACGTCAGAAAGGGTTTTCCGAGGGTGTTTCCCAGGCTCTCTCTTTTGGCCAACTCTCGATCACCCTCATCAACTCTCATGAGCTCTGCAGAGTTTCAGCTCTCATCAACTCCAGCTGTCAACTCTCGCTCTCGTTGCGTTTGGCCGGGGCTTTACATTATGAACTAAAACCCACATCAAATAATTTGCCCAAAACGATGGCTCTGAAGAATTTATCAAATGACAACTGGGAAATTTATTGTACGGTCTAATTTTAAGAGGACTCCTTTTTTCGCATTTGTATATTTAAAGTGCCCCTAACCCCAAAATGTTTTTTTCGCTAAAATGAATCTTTGCACCTGTTCGAAACGCATTGCGGCAATTTTTTCCTTTTTCTAACAAATTCTGCCATTTTATAGGCTTCGAAAGTTGCGAAAATCCAAGCATCTTTAGTTCACGACCGAGTCAGAAGGGGAATGAGCCTATTCCTGATGTGACGTCTTAATCTACTTTGCATGCATGTTTACAAAGAGTTAATGCAATGTAAATCAGTTTGTGACGTCACATCAGGAATAGACCCACTCCCCTTCTGACTCGGTCGTGAACAAAAGATGCTTGGATTTTCGCAACTTTCGAAGCCTATAAAATGGCAGAATTTGTTAGAAAAAGGAAAAAATTGCCGCAATGCGTTTCGAACAAGTGCAAAGATTCATTTTAGCGAAAAAAACATTTTGGGGTTAGGGGCACTTTAAGGTGAAGGTAAAGTCTGGTACGAACAAAGGAGGCCCATCAGGCCGGCGCATATGTCCGGTTACTGTAGCATGAAGCGACTAGGATTATTTCTTCTCCCTCCTGGATGGGATGCTAGTCCATCGCCGGTTAAATTCGCCGGTACCCATTTATACACCTGGGTGGAGAGAGGGTCCGTGGGAATGAAGTGTTTTGCCCAAGAACACAACACAATGTCCCTGGCCACAGGACCCGAACACGGACCACTCGTTCCGGAGTCGGGAGCACCATGAGGCCACCACGCCTCCCCATTTGTATACTTACCATTACGAAAAACGTGGAGCATGAGCCAACGGATGTATTGCAAATTCGAAAACGTAGTTAAGCCAGTCAATCATCCACCCGTTAAAGTTGAACCCTTTAAAATTAAATTTTAGAAAAAAAGTGTGACCATTTAGTTATATATGTATGGACAAATCCCATTATTATCTACAAATCGAATGCAGCAAAGTTTTTTTCCATCTATTACGGCAAAGAGAAGGGCATAGACCATTTTGACACTTCTAATCAATTCTCGTAATTTGGCTGCTTCATTAGCATTCCAACGATAAAATTTTGGGCGTACCGATTTCCAAATTCGGGTCTTTCTGGCCAATCGGATTTCAATTTTAAGAGATCAGAATAAGCAAGCTAACTCTTTGGGCAACTGTGTTTGGTTTCTTACTGTTAACTTTGTCTTTTACGTTCATGCTATAATCACGTATGATAATTATCACTTTTGTTGTTGACGCAGTTCTTTACTCATCCAGTCGTACACGAAGAGATGCAGCGAAAATGGCGCGGTCGAAAAGGTATCTGAATGCAGGTGTAAATGTCACGTATGACAAGGACATAAACGTGAAGAAAAAAACCGACAAGTTATAAATTATAACAAAGAATTTACTTAACTGATTCACCGCGGATCTTTACTGCGATTTTCGTAATTCTACGGAATCTTACCTTGAAGCGCTAGATAGCTGGGAAGATCGACTCCACCTCCGAAAAGTGAACTGGAGTTTTTGTTTAGTTCACATTTCGAACAACATTATGATACGTTTTTAGAAATCCTTCAATAAAAAGATTCGTATGCAGATTCCATGGCTTTCCATCGGCGTCAAATGTACCGTGGGAACCAATGATGCTAATTGGGGAGTTATGTCATGCATCGTCATTGATAGCGTCATCTGTGGTTGGTGTCGGAAGTTTGATTGATGGAAGCCAAAACGCAGTTTGGCTGTTGTCGCTTGAAGATGAATTCCGCAGAATTATGAAAATCGCAGTGATCCATTTGCGTCCATTGTCTAGATAAGTTGGAGGATCATGGCTTCATTTCATACAGGAGAACATATACTCCTCGAAAGATTAGGGATTTTAAGCAAACTGAAGACGACGGCTTCGGCACAAAGCTAGAATATTATTGGCTAAAAATGGAGAAATAATCGTGCTGCACGTGCAGCACGAATTCTCATGCATTTTGTTTCCTTACGTCCCAAAACAACAACGTGAATTTAACAAATTTTAGGTTTTGGCAACAACGCGAGCATACAACAATGAACCATTTATTTGCTATCTTTACTTTGAAAACCGTTCGTAGCCATCCATTTACAGGATACGGTTTGCCCGTATTGTACAAGGTGAACAAGACGGAATAATAGCGAAATACTTGCGATAGCGCTAAGTTATATTTTGGAATGTCGTTTTCGTTGCTGTAGCTATCGTCTTTGCTTACACTCCCGGAGGAAAGAATGTCTGTAATCAATTTTTTTTAAAGAATTTCCCAAAAAGGAGAACGGTTTGTTTCAGGAAAAAAAAAGATATTTGGAATCGATTTTTTTCATTTTCAAATTTTCGTGGCTCCGCCATTTTGAATATTTGTGGCGCGTTAGGGTTACCCCATTATTCCGACGAAATATAATAAAGGAATAAAGCAATTTGGGCAATTCGCTACGTTGTCAGATGCCTTTTGTAATAACAGATGTGGTGATCTTTATTTCGTCTAGGTCATAAATTAAATAAAACATGAAAGTTGCCAAATTGACGGAGCTGACTTAAAACCTATCTACAATATGCGATCATAATGTGTCAGGATCAAGGCTATAAATCATATAATGCTCTTTAAACAACCTAAATCCTCAGAAGTTCTTGTATTATCACAAACGGAATTCCGCATCTTCGGTCCTAAGTAGTTAATTTTATGGTTTCACCTTATACTGTAATCCATATTGCTATAAATATAAGCCCAGATGTTAAAGAAAATAACAGTGCAATTTAATTTTTTCATTTCGCAGGGGACGAAATTGAGGAAACTGTAGAACGTTTTAAATTTCTGAAAGTTCCATTCTGGAAGTTTGTTTTTGACACGATAAGCTACATCACTCTCGTTTGCCTACACTTGGCAATTTGCGTAGCTCCATCAACCTTAGACGTCAGTGTAGTTGAATGGGTAATACTGGTTTTCTTCGTGGGTCGTGCATTGGCTGAGAGCAAACAGTTAGCAGCAATTGCAAAAAGACGGCACAAAGTTGGCGATGGACGACATCATGCGACCACATGCAACATCGTATGCAAGCCACTTGGAATTTACTTAAGGTAAGGACACAAACTGAAATAGGAAGAACGATATCGGGGGAATCTCGCCCCGACTGAGTTGAACCATCTTGTTCCTTCATATTTCACGGATATAACTCGGTGTGGTCATGTTAATAACACTTTTTGTTCTAAACACGAAGACGCACTATGAAAGGCAAGGTGCCTTAGGCACGTGCAAATGATTTATCAATCAACCGTGGACGCAACCGAGAGCTCTGTGATAATTTGTGCAATAAAAAAGCCCCTTACGGCAATGTGTCCGTAATATGTCATAAAATGTTATATGTCGTTTTTTTGTTAAATCCCCAGTCCCTTTTTTTTGCGCTAGAAATACATTATCGGGCTTCCGTCTCTGTGTTGCTGTTTGTTGATCACCATCTTGGATAATTAATCGAATTCGAACAAAAGCAGTACGTGAAGCGCCCCCTTTTATAATGCGTTTTCATGTTTAAATCAGCGTATTTTCCCTTTATACAATTACTTCTTAATGTGCTTCGTCCAGTGCTGCGATTTACGCAGAAATTTGCAATTTCATGCTAATTCATCACTACTATGATGTTCTGCGTGAAGGCAGAATACTGTGGAATGCACGTTCCAGGTAACACCTAGTTTTAATCGTGTAGTTTATTTGGCAAATTACATTGCAGCCAATTGGCTGAATTGCGTAATGTGCGAACTTGACCCTTAGAAATTACAATAAAGAGTGTAGTAAAATTATATTTTACTACACAAAATTACAAAGAATTCTTGCCGACCTTAACAATGCTCTTCTCTGGATCAGTTCAACTGGAACACCTAACTCAATGGTTCTCATGTTGTCGTTCAATCTCAGTGGTAAAGATCCCAATGCTCCCACTACCACTGGAACAACCTTTATCGTCACTCCCCACATTTTTCCCGGCCACTTCTCTTGCAAGATCTTGGTACTTTTCCACTTTTTCATCTTCCTTCTCTCTTATTATGATTATTATGGGGGAAGTTTATTGAACTTCAGTATGCCAGGAGAATAAAGTCTCGTGGGGCGCTCAGCAAAACCTATGAGACTACAAATTGTTACACTTTTAAAAGTTATAAAAACCTATTTGCAAGTATTGGAAAATTATTTACAATGTAGTACTAGAGTGAATAATGCATGTCGCTTATTTACAATTTATATTACGAATACAATTATATACATAACAACAGCTGAATTGCAATCTTTGAATAAGAGTTATGTAGAACTTATAAAATGAATACTTTGAACTATTAATTGAACTGTTGGTATATCCCACAATGCTTGGACATCCTCCGAGGCGTATTCTGGTTTAGGCTTGATTGGTGAATGCCATGCAGGAAGACTTTCGACCAGTTGTAACTCTCGTAGCAGTTCAAAATATAACACTTTCAGGGCATTGTTGTGTCTTGCCAAATACTTGTTTTGGGCGAGGGCTGAGCATCCCGATAGCACGTAAGTTACGCTTTCCGGTGGCTTGCATGTTACACATACGAAAGGACACGCCACTTGACTGTGACATCTTAATCTTCTTAACTTGGTATAACTTCGTTGGCAGGAGCTGTTCGTATAACTCATACATACCGGCTACAACATACAAGGGCATGACGTCCGTTCGCTTAGCCATGAGAAGCAGTTCTTAGTGCTCATGCTATCATCATTCCATCTGGCTGTATGTAGCTTTTCCTGCCATGCTTCATCACGTACTATCTTTAACAACTATTGTTGGTACTTTGATCTCAGCAGTTGCTTTGCCTTTGTTGCAGTCACCTCCTGTCCATCAGGTTCACATACCGTTGGTTCCAGGAAGGCAAGCCTCAGCGTCATTCCAAGTTCTTCACTACACCTCAGGGCCTCTGTAATCAGTGATTGATATCCCAAAACAGCAGAACGTTCTTCAAACTCTCTCACCATTATCATCCAAGGGTCACTGTTTGAAACCAATTTCATTGCTGCCTTAATCTTCGTGATCTTGTACTCTCCCTCTACTGACTGCAGGCCACGTCCACCTTTCTTCCTCTACGCGTACAATAGGGCGGTCGATGACGCTGGGTGTTTTCTTCCTTTTGTTACAATGATTTTCCGCGCTTCCCGATCAATCCTTCTTAATTCTGTCTGGAGCCAATGCTGCGTCCACATGGGGTACTTAACGACCGCTAGTGCACACTAATTACAGGCAACCACACGCTGGCCATTTGATAGCAAACTAGACCAAATTACTGACAAACGTTGTAGATATGTCTTTTCGCACACTCCAGCGTTCTCTTCTCTTCCTGACGTACATTATCGAGGATTTCAAGGAACTCGTACTGTTAATCTTTTTCCAGGGGTTGTACCACCACTGTATCGCTGACTTTTATTCCAGAGATCTCTCACCTCGTTTCACGTGGATTAAACAAAAATTTTAGTTTCTAAAGAAACTGTGGTACTGCGTCAGTGGGAGATTGAAACAGAAATTGATTTTATCAAACGAGTTGATACAGGTCGAATAACCACCGTGAAAGATTTGGAAAGCTGACGTTTCGAGCGTTAGCCTTTCGTCGGAGCGAATAGAGGAATTGTGGCTGCTGTAGGTTTATATGTGTACGTAGGATTACATTGCTTTTCTTGGGTTTTTGCTGTAAACCAACATCATTCATGCCAACTGTTGGTGTTCTTCAGTACGCAGACGAGTTTACTTTCAGATTGGGCATAGACCTTTTTAGGTTTGTAGGCCGAAGTAGTTATTGCCTGTTCTTCGAAACTCTCCATGTATAGGTTAGCAATAACAGCGGAGACCGGGCTTCCCATGGCTGCTACTTCTAATTGTTCGTAAATTGATCCGTTATATTGGAAGTATGTGGATCTCAATACGAAATTTAGGAGGTCAGGGATCTGAGCAGGTGTTAGTGTCGTGCGGTCCGCAAGGCTGGGGTCTTCCTCTAGTTTCTGTAGCGCGGTTTGTACAGCGGCGTCGATAGGAACGTTGGTAAACAGCCACAGCCTGCTTTGGAACGAAGTAAAGTTTATTGATCGTGAGGCGATTCACCCTACAACATCAAGAGGGATAGTGGAATAGGAATTCCGGAAGTGTGGATGCTCACGATCAAGAAACACAACAACAGCAGAACCGTACGACAGTGGATCGCCGAAGGAACAACACACCGAAACAGCGGGGATCGAAATGAACCAATCACAGCTGCTGAAAAACCAACCAATCACAGCGGAGCATCTAACAGGTAACGCGTAATCAGTCGACCTCATCGCCTGTTGAAGACTAGCAGTATGCAGTCGAAACGTCACGATCTACATCACAATTGACCACGTCGTGAGACAAACGAGAATACTTTATTATTGTTGTACTTCACCACGATGAATAACAGCAACCTCTTTTACGACATTATTATTATTATTATTATTATTATTATTACTATTATTATTATTATTATTATTATTATTGTTATTATTATTTGAAATTTTACCATCCACCCAGCTAAGACCAGTTAAGGTCATTACGAGGACCTTTCATGATATTAACTAATGAAATGAAAACTCTACTCTGAAAAAGTTCTTTCTGTTAGCTTGTCGAAGTGTTAGTTAAAGCAATACTTTCTTCTCAGGCCACACGATCAAACTTAACCGTATGTTTTTTCTTATTGAAACAATTTTTTCTACTTCTTCGTTAAATTAGTTATAGCCCTTGTTACTCGTTGCAGGTAGTATGTTCGAATTCAGAGAACTGTCTTGTGGTAGTCCCTCGAACTGTTTTAATAATTAGGGACCTTTAGACCGGAGGACGACTACGAATACGAGTTTTCCGTACTGAGCATGCGCATAAGGTTTGGAGACCGACATTTTTCGAAGTGCGCGTGCTGAGAACGGAAAGTGACTTGTCCTCCGATCTAAAGGTCCCTAATTTCTTACAAACTACACTCACAATGTGTGGTAAATTGAGTGTTTTTAGAATTTACTTTTGCTTTAACCTACATTGGGTGATTAACTTTTATAGGTAATTTTGCTTAATAGGCCAGTTTTGTATTGCCACGGTTACACTGGATCTAGCATGAAATGGAGCCTAATGCGGGGCAAATAATTTTCAAAGAGTACTCGATTTTCTTTTTACAAGAAGTCCATTGTTCAAAGGAAAAAGAAGTAATTTGGTCCGCAGAATGGGAGTACACAGCAATTTTTAATAGTCTTTCTAGTGCCAGTGCCGGAGTAAGTATACTCTTTAACAACAACTTCGCGCTTCAATTGCTTAAAACCTTTCTAGATCCAAACGCGTTTCTACTTATCCTGTAAGACCAAACTTATGTTGTACTATACATTAATTTATCCATACATTACTTATTGTAACTCTACGTGGTCGTCCACTTACGTATCTAATTTAAATAGAATTTATTATCTGCAAAAGCGAGTGGTGCGAGCTGTTACAAATTCAGAATATCGAGCACATACTGCTCCTCTTTTTTCTAAACTGAAAATCTTAGACATCTTGCAACTCAATACCCTCGATATTGCTAAATTCATGTTCCGCTACCACAATAATCTGCTTCCTCCACTTTTCTTCAATCTGTTATGACAAACAGTCACGTCCATAAATATGACACAAGAACAGCCGGAAATTATCGTGTGCATTCCTGTCGCACGAACATTAAGAAGTTCACAATTCTTTACCAAGGACCTAGGGTCTGGAACTGTCTTCCTGCCTCTATTACCAATTTGTCAAGCTTTCCTATGTTTAAGAACAAAGTGCTAGAGTTTTTATTAAAATAGTTTCTTAGTTAGTTCCTGCCGCACTCCTTCGCAGCCCTTATTTTTGTTTAATATTGTGATATCGAGGTGGCCTCTCCTATAAGCCTGGTGGTTTCCTGAGGTCTCCTCGCCTAACAACCTGCTGTATGCTTTTTTAAAATCTGTTATACACATAAAGGCAAATAAATGATGATGATTGATTGATGAAACGGTAGGCTCGTAATCATTGATATCAAAACAGAGAGTAAGACCTTGACACTGGTGAATATTTATGCTCCAAATAATGACGACCCTTCATTCTTCGAATCAGTTCTAAGAATGCTTCTTACATTTGAGGGCGAAGAATGCGTGTGGGGTGGCGATTTGAACCTTGTTTTAGGAGTACAAAAAGATAAGCAAGGTAGGAGGCCGTAACACGCGAAAAATCTCTGGAAAAAGTTGACCGTATGCTTAACCCTGATACAAAACATTTCACTTGGAGAAGAAGTTGCCCAGAGATAAAATGCCGTTTAGACTCTTTCTTGATCAGCTCAAGTGTTTATTCCAGCTGTCACAATTGCAGATATCTTGACAGGTTTTAAATCAGACCATTCTCTCATTACTCTCACCCTAATGAATAACTCAAACGCTAGGGGAACAGGTTTTTGGAAACTAAATGCCTCGTTGTTGGCTGATGCGGAATATGTTGACCTTATCAGGAAAACAATTAACGAAGTAGCAAAAGAATACCAAAACAATAACGAGGTTGACGCCATCCTTGAAAATCAGGTCAAGTTCACTTTGTTATGCAAGACAACAGAAAAACAAAATGTCATCGAAAGAGAAATACTCGGAGGAAAAAATTACACACCTTGAGAAAAGATTAGATGAGGCTAATGTGACCGCAATGGAAAAACAGAAAATCACAGAAGAAATAAGTATCATCAATTTACAGAGAGATGAAATTTCCGAATGTAAACCAAAGGGCGCGATGATACGTTCTAGAGCACGATGGTACAAGGACGGCGAAAAAAACACAAAATATTTCCTCAATTTGGGAAAGCGGCATTTAAAACAGAAAACCATAAAATGCCTGCTCCTTTCAGACAATGAAGTTGTAAATATAGACGGAGAAATTCTAAAAGAAGCCAAATAATTTTAGCAAAAGCTATACTCTTCAACAGTGTCATCTACTAATAACCAATGTGACGAAATTTTGTTTCCCCTCGGAAACATCGAAACACTGACTGAACGAGAGCAAAACGAGTGTGGATGTTGTACTTTTTGCGGAGAAGAAACTGAAAATCTAATTCATTTATTCCTGAGGTGTAAATACTCAAAATCCTTTTGGGGGAAATTTTCTCAATGGTTAACACAAAACATCTCCAATATGCAGGGATTCGTCCCCTCAGAGGCTATACTTCTCAGTAAACTATTATTACACCATCCGATACTTGTCGTCAGATATCATATTTACATCTGTAAACTGAAAAAAACACGACCTAGTCTCGAAATGTAAAAACAGCTTGTTTACAATACTTTACAAATCGAAAACAAAATTGCAATAGTTAATAACTCCATGCATGTTTTCAAAAAGAAATGGTCCTGTTTTAAAAACAGAGCACACTTTTAATCAATAAATATAGATTGAGTGACGCGAGGCGTGGACGAGGCCCTGCATTTGTGTTTGCGTTTGTTTTGTTCTTTGTTAGAGACTAATGTTGTATAGTACAGTCATAAACTATAGTATTGTTGCATTGTAAACCTGTAGGTATTGTTTTCATCAGAGGTACTGTAAAGTTTAAGTCTTATTGTAAGCGTGTAATTGAAAAGTAAAAAAAAAAATTCGTGTGAAAAAGAATCGCCCGTTTCATGCTCGATCCAAGCCAACCGTTAGGATACGACACTGGCCCATTGGTGGAAGGGTCGTCAACTGTCAAGAGCCCATAACAAACATTAAAATATTATACAGTATAAGAAAAATAGCCTTGTCGACTCCTGTGCTGCCGTGGCTACCATAATCTTGACATATGAATCCTTCCAATTGAATCCCTACAAAGGTACTAAAGTATTTTTTCCCCAAATTTTAGTGACGGCTGGCACAAGATAGACTTCTTCGTGCTCCTTGTCTATTTTGTAATACTCATACTAAGGATGTATGCCATCGTGTTCTCGCGACAAGTAAGGAATAACCGCGCTCTTGTCATCGTCAACTATCTTTATGGCATCAATGTCATTGGCCTCTCGTTCAGAGCTTTTGGTCACGTAT
>NC_090880.1:15807742-15810242 GCF_036669935.1 Montipora foliosa
CTGAGGACCATCATACGAGTCTTTTAGTGCTTAAAAACTTAACAACAGCAATAAAAAACATAGTTCATTTGTACCAAAAGTAATTCTATATGCAGACAATTTTAACTGTTCGAGGCAACGCCTTGATGTTATGCGGACTATTGAATCTCATACATTTCCTGCATTTTGCATGGCTGCTCTCAGCTGAATTCAGGTGATCGGGAGAAATGCTTCATAAAAAAAACCCAATTTTGCATCTCTTGATCCTAAAAGTTGATATAATGTAAACCAAGGCCCTGTTTTTCGAAAGCCGATTAACTTAATCCAGGATTAGCGTGAACGTTTGCTTCATGTGTTCAACTTTTTGGTGAAAGTTTATTTTGCTTATTTTTGTTTTTCAAGATTGACTTCTTCTAATGTAAAGTTCTGCTGAATATCAGTGTTGAACAGCCTCTGGGAGTAGAGAAATAAACTCCTTGGTTAATTAATTTTAATCTAGGATTAGCGTTAATCGGCTTTTGAACAACCGGGCCAAGATGAATAAGGTTTAAAATAGACCCCACCAAAGTTAAGTTAATTTTAACAACTGGCCTTAACCCACTGATTATTTTTTTATTCTTTTAGCCACTGCCACTGATCATTAACAAATTGGAGGAGCTTGGAACAGAATACAATGCAATCTATAGAAACTTATTTCCTGTTACTAGTAAGTAGAGTAACGAAAGCACTGCCTCATCAGTCAGCCTTAAAGAGGAACTTCATTGTAGTTCAGTTAAAAGTTAGAGATCAGTGAGATTTCCCAATAAGAAATTAACTCTCTTTCTTCAACGTCTTTTGGACTTTTAAGTTATGACTTTATAATCAATGAATTTCTATAGCCGAATAAGTAATACGTTTAAGAGAATTTTTAAAACTTTATGATTACTGTTTTAAATTTTAGATGTCTTAAATTGTTTAAATCAATTTTTTTTTTTTCTTTTCGATCGAAGTGTTATTGATAGAGCTGATTTTTTATATTCAATTTACATTTTTGTTATAGTTTTCACGATGGTTAACGGGCTACGCTCACGCGCTTCGTCATCCTATTTTAACTGTATATCGCATACAAAGGTTTTAACGGCTGACTAGGATAATGATAATGATAATCGAATCCACAACACATGTTCTAAGCATGTGCTTTAAAATGCACGAACACTTTACATGGCAAAACACGATCATATGCTCAGACCCATTTACCACTATCTACTATACAAGTATGGATACCAGGAAAGCAATCACAGCAAACCATGGTACCAGCAAAAACAACCTCAATCAGTACTAGAGAATACCACAAGCAAAGTACAACGGAATGTTCCATTTCATCTAAAGAGAGCACCATCAAATGGTGCTAATCGTATAGATATGTCTGTGTGGGACAAGGTCAAGAATAAATGGTATGTGCTTGAGGGATCAGTATGTGAAGTAGGAAAGATAAAGGAAAAGACGGAACTTAACACCTCAGCACACTGACAGAAGACAAGAGAGAAACACTGTATCTACTTAAGAAAGCCCCAAAATGGATTCTATCTCACAACACTGAAATTGTTAAGTTCTTCTACAAAAAAACATATGCAGAACTTTACAAAAAACAAAAAAACAAACAAACAAAAACGGATGAAGGCCACAAAGCCAAAGACTTACATCCCGCTTTGTTGGTATAAATGAGATATTGAGAAAGATAATAATAATAATAATAATAATAATAATAATAATAATAATAATAATGATGATGATGATGATGATGATGACGATGACGATGATGACGATGATGATGATGATGATGATGATGATGATAAACAGTAATATAAACAACACTGAAGGAACCTTAAAGAAAAAGTTCATTGCCAAAGTTAGCAAAACCAGTTTTATTTGTAAAAAAGTAACTGTTGCGTTATGTGTTACGTTATTATAATTACATACCGGTAGGTGAATATTGAAAATTCTCTGCGCTGATTGGTTGCACTTGAGGTGATTATTACGAGATAATCACCAAAGCGGTTTTTTTCAAAATGGCCGGAAGCCGGCTTTTCCAGGTGACAGACGAAGAAATCAGTTGTTTTAAAGAAAATGCATATTTTTCAAATAATAAGCTATGTAATTATACAAAAACAATTATTTACCTCAGGCTCGGTGAATATCGGTGAATACAAATCTCGACTTCGTCTCGGTTTTTATTCACCGATATTCACCTCACCTTCGGCCAATAATTGTTAAATATTTTGCGTGTTAGTAATTTGAGCTTTGTCTCTTTCCTAATTGTAAAGGTGACATAAAACTTGATCGGCTACTGGAAGAAACGCAAGGAAGTCGACAAATGGCCACACAGATTATTTGTTCAAGCTTCAACTCTCAAGCAAAGGATCTCGCGTTGCCTCTTCACGGGCCAGAGGTTATTATTGCTAAGTTTAGTGTTATGCTGGTATTGCTTTTCTAGCTTTCTGATTGGTTCACTCATTCTCGGGTTATCAGCTCATATACCGTA
>NC_090880.1:15817742-15822742 GCF_036669935.1 Montipora foliosa
CCTAAATCCCACAAACCACTGCGCACCTAAGTTCCTAACACGGCTCACCAGGCCTCTGATACTTGGCGGCAAAATAGCAATTTATGCTAATTTACAATAATCACAAATTACATTTTCTGCTCATTTCAGGTTACAGTTTTAGAAACAGGAAAGACACTCTGGCCTGGGATAGGATTGGTACCTGAAGATTATTCAAGAACTTCGAAGCCCGGGTGGGAAAAGGGCTCTGTAGGATACCACCTTGATGACGGAAAAATATATCACAGCATTGGTGCTGCTATGGATTTTTTCGGCAAAGACAATGAAGGTTTGATAAACAGAAATTAAATTGTTACAAAGAATTACCCACCTTTTATTGGTACTTGTGAGCCTTAAAACTAACAAAAAAAATAGTGCAAAAGTACCTCAAATATAATTTTGCGAAGCAATAAGAAAGAATCATTAATTAATTACCTAATTATTTGCCTTTGATAATAATAAAAACAATGGCTCAAAAAGATAATCTTATAAAATGTTTCATGGGGAAGCCTAAGTCGTTTTAGTGGTTCCAACTTTGTCTCCACATCACGGTTGACATGAAATTTTGCAATATATTTTGATTTTTCAACAAGTACATTTTTTTTCCAAAAACATGAAACCTTTTCTCCTCTTGACATTACCCATATTCCTTACTGTGTTTTGACTTTAAGGTCATCGCATGGCTCGTCGAGGAGATCTGATTCGCTGCACAGCTATGTTTGAGGATTCAAAAGACGACATTGTCCCAGTTTGCTTTACGTTGAATGGCAAGAAGATTGTTGTCATGGAAGAAGATGATGAAACAGATCGTATTTCTTATTTTTATGTTTCTAAGGAAGCCTTACATCCTTACATAGCCTTGAGTGATGGGTCGAGCGTTTTAACTAAGGTAAGAATTCGTGGGTAGGATTCTTACATAACCTATTTTCTCTTAACACTGACTAAAATTAAATACTTTGGAGGTCCATTCGGGTGTACTGTAAATTACACAAAGGTGACTTCAGATCCTAATGAGGACCCAGAAAATGACGTAGTTTTTTGATACGAGAATATATCACTGCACGGCCCTATTTACCGCCTGCAGTTTTTGTGGATGGCAAGAATTGAGACTGTTTCTTTTTTTCTGAGGGAAAAGGAGTCTTTTTGACTTATGCTATACAAACTGAAAATAATGATGCAGGTAACTGCGAAAATTCGAATTCGTAATTTAATTCAGTTGTGGCCTGTGATGTACGGGGATTTATCGTACATCATGCTGGCTAAGTAGGCGATATAAATCGCAAGAAACCATTCTCTATATAGTTATATGATCTGAGAAAAGGCGGAACAAGTCGAATGATGAGAACGGGAGCCTTTAATTCCGAGCAATAAACCCCTGACATTGCGTGATTCAACCTCCTTTTCTCCTCTCCTTTCCTTTCCTCCTTTTAATTAAGGCAATTCCTCAAGCCTGCACTTAACTTTTTTGAACCATGTCTGCGCTTGCACGTGTTTTTATTGATTTATTGATTTACAAATTTACTTCCTTACTTATTTTAGTTACCGACTTATTTATTTATTTTTTTCTTTAGCGCGGCTTTAGTTAAGATACGTTTCTAAACAAAAGAACTTCGAATTTGTTGCTGTCTCAATTTTATTCTGTCGAAATTGAACAAGCAAATTGGCAAAACCTATAAATTTCATCCCACCAACCAGACGGGAGTGTTGACACTCGAACGGTACACTCGAACGGTACACTTAGTACCGTGAATCTTTGCGTCATGATTTGCACAGTTTAATCAACTCACAGTTTTTCTACTCTCTACTCTCGCCCAATGGTTATCATACACGTCATTATGCATATAATTACTTGGACCTCCCCTCTTGGTTGGTGTACACTCACAAAGCGTCGCACGTACTCCTTTAAAAATTGACAATAGCAATTTTTACAATCTTTCACAAAAGGTCATTCAACCCATCATTGCACAGTCCATTTTAAATCTTGGTTCTCTTCCTCTACCTGCATCTGCCTTTCATTCCTTTCAGGAGCTCTCTGGACTGCAGGTTTCCTCACTCTTTCGTTTCCGGGCTCAACTTCATCTCTCTTCATCTCTTCTTGGTGTCTGCATTGTTTCAATATTCCTGTTTCACCGCTTAAACCTGTGGTCTTTCAATATTCCAACCCTTCTACTCATCAAAGCTAGCCAATAACTGTGCTTTCCTTCAGCCATAGTAGGAGAAATAATCTCAAGTGGATCATAGATAGCTCCGAAGTAGCTAGGCATAGTTCGTTCGGTCACAGGATGATTCTCTGAGAAGTGGCTTGCAGGGAAATCCAGAATTTCGTATTCGTTGTCCCACGTATGTCGCAAAGCCTTGTTAGGACTTGCTATGTTCGGGGGCCTAATATTTGATTCCATCTGTTACTAGGGAACTTAGCGCTCTCAAGGATAACGTGCTCTCTTGTTTGAATTCTGTCATCTTCTTCTCATCCCTCATGCTTGCATGAGGTTGTCGACAAAACTGCTTTCCTTCAGTACTCTTACTGTATCTCCAAAGTGTGGTCCTTGCAGTTTAAAGTGATACTGCAGTGGCTCCTAACAAGAACGGACTGGCCTCAACTCCAAACATCACTCGTGTAAATCTCAGGTGTTTCTCAATGGACAGGGCTTGGCACTCGCCTCCAATACCATGCGCACCTTTGTAGTCACTTCACTTTGCTTTACAACTGGTTTACGCGGCAAGTAGTACACCCTTTCGCCAACAGGTTTCTGAAGACTTCTTCTATGCCCGTTCTCAAATGCTCATCGATTTAATATTGTGAATCGAAGGGGAATGGAACCAACGACTATGCGATTGCGCTGCTGTAGGCTTGATTATCTTCCTCACCACATTAACTATTTTCAAACTGCGATGATTATTGTAACTTGACTCAACATTCGTAGTTCACATATTTGACATTTCATATATATGTATTCTCAATCATAAGTATATAAGCCTTATTCGCTTTCTCAATGTGTATCGTTTTATAATACACGTAGACTAGGAAATATTTTCTCTCAAAGTGGAACTTAAGTTTCGAAACACTTCATTTACTACACTTTATTTTATTGTATATTCAACAGAATATCACGTTTCTGATTGGTCAATGACAAATGCATAAATAGGTTATATAGTGCATTTCGGAGGTTGATATGGAAACAGACCGATGTTGTAATTTTGTTGGGTAGATAATACATAAAAAATCGAACGAAATGATATATAAAACGAATCATACATTGAACTACGGATATGAAATCAAGTAAAGGTATGATCCTCACAGTAATGAACGCAAATTTAGCAATTGCGTAGAGAAACTTGCTCGTTCATTTTGTGATTTATGGTCATTCGTGCCATTTTGAAAGTTCCACTACGGCTTGTACAATTTTTGGGAACTTTAAAAACATTTACTCTTGCTCATAAATCACGAAATGCAGTCGCGTTCATAGGATCTTTTCCTTTAGATATTCTTAAGTCTTTAAAAAAATTATAACGTTTCTGCACTGATCTACGAATTGATCTTCTGTAACTGGTAAATAAAGGATATTACGTGGCCGCGCGGAAATACGAAATTTCTCTTCGAGTGTTGAAAGATATTTCACGACTGAGCGCAGGGAACGAGTGAAATATTTTTCAACACGAGAAGAGAACTTTCGTATCTCCAAGCGGCCATGTACTATTCTATTTATTATATTAACACCAATGAAATACTAAATCATTTCACGAAAGGCATCGAAAGGCGCGATTTTTGTATGTAACCATAGCAACAGTAATCTTTTCACGTGTGAAGATATCATGTTTTCGCGCGAAATCTCACTTAGTATTTCACCGGTGTTTATATAATAAATAGCGTTTCGTGGAGTTGAGGAGAACCAATAACATTTTATCCTTTTCAATAATACTTACGCAATCATTTTTTCATTGCATCTAGATTTGTCCCAAGGAAAATAGAGAGTGCAAGGCACCTTTGCTGGAAGAAATAAATCGAAAACTTGAAATGATTATGGAAAAAATGAATACATCACAAGAGACTGCTCTCTGATTACAAGTTTTGGCTAATGCTTGTAACCATACGGTACATGTTCTGATAACCCAGGTCGAGTGAGCCCATCAGAACAATAAAGACATAATATCCGACGTACAAAATGTAATAACTAACAACTATTCACCCAAGAGAAGGTGGCTAGTGGTTGATATTTACGATTTTTTTGTAAATGTCCAAAACTAGCCACCGACACTGAGGTGAATAGTTGTTTTATCATATTCTTAAACAGTGAGATAATATAGCACAAAAAGACGAGTTTAACATCTTTTTAAGCAGCGCCGGATTACAATATTTTCGGACTCAAACCCCTTGTGAGTTACTCGGAGGTGACTAGCAAAGGATAGTCGGAGTTTGAGTAGCCAATCAGAGCGCGCCTTCAAAGCTCTCCACTTACACGGTTTTAAAATATACTTAATAGCATTATTGGTGATCACTGTTGGTCTTCACAGAATCGTCCTTCGTCATTTACTGATATAGCATATTTTTTGTTACCAGTAAAATAGGTATCCATTGTGTAGGCTGTTAGGCATGACTAGCATGTGTGCTTATCGAGAAATTGATATTGTAAATGTTGAAGTGCTTGTCACCAATTTTTTTTTAATTTGAGGAAAAAACAAGAACCCTCCGCGAAAAGTAATTCTAAACTATAAACCCCTTTATTTACAGTTCCGGACATTTTTTCAAGGCTTAAAATGCACCAAAAAGCGTATTTCGGATTCCTGTGCTGTTTTGACCGAGCGACGAAGTCCTGCGCTGATGACGTAGCAGGAGTAACTCACTTCGCATTCACGCGCTCTAATACTGAGACAGTAAGTGACAGTATAAGTTCTCTTTTGATTAAGAGTAATGCATAAAACTAAGTTACGCTCCGCGAACATTTCACTACAAACGATGCGGCAACTTACTCCTCCTACGTCAC
>NC_090880.1:15827742-15830242 GCF_036669935.1 Montipora foliosa
TGACAGCAACCTGTGACTTTGCTTGCTTAACGCCGTAATTACGATATTGATCAAGGAAGGCGTGGGAACGTTTCTTCAAAACAGTTAGGCTTTGGGCATAAATCAAAATATCATCAAAGATCTTAAGAACGCCTTCTAGGCCACCAAAAACCTTGTCCATACGACGGTTGTACCATTCAGAGATGCTGTTTATTCCAAATGCAGCTCTGTTGCACAAATAGCGACCAAAGGCTGTAAAAAAGCAGGTTAGAGGAAGAGACTCAGGTGCGAGTGGGACTTGCCAGTAACCGTGACGAGCATCAAATTTGCAAAAGAATGCAAGTTCCTCTTGAGGAATACTGGTAACCGCTTCAAAGGGAGAATTACTCAGGTGGTACTCGCGTTGAATAAAACGAATTAAACGGGTGAAGTCACTGCATATTCTGAGTTCAGTGGTGTCCTTGTTTGAAGCGATTACAATTGGGTGGCACCAGGGACTTGGCTCTTCATAGGCTGAGATTACTTCAAGTTGTTCTATCTCACTGAATTGCATTTTAAGCTGTTCCAGATAGGGGGTAGGAATTTTCCGCGCTTTTAGTTGAGCGTAGGTTGTGGCATCAGGTGTTAGGTTGATTTTGAAGGGGTCACCTAATATTGCAGGTAGAACAGTCTCATAAAAAAACATCATTCTATAATCTTGTAAGAGATAAGAAACGTTAGTCGCATCATCGTTGAAGACGACTGATTGCTCTGAGGGCGTTTGAAGAACACAGACTTGGGAACAGGCTTTATTTGCCGCGTGGTGGATCCAATAGCTGTTATTACAGTTGAGCCCACATCTCCGCGCTGTTAGTTTCAGAAGGTGCTAAAACAAGCCTTTCGGGTCAAAACAAGAATTTCTTATCGAAGGATTGTGCGATTTCTTGATTATTTTTGCCTGTTTCCTTCGCTTTTTTTGAGTCATTTGAGGTTTGTCTAACCTAATTTTATCGAGGAAAGCATCGCAAGACACTGAATAGCAATACGGATGTACTAACCGAAGTAACATTCCCAAATGTGCAAAAATATCGAGGGCAGCTTCCATTCAACAACTGTCGTTTCTCTTCTTCTGAGAAAAACGTAAATTCTGGATAGGAAGTCATAAATTTTTTTTCGTGTTTTGCGCGCTAAATCTCTCTTTTTTTCTCATATTTGACCGAATGTTGACCCGAAAGCCTCGCTTTCTGAAACGAATACCGCTGAAACGTGGGCTCATCTGTTATAACAGCCATTCAGATTAGAGAAGAGCTCGTCATCATTCCGAGAAGGATTGGTCATGCAGAGGACACTCAGGTGAAGGCTGAGCATTGTTTTCGTGGGTTGTACTGACAGTTGACGGAGAACGTTGAGCCCGTTCTACCACTGTAAACAAGGGCCACTGGTCATCAATGATTCCAAGAGCTCGACAAGCAGGTGTGCCAAGAATAATCCCATTCTGAGAGAACTAGTGGCCAGGAAATCCTGAAGAGGATACATGCTTCAACTTTAAGGTTATAGCACCAGCAGTTTTAACATGGCCACACTCACGATTACAGCTCCATTCAGGAGTGTCAAAGGGAGTAATCCAATGATAACCAACACAGTTTATGTTAGCACCGGGGTCAATCATACAGCGCTGGATCCAATTGTGATTTCCAATGACAAAATAAGCATGGTAGTGACTTCCTACACTGGTTATAAGAGAAACGATGAAAGTCTTTACAGATGCAGTGGGGCTTCTTTGAGATTCTCCAGTAGCAGAAATCAACTGGAGGGAGGTAGTACTGGAAGATCGAGAATCTGGTTTGCTTTCTTCGGTTGATCGTCCAGCACTAGGCTTAGAGGTGCGAGGGCAGATAAGAGAGTTAACCAGGTGGCCTTTGTTTGGATATACTCTGAAGTATGAAGCCAAATTTCCTGCAAAATTTACATTATCCTAGGAGTTTTTTCGGATAGTTCCCGTCTCTTAAATATCTTCCATGGGCATAAGTTCCCTGCGGGAGGTTAAAGAACCCACACACTATTCGAGAAGATGTTCCCGATGACTCAATAACAGTTTCAAAGAATCATAATTAAGTAAAGTACGATCATCCGCGTGAGTGTAGTCCTGAGAAGGACTGTTTGAGATGACATTGACTGACGTTTCGACAGCCTGAGCGGAAGCCATCTTTAGAGTCAAGTGATTTGTGTAACGTCAGTAGATACTTCAAGAACCCGGTAGTAGCTAAAACGCGGGACCGGGGCCGGGGTCGGGGTCGCGGTGTCTTTTTTTTCCCAATTTTTTTTTTTTTTTCAATTTTTGTCGTTATCCTCCTGTAGTATTATTTTCGAACGTTCAGCGTCTTTCCTTCATTTATGGTGAACATACGGAAGCTACGAAAGGGACATCTTTGTTAGTTTCTCGAAATTAAGAGAATTTCCAACTGAAATTGGAGTTTTTGCTGGGAATATACGTGACCTTGTGTTAAGGTTCTTGTTTACAATGAATAAAGAATGTTGAACG
>NC_090880.1:15842742-15857742 GCF_036669935.1 Montipora foliosa
CGGTTTCTTTGTTCAAACCATCAAGGTACAAAGAATTTCAAGGTAAAATCGGAGAAAAAGCCGAATACTTCATGCTATCATCAGGTGCAATCAACAGTACAATGAACTTTATTTAAACTCGATTATTTGAGGTGCCAAGAAAAGATGCTAATATCACTGTAATATGAGGAAAATGTCTAGTTTTCCAGCAGCAGCTACTCAACTATCATTTTGTGAGAAGTGTGTCAGTAGTGTATTAAACCATTGTTCAGCGCTTCCGTAAACAATGTCGAATTTCTCTGTCAAGCTCGGCTGATTCCCAGAATGTGGCAGCACTAAAGTTCTATTCGGTTCTTTTTGAAACTTGTTGCTTCCGAATATATTCCAAAAGACTTACCACAACTGCAAACGTTTTCTAACGAACGATTCTAGAATGTTCGGGACTGTTAACACTATTGCCAAATCCCGTAGGCAGTACAACTACAATGTCTTCTTTCAGGCAAACCATTCTTCGCATGCATTCTCTCTGCCCTTCCTTTAAAGATTTTTGAAAAAAAAATCTGAAGTCGAAGCAACAGCAGCTGTAAACAGAGCCTAAACATCATTCTTGTTCAAATCCTTCTCGGCGGCCATAATGCACTTATCCGCGGCCATCCCGGGGAGTTGACCCCGGGGAACCCCCGGGCATTTGAACCACGATATTTGCAAATTCCCCCTACCCAGGGCCAATATTCTCCCACGAAAAGCTACCACTGTCCTTCCCCCGGGGAGCATAACTTGAAAGGACTCCCAAATTGTAACGAAATTTCCTGCATAATTTTTATTATAAAAGTTTAACAAAAACATATACAGTAAGCACAAATAGCTAGTCCACGTGTTTTCTGCACACAGCGAGGTTCAGCTTTACACCTTGTAAGTCATAGAATGACAATTTCAACGAACATACACTTACTTCGGCCTGTTTTTACTATACACGGCTATACAGGGCTCAAAGTTAAAAACATACTAAGTCGCTTTTTGCCGGCGACTACATGGAAAAAAGTAGTCGCAAAGACTTTGTTTTTTTACGTATCTGTTGGTCTCAATTTAGAGCCTTGTCAAATTACTTGAAATTGAAACAAACAATTTTTTTTATTTTCTTTGATTTTGATTTCGAAATCTTCACGCAGGGTCCATAGTACCAGATCTTGCATGTTTTGCCTTGTTTCTCGCTCATGATCATGAATCTGTGAAAAAAAAGAATTATATTTTTTTTTATTATGTGAAATAAAGATAGCTAATACTGCTAGCTTAGTAATTGACTAAGCAAGTGTTATTGCTTACCCATACTCTTCCTTCTCGCAAAAGCACCAAACATTTTCATCAGTCTCATTTTCAGTCTGGCTTCCTGGATCATCATCTATGCGACAAAGACAAAGTAGAGGGAATGTTTATGCACCTGCCCATAAAACAACAACGTTAATGACATAAAAAAAAGTAATTGAACACACCAACATAAAATTGAACATAAATAACCTTTTTCCTGGGTTGCTTTCTTGCGGGAGCGCTCTGCAGCTCTTGCCTTTCGTCTGGATACAATGTCGTTAACATGCTCGACCCACATGCGAATATCGGTCACTGGCAGACAGCAGTTTTCCGCCAATGCCAGAAGCTCCTCGTTGGTGAATATCGCATTTTTCTTAGCTTTATCTTTACTGGCTTCTTCAATGACACTTTTGGGTGGCTTAAACTGACAATCACCATACCCATTTTGGCGCACATGTTCAATATGTTCCACTGGCTGTAGATAATGCCCACTGCATTCCAGTCCACATTTTTCACAAATTTGACTTTTGACATCTGGAATCGGTATTGGTAAGTAACTTAATGATGGACCGCCAGGAAACCACGTTTCTTCTTCTTTGGACCGTCCTTCCCTGCATAGAGGGTGAATGCAGTCGACTTCATAGCACAGAAGCACATATTGCTGCATGGCATTCTGTAAGGTACTTCCAACACTGATTGTTGGCGTTCTTTGAGCAACAGTGTGGTCATCCAAATCTTGTTGCAGGGATGAAGTTTCCTGTACTTCTTGCTGCATCAAACTATCCTTAACTGTAGATTGGTTTGCGACATCTTTTGTTTCATTCTGAGAAGAACTTGTACCAGTAACCAACAGGTCAATTATTGTCGCTTGGTCCTTTGGCGTCTTCTCCTTTCGCTTGTCCCTGTTAGCTTTTTTGGCATCCGCTGGGTCTTTGTAGTACTTCTGAGAACGTGCCTCTGCCTTCTGGAGTCTTGCCAAAATTTGTTGATTGCCACGCATACTTTTCCGGTGTTGAGAAATTTGTTCATTGATTTCTGTAGCCCTACCAAACTTTGACATACTAGCACATTTCTGTTTTTCCTTTTCCAGCAACATAATTTTGTCTTTGTCAGTTTCAATGTCACTTTGCACTCTTCAATTCTACGTTCTCTCACTTCACGGGACAGCTTAACTCGTTTTGTCACCTGAATTTGCTGGTCATCAACTGCTCCTTGAACAAAGACTTTAGATCTGGATTGTCTTCTCTTATATCTGAAGCCATCTTGATCAATTTTCAGTTTTGCCTCATTAAAAAGTTCATTCCTGTTTTTCAACAAGGAGACATCTTCTTTTACATAGGGCTAATGCAGCATTGTTGATTTCCACTTGATAATGGTAGTGACGCAGGAAGCAGCCGATGATTGGATATTGTTTTCCTGGGAATAAAAGGAATTTAAAACCATAGTCGCTTGCTTGTAAAGTGTTTAAGACCAATGATAGCGAACTAGGACTGGTAGAAATTTAGTTCAGACAAGTAATAGTCATAGAAGAAAACTTCATTCATACTTGACAAAATAAGGTTAAAATATCCCTTTTTTTAACTTTGTCATTCCGCGGCCATTTTATTTGTTTTTACGCGCTCCCTTTGGAATAAATTTAAGTTCAAGTCGAAAACAATTTACAAGGATAATACTGGTAATATGACTGAAATCATTAAATGCCTGATTGTTTTGAGTTTCAAGTTTCGAGCAAAACCTTTTGGACAAGAACGCTTGTGTTTTGGACAACCAAATTTAATATAGTGCTTGTCCGAAGGACAAGTGGATAAGAAAATATTTCTCTTACTCTGTGAAGGTAAATGCAATGGAGAAGACTGAAAAACAGAACCCAGTGAAAAATGATCATATAATGGTACATATCTCCAGATTAAATTTATTTTATTACAAGGCCTCTCAAATGCCAACAGTTTTAAAAGCTCCAATCCCAGTTACAGTTACAGTATTGAGGCTCACAACTGAAAAATTGTGTCACACAATAAAATGGTATTCCAATTACCGGTACATTACAAATTCAAATAGCAAAATCTGGTAAATTGCAACTAGATGGAAATTAGGTGCAGTAACTTTAAGGCAATTTGGCCCAGATAAACCTATGTTTACATACCTAAATTATTTTAAGTGGTAAATACCTTTGCCCTTGCTCCAATTGCGATGCGCCCGTTATTTAAAACGAGTGTTGTCTGGTAGCTGTTTGTACAACCAACATTTCCTGTCGACAAAGCAAATACTATCATTTAGTGAATGCAGGTTAATGATATATGTAAGGGTTACGTTTTTTTACAAAGTGGACAGAACTTGGCATTATAACTAAGGTTAATACATTACGCCTTTTATTGGTGATATCTGTACTGCTTTCTACCATATTAATAGTGTTGGCTTGTTTGCTTGAAGATGAAGGAGAAAAATATAAAAAAAATAAGTAAAACGATTTAGTATACCTTACACAAAATTATAGGCATACACCAGTAAAATCATTATCTTGAATAGCATATGCAATGGTTAACTCTGAAAAAGCTTATGCTGCTGGTATAAATAAAAACATCTTGATTTTATTACGTCAAGTTCTAAAAAGTAAATTAAGTTTTAAAATATAAAATGGCAATGGCTCAAACATTGAAATCCTTATTTCTTTCTACCAGAGCTTAAATGAAACTTCAAATTGTCACATAAAAACAAGAAGGTAGGGCTTAAAGGAGTAGCATACCTCCTTTTCCACGTTTGAGTTATGTTCAGTGCACACTAAAAATAATTTATCCCGGTCATTAACATCGTTCAGTGACTCGACATCAATTTTCTGCATCCAATGTTCATGAAAGCGTTGAATAAACACTTTCGACTCCTCCGCAACCTCGAATAAGACTCTTGCTTCTCTAATCAGCTCCTCCAATGTCGAGCACTTCACCATGTATGGCTTTTTATGCTGAAGGTAGTGAAAACGTACCTGGGAATCGAACAAAATAAAGTACACTGAAGATCACTGGAGTAGCGTGTTCACTAAAGTAGAAAATATGAATAATTCATGCAGATGACAATATAAATATTCAACACCTAATCATCAAAAGATTAGCATAGAAAAGATCATACATTTCTTCCGAAAAATATTTTCGCTATGTTAGGGAAGGATGACCAACAAAAGGGGACAAATTTACGAGAGAAACGTAAGACACGCTCACTCTCACTTTTTTCTCCGTCGCCATTTTGGAAGCCGTGCAACTGTAATACCCAGTCCCCGCGGTCCGGATCTTTCATTTTCAAGATGGCCGCGATGTTACAAATCCCGCGGGTCTTTCCTCGTGTATCTTGCCTCGGAAGTGCAAAAGCAGTCCAATTTCCCCTTCCCGGGCCCAAAATTGGCGACAAAAGTCAGCAAATCCCGCGCTATTCCCCCGTATGTCCCCGGGGTCAACCCCCCGGGATGGCCACTGATAAGTGCATAATTTGATCAGCTGTTTCCCGAGTTTCTTTGCAATTCTGTAACCAATCGGAGAGAGGCTCCAAGAACTCTATTGTTTTTCAGCCAATCAGAGTAAAGTCCAGATTCTGGACTACCAGCAGACGACTCGTTAAGAAATTGTATCAGGCGTACCTTTTCCGTCCAGTCTAAAGGAAAGTACGCCTAATCGCAGGTTAGGTTCAGTTAACCAATCTTTTTACGAGATCGTGTGAAGAATATTCGCCAGAATAAAACTGAATAACAAATTATCGTGCATTATAAACTCGTTCTTTCAACGTGGCGTCAGCAACATTGCTTCGTTCTAGCTTTCATTTTACGGTTCGGTTAACTACACTTTTCTCGAAATAGCACTCGATTCCTGATTAAGCCTAACCGCTCGTTTCAGTGATTTGGCCTAAGCACTCTTGTAAAATTTTTAGCTTTCAATTTACGGTTCAGTTAACTACACTTTTTACGAGATCGTGTAAAGAAGAAAGCACTCGTTTACTGATTAAGCCTAAGCGCTTGTTTCAGTGATTAGGCCTAATCAGCCTCGTTCTCAGGGTCTTTCATTTCCCCACCCTATTATCGTCGGGATATTTTCGTAACTATGCTGCTCTGCGATCGCGTTCTTTCACAATTGCGTTACGCGAGGGTGTAACGCACTATCAGAAACACATGATAATGGTACGGAGATAACGCGTAACGAAATCGGGCATAACATTACCATTAAATTAATTTAGTCACTTTCATTGAGGAAATTGTCATCTTTAGGCAACCGAATCGTTTTGAGAATTTTAGCTGTCTAAGGAACGCGTTTGGGAACGCGGTTGGGTTAATTTTACAGGGTCATTTGGTCTAACCGAGACAACCGGCCTGCCATGGTAAGACCTAATATTGTTTAATGGCACTAGTTTTCCTTTACAGGTTGGACTAAAAGCATGCTAAATAAGTTGTCGCGTCTTAAATCAGGTTGACCGTGATTCACCAATTCTGGCGGAGATTGATAAGCAACCAAGGAACTGCCAAAATATTAAAGGACCTTTCGCAGATGGGAATAAAGCGCATACGACGGCAAAAAAGTACGTAGCGGCTGATCCAAATCTCAACTGCTGTACTGTTGATGCAGCTGGGAAGGTGACGCAGTGGAAAGCTGTCAGTGGACAAGAGGTCGTTCTGGAGAATGCTAATTAAGAAGGGTACTACATTTTATTACACAGATAAAATACGTTTGAAGAAATAATTCATCGTGTCTCCGTGTGATGATTGACATACGGTTGTTTAAGGCGCTAACTTATTTTGGAAGGCTTGGTTTGTCGCTATTGATTCCTACCATTGACGTTGATTGCGCTGCTTTGTAGAATTACACATACGTCAAGAGATACGTCAAGAGATCACGGTTTATTCATCAAGCTACGTTCTCAAAGATGTTTGTAGTTACTGCGGCTAAATTGCAGAATACCCCGCAACTTACTTGCATTTCATTGAATAAGAATAAGCTCTATTGTATTCGGACTCGTTCTTCAAATAATGCCGACTAGGGGAAACAATATTGGTGAGGTGCGTTACTGCTTTATGTGTATCGATTTGTGAAGTTTGTTTTTCTGCGAATAACGAAACCAATGTATGTCGTTATTGCTTCTGAACATTTGCTTTTTATTAATCATTCGTTATGACTTCGACCAACAGACCATTTGCAGATGAACAGGCCTGTCAAAATACAGATTTAAGTCGCCCACACGTCTCCGTCCTCAATTTTATTACTCTAGTAAGAACTGGGCCAAAACACCATAATACTCTTTGTTTGTCCCTCCCAAAATTTTACATAAGCATTGTTTTCAGTTTCGCTTGGGAGCATTTTAAGTCCCAAGAGGAAATAAAAACAATGCTTATGCAAACTCTTGGAGGGACAAACAAAGAGTATTATGGTATTTTTGGTATTGGCAAATTCAGTGACGAATTTTAATTCGCTTTGCTTTATTGAGATGCGGCCCCTTATAGCGATTTTTCTCGTGACGTCACCCATTGTTATTAATATGCCAACCAGAACTTAATTGGCTGTTAAGGCAGACTTCTTTTGTTCCGTGGTTGGGAAATTTGAATATCAAAAGAAATGTGACGTCAATGTTTGTAAACAAGAAATATGGCTAGGAGCCTGCGTTGCAGGCGTTTCAAGGGAAGCATGCACACCCTCCTCGTTCCCTCGCCGGTTCTCCTTTTCCCCTCATCCCTTCGAACGCCTGCCACGCAGGCTACTTTAAGTTCCCATGATGTCCCACACGTAGGTGTACCCTCCCCCCGAAAGAAAAACGGGAGGACGCTCTTGAACAACACTGTCCATGGAGAATTAAACGTGTTGCTCGTGTTAATCTAGCTCCTTGGATAACACCTGCGATTATAAAGCAACTACAGTTTAGGGATGCCTTACTGAAAAAGTTTAAACATCATCGCAATCCATGTGTTTGGACTGATTATAAAAAGGCGAGAAATAAAGCAGTAGGCATGTTAAGAAGTGCTAAACGCAAGTTTTATGTCTCTAAACTGGAGCAAAATGTAAACAACGCAAAAGAAACATGGAAAATAATTAAATCAATCTCAGGAATGGTTAATCAGTCCAAACGTGTGAACAGCCTTCGAGTTGAGGATCGCATTATCGAGGATACAGCTGAAATGGCGTCTGACTTTAATTCTCATTTTACATCTGTTGCCGATAAACTCAGGTCGTTACTTCCTCAAACAAACTTTGACATGTCTAAACTGATCAATTTTGTCTGCTCAAAAAAGGATAATAACGTACTCTTTTCCATTCCACCTATTACAGAGTCCAAGGTCATTGGCTGCCTTAAGAGCATCAATTTACACAAAGCCTGTGGTATCGACAAGCTCAGTCCACGAATGCTCAAGTTAGCAGCTCCTATAATAGCTCCATCTATTGCCAAGCTAATAAATCATTCCTTTAATACGGCCTCGTTTCCTCAACGCTGGAAGACTGCGAAAGTCTCTCTTTTATTTAAAGGTGGGGACTCAGAGGACTTAAATAATTATCGACCAATTTCGGTTTTGCCTGTGCTCTCAAAAGTAATTGAACGGCATGTACATGACTCACTCTCTCGCTATCTTTGTGAAAACAACTTGATCTACTCTAAACAATCTGGTTTCCGGAAGCTTCATAGTACAGAAACAGCCCTGATCAGAATTATAGATGAACTGTTATTTAACTTGGATAATAATCGTGTAAGTGGCATGATCTTAATCGATTACTGCAAGGCCTTTGACATGGTTGATCATGTTATCCTGTTGGACAAACTACATGCCTATGGTTTAGACAACACATCATTATCGTGGTTTCAATCCTATCTCAGTGACAGGCGTCAATTTGTATCCATGAGTGAAAAGGAATCTACTACATCTATTATTCCGCATGGTGTACCTCAGGGCTCTATTTTGGGCCCTTTACTGTTTGTCTTGTTCATTAACGACCTTCCGTTACATGTTAGTTCTGCTAATACTGATCTATATGCTGGCGACACGACATTAACTTGTTCCGTCAATTGGATGGATATGGATCGTCTGCAAATTTCTTTATTTCTTTAAACGCAGCAGTCTCTGAAACGGTTCATTGGGCCACAGCCAACAAGCTTCCACTTAATGAGAAGAAAACTAAAGTTCTTACCATTTGTGGTAAACGTCTTTCCAACGGAATTCCTAATGACATTATTGTTTCTGTTAATGGATCGCAACTTGAAAACGTACAATGTTGATAAGGAATTGGCATAAGGAATTGGCATTTCATTCGCATGTTGATAAGTTATTCAAGAAACTATCTCAGCATATCGGAATTTTAAAAAAGATTAGACATTGTCTGCAAATAAAGCATAGAGTTCTCTTTTATAATGCTATTATTAGACCAGTAATGGATTACGTAAGTGTTATCTGGTCAAACTGTGATAAACATTGTCTAGATCGTGTTTTAAAGCTACAAAAGAGAGCAGCGAGAATTGTCATTGGTGCTGACAGTTATGCACCCTCTGTTCAGTTATTTGACATACTCAAATGGATACCTTTCTTCGAGAATGCTAAATTAGCCAAGTGTTGTATCATATACAAGCGTTTGCAAGGTCGCGTGCCTAGTTATCTTACTAACTTATTAGTACTTACCGGTGAGACTCATTCACGGCGAACTAGATATGCTAAATTTAATATGGCCTGCCCTCGAGTTAATCGAAATACAGAAGGTGGTAGAACATTTACTGTGACTGCTTGTCGGGAATGGAATAAGCTACCTCTTCAAATGAGGAAAGCAGAGACTCTCAAGACTTTCAAAAATTCTCTTTGGAATAGGATTTTTAAAGACCAGCAATCTTTAAATCATTTCTCTATATAAGTATTGTGGGTCACTGTGCTGCATGCTAATAATTGTTTCATAGTTTTATTAGATTTTGATAATTTTATCATAAGCTCTGATTTTTAACTATTTTAACTATTTTGATCTTGTAATGGAGGCCTCTAGTTTATTAGCATTTAGATGCTATTTTGACCTACCCTCGATAAATAAAGACTTCACTTCACTTCACTTCACTTCACTTCACAGGAGGAAACGTCTACGAAGAGCTGACCCAAATCGTGGTTTCTTATTGGTCACTTACCTTAGTCAATTCTTTCGAGAACACACATTGGTGAAAATAGATTGTACCGTTGGCTCCGCTGGCTTTTTCGGCGGTGATGATAACAGTGAGGAAAGAAACGGTGCAAAAGGAACGTGAATAGATAGATTGCTTATCTTGAGTCGGAGATGGGCTGTAACTAGTTAGCCTGGGACGCTTTAGTGTGCTGAGATCCAAACTTTCTGGAAGCGGTTCCTTCGACTGGAAAAGAAGATGTGCTTTTTCGAAACTTGCTGCGTGGGAGCTTCTCATTGATTGTTCTAATTCCTCAAGGTTGTGCTGCAAATTTTGTCGTTTCTTAAGGGCAGCATAACTGTATCGTTCTTAAACGACTATTATTTGTCTCGATAAGTGAGAATAAGGTATAATTATCTCCGAGCTTGGACACACTTTCATTGCTTACAGAAAGGATTTTCTACAACAAACCACTGGGTAAATATCACTCTGTCATTTATCTAATTTCACTGAATCTGTATCAAGAATTAATTTGTTACTATTTTCAAATTTCCTACTATATTCCATTAGGTGAATAAACCAGTTTGAAACCAATGGCAAGTGAGTGAATCAGTAAGCAATACAATTATATCACAGCTTGAAAATGTACTTCAAGACTGTTCACATCAAAGGTTGCCTTCTTCTTGCTTTGGACAAACTATTGTTCATAATCCTTTTCAATATCGCTGTCAAAAACACAGTATACACTTAAAAAGGGGCATTGAGTTGCATATGAGTTCCAAAGAACAGAAATATATCTACATTGTAGTTACAGCGGTTATCAGTCACACCCGCCCCTCAACGACATTTTTGAGTGGATGTCAATGGAGTGTTTCCATGAAGAATTTGGACAGGACTTTGGTCATGGAAACATTTGATTGACGTCCACCTAAATGTGAAAAATGTCGTTGACGGGCGCGTGTGACTGATAACCGCTGTAATTAAAATTCCGTTAATACCACTGGATTAACTCGTCTTCGGTCGTTTTAAATTGTGGTCGGTTCTCGAGTTCGAAATCGCCAGATGACTGTAATATTCAGTGTATCCGCTACTTAAAAAGCCTCCTTGAGCTTTCTGAAAGTATCACTCCGATGATCTTGTGATTAGTTAAGCCTCGCCTCGCCGAGTCCGTCGGCATGATTATGAAAATTTCACATTCTAACTTTTTTCTGTCTTTCTTTTGGTGTGATGATTGAATAATTTAACCGAAACGCAACAACATTTCTGGAAAAGCTTCGAGGAAAACATTACAGGAACACATTGAAAAGCATCTCTCGGAACGGAAGAAATGTTCCCAAAGAGGTACCGTCACTTGCAACTACCTGTCCACACGCGTGACAAAAACTTGTTCTGCCGGCCAATCAAAATTCAACGTTTTGACACTCAAACGTCAAAGTTTACCCGCCCGCCTGGGAATGTTTTGGCGCCAGTTACGCGAATGATTTATATGCCGTTTGGCAAGACATGGCGTCTACAATAAATAAGCAAGGTAGGAATTTCAAGCAAGGTCTTGAAAACTGCAAAAGAGAAAATGCCCGTACGCGTTGCTGACTTTGCTTCCGGTGAAGTGTGCTTCCGGAGTGGCGCCAAAACGTTCCAAAGTGGGCGGATAGTCTTTGAAGTTTGAGAGGTAGTTGCAAGCGACAGTAACGCATCATGCACATGAACTGCTCGTATTTCGGAATTACATTATATCAGTACCAACTCACTTTACATGACTTTTTTGGTACAACAGAATGAGCTGCTTTGTGTGTTGTGCGAAGACGACCCCAGACGACGAGTATCTGATGCTAGAAAGCGAGGGTAAGTTTTTTTTGTGTGCACACATCTTTAATCTAAAGTGTTTACGTCACATTAATTTCGCAACCGTCTTTGACAAGAACTGATGATGGAAAGAACGTGCTACGGAGTGGTCGTTGGATTCGTTATATTTTACGTGGTATAAAAGCGTTTGGGAATTCCAGTTTGCTGTCAAATCAAAAGGTCTCGTTTTGCACAACTTCATTTAAAATGGTATCCCAACTATCTTTTTGGTGGCAGAAAGCTTCGGCAATAACAGAAGGAAAATTATATCGAGATCGCAGAAAGCAAGCGCAGAGAAGGCTTTGCGGGTTCGAGTCTATATTAAACCCAAGGCTTTGTAGTTCCGAGCCCAAATCCTGGCGAATTTTATAAACTGTGGCAGCGTTACCACTCTAATGATAAACTCATTGTTCCACTTCCTCACACTTAGATATACATAGTAGTGAAGATGTTATCAGCACTGTATGTATCAATTATAAAGTTATTGTTTAAGTATGGTTGAAACAAGTCATTGAATGTCGATGTAAACGGCAGAAAAGCGAAAGCAAAAATCTTCACAGATAAGAGTATATTTACTACCACGATAACTGAAGGTTCTTATTGTGTTAGTATGCATGTCATGGCGTTGTTTCAATTCAAGTAGCATCTTGTAGAAAGCGACGGACCTGCATGAGCACATGCAACGAGAAACTAATGCACTAGTCAGTGGAAAGCCCCGCACCCCCATACCCGGGGAATAGCGGGGCATTAGACCAGGCCTGCCTTCTAAATGAAGCAAATTCCGCACTAAGCAGGGCAATTTCGTACGTCAAAACCAAACTTTTCTCCCCCGCACCCGGGGACAATACAGTACTTCCAAAATCATAAAGCACAATTGTTGACCAAAATTAATATACTTCAAGAATCTTTACTTCAAATTAAATTTTGACAAACATGAAAATTAACAATGCAGTCCATTTCTCATCAATGCAGTTCATTTCTAATCAAGCATGACTATAATCTTTGTCTAATTCCACTACAAGAAATGACAATATTTACAGATTGAACACAGAATTTAACTGAGAGCCCATTACAAACATGAAAAGAATGGATTTTCACTTGACTGAGACCGTATGCTTTCCCAGTGATCTTTGCGCGCCTATTCAAGTTGGCATCAAAAAACAAATCCCCGTCTGAGCCCCACTCAAGGTCCCCGCTCGCCGATACTTGCGCCAAATGCTGTCGAAAACCCCGCATACCGAGGCAAAAGTGACAGTCCAAAACCGCCGAAATCCCCCGCTAATGCCTCGCATTCCCCGGGTATGGGGGTGCGGGGCTTTCCAATGACAAGTGCATAACTGATCATTGGTATCAGATCCGTATCATACGACCCATGCAAAGGATATTTAATCCAAACCAGTCCCGTGTACAAATTGTAAATAAGTGTTTATCAAACATATGATCCACTATCACTATAATTTCGTTACGACGGGTTATTTTGTAACTTGCGATCACCACAATCTTAAATGCTAGAGAAAATAAACGTGTTTGAGTCGAACTCTCAAAAGTACTTATCCTTTTTATGGGAAGAGCAACGTAGTCTTGCCGACGTTGTCTTTCTTCCCTGTAGAAAGGATAGGTTCGGTTTAGTTTGATCTTTCGACTCTAGTCGAAGTGAGCAAACTATTGGATTATATTGGATTGGGAATCCCCTCTCGAATCTCAGGATGTTGCTGAGAAACCGAAGGAACGGTAAAACGCCATAAGGGACATACAAGGTAATGATTTCTCAAGGTCACGGTTGTTGAAGTAACAGAAATTGTCAGTCGAGCTGTCTAGAAATGACGTTGGGTCGTCCAAATGTTGAGATTCCAAATCTCACACTGTCGTATTATCGAAATGTTGAGTTTGTGATATACTGCAACTGCCTTGTATTTTTTTCAAGAGGTTTACAGTTTGGTTTAATGAAGAGGCGACTAACATATTTATTGCTGGGACATGAAAAAGCTAAGTTATCATAGGCAAGGAGCATACAATGGTTCAAAAGGGCTTGACTATATTTCTTCTTTAAGTCGTCTTTCCTTTTGGGGGTTCTTGAGACGTACCTACCAGTTCTAGAAGCGTTGTCTGACATTGGCAGACTGCAGACTGGAGACTGCACACTGCAGAGTGGCTACAAATAGCGCTGATAACAGTATTTAAGTCTAAGCACCCATTTCAAATAGCGCTGATAAACAGTATTTAAGTCTAAGAACCCATTTTAAAACGGTTAGCTTTCAATAATTGTGATTCTGGGTTAGTCTGCAGTCTGCAGTCTGCAGTCTGCAAATGTCAGACACCGGTCCTAGAAGACACCGGTCCTAGAAGTCCGAGAACAACATCCAAGCATGAATAAAAAAGTATTTTAACCTTGGTTTGGTGCGGTTGAAATTGCTTGTTTTCTATTTCTTGCTCATGGAATAAGTTAAAAAGTCGCTGTTAATGAATAACAAGTTGCCACACTAACCTAGCTCAGTTTGGTCAGTGCAAGAAACCAAGAAATAGAAGGAAGTGGCAGTTCTATTGGATACCGTACAATGTAGCAGCGACCAAGAAACGCTCCAGGAATGGTGGTCATTCGCGGCGCTGCATCACGGACAATTTGCGGGCGACATACCCTGAAGGAGTGCCTAGACGGGTTAGAAACAGGTTAAGATCAAGAGAGAATAGAGCAAGAGGACCCCGGGGGGATGTGGGTGGGGGTACTGCCATATATGGGCTATATAGGTATGTGCCGCTGTGAAGGGTATGGTTTTCAAGCAATTTACTCCAGCATAGGGTATATAAATCAGAGCGTTTGGGTCGAGAATAGGGTATCATTTTTCACGAAACTGACCAGTTAACGTTGGTTGAAGATTTTAACTAGACTTAGGAAACCAGGAATTGCTACTCAAAAATGTACAAAAATGAAATCGGCAAGTTTAAATTTTCACGACTCAGCCTCAACAGCGTTGATAGATGACTATCATAAAACGCTACTGGATATTATTAACTGTCAAAAATCGGGATTCAGACGGAAATCGGTGGTACTCTATAGGGTAGCAAAATCCAGCTGAAACTACAATCATAGACAAAAGTAGTTGGGAAGGTTATGTAAATGAACCACACCAGAGCTGTATTTCAACCTGCTTCTGTTAAAGCTCAAAAGAAATAGTTTCACTTTCTCTTACATAACCCCCCTCCCCCCTATTCAATGTTGGTAGGTAAGTCAACAATTTTCCACTGAAACCATTCAGTTTTGCACAACATTGAAGGAGGGGGGAGGGGAGAGAAGCACTGAAGACTTCAAAAGTGCTAACCTTCCCAACAGTTTTGTCTAGGATTGTAGCTCTTGTATAGGTTAAGGGTTCCAGGGTCCCAGCAGCACATCCCCACCCAGAAATTCCCCCCCCCCCCCCTTCCCCGGGAAGAGGACCAAACTTTTTGTGGCACATTGACGCTTATGGTGTCGTAGTACGAAAACCCTATCATTTATTTATTTAAAATATGGTTTCTCTATGATTACTTTATTGTCTGCGTATGATATTTTGGAACAGGATGATTATTTCCTCAAGAAAGATGACGTCAAAATGTGGTAACGGTGAAAAGGGGTTCACGCAACGATAGCCGAGTGTCTCTCTCTTGTTTTAACTAGATTCTACGTTCTCTGTGACCTTTACAGACGAGACTGGCTGGTGTTACGTTACAGCCAAAATTTGCCAGATGTAGCCGCTCTAATATTAGATGAGTGAATCGAAGCGGAACGAGTGAACGAATTCAGCACGT
>NC_090880.1:15862742-15865242 GCF_036669935.1 Montipora foliosa
CCATATTGGAAGCACGTGTGATAGGTCTGGGCTGGGTGACAAAACGACGGGGTGAGGGGCCGGAAAGAGCTTGTCGGTAGCTTTAGCTACCCTGGGAACGAGGTTGGCCCACTGTCTGTTGAACTTCCGGTTACATGTCACGCCACAAATTGACCAATAGAGTAAGAGACTAGTGAAGTTGTCAATCACTTAAGCGTGCGGTTGTAAACAAACTTGCTCTGGAGCTTCTACTTACACCTAAAAAGCGGTAAAAAATGTAAGCAAACCGGCAGAAACTGTAGCAAACGATAAGTGTAGTTTTTGCCCATTTGGGAGGTGCGGTGACCTCATGGTTAAAAGTGTGCTCGACTCCGGATCGAGTGGTCCGGGTTCGGGTCCTGGCCGAGGACATTGTGTTGTGTTCTTGGGCAAGACACTTTACTCCCGCGGTGCCTCTCTCCACCCAGACCGGCGGAATGCTGGTGGTAACCCTGCGATGGACTGGCATCCCATCCAGGCGGGAGTAAAAGTACTCCTAGTCACTTCATGCCACAGAAACCGGGATAAGCTCCGGCTCTGATGGGCCACTAGGCTCGTAAACAGACTTACTTACTTACTTTGCCCCTTCCGATTTCTTGTTCAATACGGAAAGTTTGAAAAATCCGTGGTTCCGTCTTCGGGCAGCGAGAAAACAGTGTTCAAGCAACCGTGGACAATATTCTTGTCCGTGTACGTTGAATCAACTGGCTTGATCAGATCGGCAATTCCTATCGAACAGCCTCGTCTCGAGGGCGCTTTTCCCTGGCTTTGGGTGCGACGGGGAAATGGCCCTGGCATCGGCCGGTCACATGACTACAAAACACCCAGAAATCGTGGGTGTAATAAATTATTGTGAATTTATGAATTAAATATGGCGGTACTGACGGATCACTTAAGAGTTCTTCGACAAGTTGAAATTTCACTGATTAGGGGAAAAAAAATCCACATTTTAATTTAAACCTCTTCGCAATTAAAGTGCGTCGCGTTCATTCTCTAAGGTTCACGACGTCGGGGTTCTACCTACTGGATTCTGGAAGTCATCAATGTCCCATCTTCAAAGCATTTTATTTCCAAGAAAACCTGAAATATCATAATGGTCGTACAGTATGCCGTTTAAATACGATAAAAGAAGACCAGTTAAAATGTCAAAAAGGTAATGTGATTGCTAGGAAGGGCAAACCACGCAGCAGCTGTTCTCAATTTCGGCGATGATCAATTGCAAATACCCGAGGATGTACTAAACTGGCAGTGTTCGATTATTCAATTTGCCCTTCCTAAGGCACTTTTGAGCAAGGAAGGGCGCAAACTTTATGGTAGGAAAAGTCTTTCAGGAGAATGTGCTTGCCTGTGTAATTGCTGAGGTTAACTGTGTTGAACTGTGATAAGAGTAAGCTTTATTATTATTTGTCAGCATACGATAAACAAAACATCGAAGGTGGCGGGTAGACCAGAGTTTCCCTGAGTAACGGTAGCTTGCCATCGCTTAATTTTAAACCTCTTCAAGTAAAGTATTTCGAATCTATCCTGAACGGCCAGGATGTTATTGGAGTCTTACCAACTGGATTTGGCAAGTCGATGATATTTCAACTTCGTACTGTAGATCAGAGGACTCCTGTCTGAGAAAACAACTTCTGGAATACTTTGGTTTCTCCAGTGTTCAGCAACATAAGTGTTGCTGCATATGCGATGGAATGAACAAGCAAAGTGGAGAGGATCTACCTCAAACTGCTAGCCGAACAAGATCAGATCCCTGCCTAACGATAACCGCATAATCCTTGAAAGATAAATCAAGAGTGTCATTGCAGAGCACGAGTCCCCAGCAACATCAGATTGTTCCATGCTATTTGACATTACTGTAGATAAGGATGTTGCTGCAAAAGTGATAAAGGGAATGGAATTTATTGAATCTGAAAGAGATATATTGATTAATTATGGCAAATGGGATGAGGCTTGTTCCTCTAAGATCTTTTCTCTTATATGCGAGCAAACTTCTCTGTGTACAACTGTAATGAACTCTGATGATGGTAAGAACATATCAAGATTCAAGGAGCAAGGAGCAAGGATGGCACAGTCGGTTAGTGCGCGGCCTTGGTGCAAGAGGTCTTGAGTTCGATTCCCGGATCTTGCATCCTTGTTTCGACTTCTTTCCTTTCCGTGTAACTAAGTAGCTTTAAATACCCGTAAAACGGAGCACTGATGGAGAGGGGGGAGTAAAATGAGCGCACCGTCGACCTCAGGTTTGTCAGTTGAATTACTGTTACGAGTTATCGACGTTAAATATGGCTGCTTTACTTTTACTTTTTTTTTAAAGATAACTTACTACAGAACTGCTGTACATATACTAGAACATTCGAAAGATTCAATCTTTAAATAATGTACATTACCAACTGTCAGTTCCAATTTAATACCAGTCAGTGTGATATACCTATCATTTCCATTATGTTTTGCTAAAAGAGAAATGACTATCAAGAAGAGGGGGTTA
>NC_090880.1:15867742-15870242 GCF_036669935.1 Montipora foliosa
ACTGATAAGTCAAATTCTTGTACAATTTGATAAATGCCAGTAGTGGCTTTGCAGACCTTGCTAATAGAGTTCAGAGTTTTGTTTGGTCCCTGCCTCTGGATAGTACTTTTACTGCATCGGTTTGAAATTTCTTGGGCCAAATCATCTTCGATATTATATCCAACGCCACTCCTCCAGTTCACAAAAAAATCCCCATCTGAACTGTTCAGATAGGCGTGGAGTTAACAAACACCCATTCGGGGCTATACTCACATACATTTCGATTGTATATTTGCTGTATGCCCCCATAGACTTGAAAACTGAAAGCAAGAGATTTCTAGTGCCATCTCCTTCTGCTGCAGTGTCCTTCATCTGCATGACAAGAACAGCCAAGAAAATACAACAAAGGGCATAATTCATTACATAGTCATCATTGTAAAAGTCATTGGCATTTACTTTCTGTAACAGGAACTTGTCAATAAACTTTCCAAAAGCATCATCAAAGTATTTCTTCTTGTTTTCTGCACTCTCGCGTGCAATATTGGTGGGAATTTATGTAATGATGGTGTATCCTCAAGGTCTGACATCCCAAATCCCAAAAAAGTTCAGGACAGCTGTTATTATGTAAGCTTTCCCAAAACTGAGGAACAGCTCTTCACTTCCTTCACAGGAGTCAAGAACTTTGGAAGGGGTAGCATTCCTTCTATTATACTTCTCTCTGAAGTACTTTAAGGTACCAATTTGATTTATTGCTTCTGCTTTGTGTAGAAATGAATAATTGTTTCCATGGAGAACAGAACCTTGCAAACGCTTGCACAGCTTTGCACATGATGTCTTCAATTCTTCCCAGAAGGCCTTTTTTAACTCCTTTAAAACACTTGGACAGTGGTCTTTCAAAATATTCGCCTGTACAGTTGCATCCTTAAGGCTGACCGCTTGCACAATCATTTTCTGCTGTCTCTCATCCAAAAACGGTTGAGCGTCAAATGTTGTAGAATTACTAGATCCTGTTAATTTGGGCATTAGAACTGCAGTTGTAGCTGGCAGAGTCGGGAAAGCTGGCTGCTTTGCTGAATTTGATGTCGTTTGTGCCAACAGCTGATCCGCAGACGTGCTTGAAGAAGCAAGCCTACCTCCTGTTGATCTAGGTAGCACAAAAGTAGCATCTTGCGGAGTTGACAAAGACAGCTCCTCTGCAGAATGTGATGTAGTTCGTTTGGGTTGCTTCGCAGAAGTGGTTGTACACGTGGAATTATCTGCTGCATCTGTTGTGGCTGGAGGAGCTGAGAAGAAAAGCTGCTTTGCAGATCTACCTGATGTGATTCGCTTCGACGGCTGATGCGAAGACGGTCAAAGTTGGACACAACGCTTTACAGAATATTCTGAATTTAGATCAGACGGCGTATTGTCTAGAGATTGAGCTCTCCGAATAAACTGATCCATTTTGTCTACAAATTTAACGCAATTCCTACATAACACTGTTGACCTCCCTGATTTCGTATCGTCCTCAGAATTTTTTATGCCACACGTTTTATAAACTTTCGAACACAGATCTTTTGTTGAACCGGCCTTGCTGAATATTCGAAGCCTACATCGACCCTCATGAGAACCACCACAAAGCCTGCAAACTGGATTTCTTGCAGAAATCTTTGTTGCAGTGGAAACGCTCTCCGCCATTTCGAATTCGGTGTAATGCATAAATTATTGTTATTTAGCCATTTTCTTACATAAATTTATTAAATCAATCAACCAATCAAAATGACGATCTGATCGGCCGATGCCAGGGCCATTTTCCCGTCCCACCCAAAGCCAGGGAAAAGCGCCCTGGGGACGAGTTTGCCTATCGAAAAAAAATTTCTAACAGAGACTCAATCCGTAAGGCGAAGGAAGCTGTTGTAATTTCAAAAGGCAGGACAATTGATCCCAACGTCCTAAATATCGGCGAAGAAAGTTATTAAATTGCAGTTTATTATTTACAGTCTCGTCTGTTATTTTTCCGTTACTCTTTTAGTATTCGAATTCAAATTAGTTGTAATTACCATATTTATTACATTTTTCCAGTATTACGTCAACATCCATTCACTACATGTATATACATAGCACTGCACTGATGAGGCCCAGAAGGCCGAAACAGTACTGTCTGCAGTTAGATATAGCTCTTTGGCATTACAAAGCTTTTGCTTTCATGTTCAAATTGAGCACTCTACTAGGATGAGTCATTGCCGCTAGCAATTGCGCATGCTCACTAGCTCGCTAGTTTGAGCACTCTGGCATGACTTGGATGTACCACATGCGTGGGACATCTGGGGTGGCTTTATAGCTTAACCTCCATCCTAGACATCAGCACTGCACTGATGAGGCCCAGAAGGCCGAAACAGTACTGTCTGCAGTTAGATATAGCTCTTTGGCATTACAAAGCTTTTGCTTTCATGTTCAAATTGAGCACTCTACTAGGATGAGTCATTGCCGCTAGCAATTGCGCATGCTCACTAGCTCGCTAGTTTGAGCACTCTGGCATGAC